>NC_092029.1:2118384-2493384 GCF_042242105.1 Pempheris klunzingeri | reverse complement strand
GTCCATCGTTCTTTCATCTTTTGCAACAACCTGTTTCATCACTTTGCCCTTGGAGACTCTTTTTTTCTGTCGGTATTGTTAGAAAATAACAATGAACAGTGGAGCCGGCGGCAATTCAACCAACGTCCCATCCATAATACTTTCCCAACCAACAAAGCTGCTCAGGCAGTGGAAACACAATACAGTTAAAGAGGACAGGGAGAGAAAAGGGCCCTCAAAGTAAGAGCCCTCACTAAGTGCATTAGACGATTAGATTTGATTTGTTTATACCTGCGTTTCTCTGTTCTCACATGATTCGTTCTTGTTTATCTGACAGAAAACCTTCCTTCATTCTCCAGCTGTATAGGAAACAGATGTTCTAATGCTAGAAAGACCACGTTTGCCTTATGTGACCTTCCTCACTGTAAATTAGACTAAATGAGCCAACATGTGATCTATTTCTGCAATAGTGAAGATGTTATTTATCCATTTAAGGAGGAAAGAAGGTTATATTTTATTCATAGGGAGACACAGCAGACCCCAACCCTGATATACTGTAATATCTCGCTCCATTATGAGTTAAGACTGTTCACCTTTATCGCTAAAGGTTTAGAAATATGTCCACAGTTCAAACAGCATAAAGCTTTTAAAGTGACAGGACTTCACCTGGTGGGTAAGTCTGTCTGATCAAGGTATTATTATATCGAATTCTTTATGACAAAGAAAGAAATAAGTTGATCTACAGTGTTATTCATGTGCACATCAGCCTATTGTTTAGATTCTATAAGGTGTTATAGATGTTATATCTCCTCCTGTTCACGTCGCTGTCCACTCGTCCTATTATTGATTCTTCTTTATTGATCCTCTACTTCTGCTGCAGGAAAGCAAAGACGCTCTTGTCTGATGTGTCCTGGACCTTTCAGCCCAATGGGGACACCAGTTCCTGCTCGTACAGCAGTGCTCATCTATAATGTGTTTAGCTCTTAGACATTAACATCTGAACATCTCCCCCTCTGGGTCTTCTTGTCTCCTGCTGCCCCCTGCTGGTGCACTGCTGCAGCAGCACCCAGGACCCCCCCTGCACCCCCCCGGGGTCTGGATGGATCCCAAAAGTCCAGATCCAGAGCTGTTTGTTTCTTTTAGTCTTGTTGAGTGTGAATCAGTGTCACTGAGGGTGTTTACATGCACACTGGTCTCCTGGTTTTAGAGCATCCTGGTTCTGGTCCTGCATCCTTGGATCCTTGGTTTTGAGAAACCAGGACACCGTGTGCATGTAAACACCTGATCCAGGCTTCAGATGACCAGATGATCACGCACCTGTTCCATGTAAACGCCGTCTCCTGAATGTGATCAAACCCAGGATGAGAATAATAGTTTACCTCTAATACAGGAAACTAACACTTATGCACATATCATTGTTAAAGTCTATTCTGTATAGTTTCACTTACTTTGCACACTTCACCTCACACATTGTGACACTTCTCACAAATTTGTACTTTTCAATCTGTACTTTTTGTTTTAAAAAGGGACAGACTATTTAATTTAATTGTATTTTATTGTGTCTAAGTTTCTGTTCAATTTTGTATTTTAATATTTTGTATTGTTGTGATGACCTCTGTACCGCATTCTGGCACAATAATTTCCTCCGGGATAAATAAAGTCATTCTTATTCTTATTCTTATTCTTATTTAATTGCATAACAATAAGGATATAAATGTGTCCAGTAACACGGACAAAGACGACAGAACAGGAAACAAAACAAACGCAACACGTAGTGCAAATATGATCTGAACACGAACCCATAATTAGACAGAAAAGAAAGAAAAAATAAGGTGCATTCAAGGAGCAGGGAGTCGTTTTTTAATCTCCCTGCTCCTTGAATCAGGTAGAAAAGTATCAGGAGCATCTGGAAGAGATTCACCTTTTCTAAATATATAAATAATATCAACATGTTAACTTGTACTGTTCTTACAAACTCATGCTGGGGTCTACTTCTACTATATCACAGAGGAATATTCGTTGTTTCTGACTGATAAACAGCTCTGTTAAATGGTTAATTAACCGGTTACCTCACTAAAAGTGAGTTTATTCAACTTTATTTAGAAGATATTTTAACATTTTATTGGTTTATTGCTGAAGCAGCTTGTGTTTGTATGGAAGGTTTATGAAGTGAAGCCAGAAATAAAGTCTCTTCATGGTGAATATCTTCTTCTGGAACGGCAGCTTTCTGAGAAAAGCCTTATTTTACCTCACAGAAGACTTGTAGATGTTTTCTAAAGAACTTAATAGAACTTCTCAAATGTCTTCTTTTGTCTTCTTCTTTCTGTTTTTTCCTCTACAGATAATTCCACAAACTTTCTCTGGCGGGTGTGTGGCTGTGTGAGAGCTGTTTGTGTTTACAGGAGCTCAGTGTGAGGGTCTTTAAGCGTTCAAAACCAGCACAAACTCACCAAACTTCTGACAACTTCCCTTCAGCAGTGACGGCGGCGGCTCGGATGTTTTGATCTGTGTGTGTTATTCATCCGGCCCTCCGCCTCATGCTGCGACATTCAAACAGGGCTGCGTGTCATTAGCCTGCCGGATCTTTGGCTGCCACATGAAAGCCGGCTGATCGGCGGCGGCGAGCTCTCCAGGGGGGCGTCCGCTTGCATCCCTGCACCAGAGGACGTGCATAGGCCTGCGACCGCCGCAACAGCTTCTCTTGTTTCCCCCCAAACAGGAGGCTGTTTGGCAGCCGACTTCCAAATGACCTGGGTTGGGCTCGTTTGAAGTGAGGCGGAGAGGGGGCGGCTTAACAACGCCGGAGTCCCCACGCCGCTCACACGGCTCATTACTCACACAGATAAGACACACATGCAGGCGGACAAAAGGCAACAGGGAGAAGTCACTAATGAGGAAAAGAGCAGACACTAAACGGAGGAATTACGAACCTCCTCAGCAGCCTTTCTGCTCCTCGTCTGTCACTCAGAGACGCTCCGACTGCAGGAGGACGCTCACCTGAGCAGAGGCCTGCAGGTTTAAATCCTCTGAGGGCTTTAAAAAGGACACCTGTGATGTTTAGAGAGTCACACTATTCTCACACACAGACAGGAGCAGTCGTGTGAAGAACCAATCACGGCCTGAAGTGGATGTGGATGTCAGAGGTCACTCTCAGGAGGTTCACACACAGCTGGACACAGCTGGGGTTGGGAACCGATCAAGAACCATCAGAATCGCAAACCTCAAAGCATATCGACCCCCTTTGTGCAAAACAATGACTTCACACTGATCCATCGGAGCTCCTGAAGAAGAAGGTGTGGGTCAAAGTGTGGCACCAAGAAGGATGGCGATGTCCCAGAGTCAGGACAGATGGGGCGTTAGAGGCTGTACCTGTGTGGGCGTGGTCGCCTCCTTATGAAGGTGTGGATGGAGGGAAGCTCTGACCTGCACTGAGCTCCAGCTGTGTGAACATCAGTCAGACTGGAGCTCAGTGGAGGTTGTGGTCAGCTGCTGTTGTTGTTGTTGTTAGCTTCCATGCTAACTAGCTTTGGCCTGATAAAATCAGCAGGAACAGAACAGAAACAGAAAACAGCTTCAGAGTCACTGAGGAAACACAAAGCTTCTCCTTCTTGTCAGTGACTCCTGCCGGAGACGCTTCCCAGACCACATCAGTTCATTTCCTCCTGATTTATCTGTCTGATAAATGTTTCTTTTAGTGTCTCAGTGATCAGAACATCTGCGTCCTGTGGAAACTGCCTCTAATGTTCACTTTGGTCACTTTGGGGCCGAAGAATCGATCAGAATTTGTGATCATGTTCACTCAGGACCTGCTACAGAGGAGACACCTGACACAGGTACAGGAAGCTCTTCTAAACCATCTGTGACTGCAAACACGTCCTCTACAATCGAGGTGCGACGCCTCACAAATGAGACCTCTGAGGAGGAAGTTTGACCTGAAGGCGACTCAACTTGGTTCTGTGTGGAAATCTAATGACTTCAGTCCTGAAATCAGCTTCACAGAGAAACATCTGTGAGGTTTTGGGTTCTTTTTTAAAACAAAAATCAACAACTTTTAATGCCAGAAAAACACAAACAGGGAGACAGACGGGGCGCTGCAGCGTGAACACAGAGCTCTACAGCTGTGCAGAGATTAAAGTCAAGTCTTTGTTGAGCAAGAGTCTCACAGCGAAACGTAATTGGTGTCTCACAGCAGGACGCCGGCTGCAGACGTCGCTGTGGAACATGAATAAACAACAAACATTCACAACAAACTTGTTATACACGGACGCTTCAAACAAGAATAACTTCTTCTTCGTAACTTTAGTCTGTGGAAAGCTAACAAGTGTATGTGAGCGCAGGAGAAACACTGGAGGTTTAATCATCTCGGCCACATGAAGATGCCGTTTAAAGAAAGACAACAAAATGAGAAGTGAGAACGGTCTTTAGATCAAAAGCTATATTTCAAATCCAGAACAAGCCTTTCAATTTGTCAGAAATGAGAGCTGAGCTGCTTTAGTCAGATGCGTAAACCTGCCTCCCCGGGGGAGGGGGCGGCAAAGGGGCAGACCACCAACGCTTTTCGGCCACCATGCTGCGCCGACGCAGCGAAACAAAAGCTCAGGCTGCAGCGGGGACGCTTTGTTGGTGCGCTTTAATGTGGCGGCGGCGGCAGGCCTCGTCCTCCAGGAAGCAGCTCAAACACTGCAGACACGTTCAGTCCTCCGTCCTGAGCACAACCATCCTCTGGGTTTGGTGCAGTTTTTATTTATTAGACTGATTTATTTTCATCCAGGCAGCCGCTGATTTGAATTTATTTCTATAAAAATCAGTAGATTATCCATCAAAGTCAGTATTCAGGAAGCTTTATTCTTTTTATTCAGACCGCTGCTGTTTGGTTATGTACGCCTGCTCCACTCACACAGTGTAAAGAACCATAAATTCCCCTTCAGGCTGGTGTTTAGTGGTTTAGTTTGAGGATTTTCTCACAGAAGAACAGGGTTCAGATTCTAAATAGGACCAACAGTGAATTATATTAATCTATTTGTTAACTTTTCTTTTATTATCACCAGTTTTCAGGCAGGAACATTAAACACAAAATATCTTCTCTCCGGGTGCACATAGCATCTGACTGACATGATTTTATTGCATCTCGCATTTGCCACAGAGAGAGAGAGAGAGAGAGAGAGAGAGAGAGAGAGAGAGAGAGAGAGAGAGAGAGAGAGAGAGAGAGAGAGAGAGAGAGAGAGAGAGACCAGGACTTCTGGGACATTTGTGGGGCAAATTAAGGCTCTAATTACAGCAAAGTAAAGGTTAAGTAAAGTAAAGTAAAGGCAATAAAACAAATGGACTCGTGGAATAAATGATGACGTCTACGAAGCGCACAACTTTTAACGAGACGAGACCACGACCCTCCTCGAGTTCAGACAACAAGCAAACAGAAATGTTCTATTTCCATCAGGTTTTCGTCGTCTTAGGTCGACTGTTTGGAGAGAACTCCTGATATTCACACAGCAGAAACGGCAATTTTGCCAATAAGGTGATATTTTTAAAACTGTCCTTTGTGTTCATCTGGGGAGGAAGATCCAAGATTCAAGATGTTTTGATACAAGAAGCTGCTAAGTTGTTTTTTGTGTTTGCATTAGATCTAAAATAACAAACCTAGCTGAAGTGAATGTGGTGCTTTTCAGACGTCAGAGCTTCCAAAACAGCTCCAGCATAAAAACTTCTTCAAATCTCACAACTGCAGTTCTCTTCAAAGACCGCTGGTGTGATCTGGATGTGGACTTAATGATTTAAAACGTGCAAAACTACCAGTATGGATCAAGAGTGACTCAAACGTGGACACGAGAAGCTTCTTGAAACGACAACTTGAGCTTTCTGCAGCCGGTCTGGAGATAGAGCGCATGTGTTTGGGTCTATTTCCAGCGGCGGATGAGTCCACGTTTGGTGCTGTGGTGAATATTTGGGGCAGCAGGACAGTATGTGTGTGTGTGTGTGTGTGTGGGATTGAGTGAAGATAAAGGACTGTGTGTGTGTGTGTGTGTGTGTGTGTGTTCATGGGGATGAAGGAACATGTCAGCCAGGCTGGAATCAGTCTGAGGTCCAATTAAACTCCATGAACCAGATTCCATCAAAAGGCTGTTTCCACTCCCCTCTCCCCTCCCTCCAACCCGCCCACCGCACGGCAGCGGAGGCCTTCCTTTCTTTGCGGCGGCGGCCATGACCTTGGCTCGGTCACGGCTAATCCTTAGTGGGGGGTTCTCGCTTTGTCTTGTCACAACCAGGGGAGTCAGAGGCTCTGAAAGGCCGCAGCTCAGTTTAACATCTATTAGCAGAAAGCTGTGACCCCCGCAGAGCCGCTGCTATAGGCTGCTGTGTGTGTGTGTGTGTGTGTGTGTGTGTGTGTGTGTGTGTGTGTGTGTGTGTTTTCACTAATCTTAGAACAGTAACAGTAACTATTACTGTGTGCAGCTCTGCTCTGGATGTGACGCCAGACTATTATGGTCTGTTTTATGGTAAAATGTCTCAAAATACTTGTGTCTTAATATTAAAAAAAAAAAAAAAAAAGGCTCAGTACAGTTGTAAACATGCAGGGAATCTGATCACAGAGCTGCTCGACCTGCACACGTTCATCTCGAGGGACAGCACCAGAAATATTTCACATATTTGTGCAGCTAATGATAAATTATGCAGATCAATTACATTTAGTCTTGGATAATATATGCGAGTCAGTGAGATGAGAGATGATTCCCTCATGATTCTTCTGTTTGCTTATCTCTCATCTATTTGAAAAGAAACAAACAGATTTCAGCATTTAAGTTCCAAATAAATGTTGTCGAATATTAATTTTATTTTGTGTGAATCTGAATATAAAAGCTTGAGATAAAGGCAGAGGTAGAAAGTAGCATAAAGTGGAAATAACTCAAATAAAAGTACTTTGACTGCCTCAAAATTGTCCTTAAAGGAAACCCAGAGCTCAATTCTTTTGTTTTTTTAAACATATTTTGGGTTTGAATTGATGGAGAGTGAGTACAAAAACTTTTCAGTATTGGAAAAGAAATGAAAAAGAAATGCTTGTTTTGTTCAGATTGTTATTCTAAGTGTGTGACAGCATCATGGAAAGGATCCCTACAGAGAGAGACCTGGAAGATCCTTTTGGTTTAACCACAAACAGCCGTTACATCGCTCTCTGCACACACACCAGACTCCATTCACTAGAATGATAATTTTACCTCACAGAACACAGGAGCTGCTGCTGCTTTAATCAGTTAGTTTGTTTGTGTTATTGTGTGTTACACAAGTATTGTGCTGGATCTGAACTTATTCTTAAAAATATCAAAGTCACACAATAACAAAACAAACAATCTTAACAAGGCAGCAGTAGATCAGACACTCTCGTGTTCCACAAGGTAAAATTACTGATTTTGTCAATGGAGTCTGGTGCCTTTGAACTGAAAGATCTAATGGCTGTTTGTGGTTAAACCAAAAGGATCTTCCAGGTCTCTCTCTGTAGGGATCCTTTCCATGATGCTGTCACACACTTAGAATAACAAATTTAGAAAAACAATTATACCAACTAGTCAATTTGAATCCAAACTATGTGAAATAAGGCCCAGGTTTAAAAGCATTAAACCTGTCCTTAAAGTAAGCCTGCAGTACCTGAGTACCTGGATATTATTGAACATGATGAAAACTGATCATTCATAATAAAAGATGTCACTGACAGCAGCTGTAAACCTGTTGGTAACAGTCAGGTGTTCCAGATGTTGTCATTGCTCTGTGAGCTGCTGAACGAGGAGCTCGGGGAAGCCCGTCCGCTCATCCATCTCTCTGCTGAACCGCAGGTCGACCGCCTCGCCGACGACCACCTCTGCCGTGGTGAACACCTGCAGGTCTCCCAGCACGTGGCCGCCGACCGTCTTACCCTCCGTGTCTGACAGGCAGATGTGGAGGTGGGCGTCCGGGTTCAGCGTGCCGACCAGGGAGACGATCTCGAACCGCCCGCTGAGGTGCAACACCTGAGGGGGAAAAACATCAAGAGGAGCCTGAATGTTTGGCTTTTCATTTAAAGTTTTCTGCTAAATATTGATTTACAACAACGTACATAGACTTTAAATAGAAAAGTACAAGGAGTATTTGGGATAAAATCACTTTAGATGTAAATAAACTGCATTATACTTTTATTTCTAACATGTTTCTGCTGTATTTGTGTCTCTTAATAAACTTTTAACTGTTACACAATAATAGTTTGAGAGATAATTGCTGAAGATTTGTTCATTTTTAAAAGCACCTGTGTAATTTTAGGTTCTTGCCAGAATCAGAATCACATTATTGATCCCATGGGAACACAAATATGTGTATTATATCACAGTATATTATAAAAAAGTAATGAATAAGAACCACAATATTTAACAGTATATACAGTAAAAATAGAATAAACTAAATAAGAAATATTAGAAACGTGTTAATTATATTACAATATAACAACAGTAATAAATCTGAGATATGATCTATAAATGTGTGACAATAGTATAATATATGATATAAATGTATTAAAGTATTAATACCAGAGTGTCCAGTTAAAGAAATAATATATAACATGGAGGATAACATGTATGTGGGACACTTAAACAGTGTAAATAATGACCCTCAGGCTGTTGCTATAGTACCTCATTGGTGTTTGTTGCCGTGGCGTTGGCCAGCCGGAGCGTTGCCTTGGTGACGCTGCCCACACAGGTGATGATGAACGGCGCCCGGAGTCGCCTCTCCTCCACGAACGCCTGCAGAGATCCCAACAGCTCCTGACCCGGTCCGAAGCGGACCGCGTGGACCTGCAGGGACGACGATCCTCCTCCTGCTGAACTCTGGGAAAAAAAGAAAAAGATTCATGTGCAGTTTTTTTTTAAATTTCTGTTCATTTATGATTTTATTCTGTTCATTTTTAAAATAAATACACTCATGCTCTGTAGACCCACCACACACACCCACCTGCACCAAGTACTTCTATTTTATTTTATTTTATTTTATATAGGACCTCTATTTTCTATATTTTATTTGTTATTTTATATATTTATCTTGGCTTAAAACAGGACCTGAGAACGTAATTTTGTACCTCCCCATATAAACGTGTGTTGGTGTGACAAATAAAGTTCCTTGAATCCTGAATCCTGAATCCTTGAATCCTCATACAATTAAAAAACCAGATAATGTTTGTTAAATAAACTGCTCACTGTAGTTTTTGTCAGATGAAATAGTGAATTTGTTTGGGACTATTTTCAGCGGCGGATTAATCCACACTTGGTGCTCACAGCTGTAGTGATCATGTTCTCTGTGTCAAACATCACCTGAAGTGTTTCTCAGAGTGTGAAAGTGTAACCAGACACTTCTTATCTATTATTGCTAACTTTGCAGGATGAGTTAGCGGAGGGCTAACAGGAAGTTAGCTGACTCTGCAGGCCCGAGGGGCTAGCACACCACGCTCAAAAGGATGCCGGGAAGTCAAACTTTTTTGGCTTCATTCTCCACTGAGCGACTTTGATATGAATGAACGGAGCCTCCAACGACCCACAAACCAACAGGTGCCGTCCACTTCCTGTCTACCATCTGGATGCTTAGGTGTTGTTCAGGTGTCCAACAGCTGTGAGATCAGCTGGAGATTCACAACGTGGCTCGAAATGTAGTGAAAAGAAGCACAAATCGGACAAAAATCTCTTTCTCTCTCTTGTGTGTGTGTGTGTGTGTGTGTGTGTGTGTGTGGTCCATTCAGATCTTTAACAGGATCACTGCGCTTATCCAAACACCAGCCCGACCTCTGACCCCCCCAGCGAGGCTCCCGCTGATCTGCAGGTTCACAAAGAGCTTAAAGGAAACAGCAGCGATCATCCCAGTTATTCACTCCTCTGTGGCCACGTTTGATTTCAGGAGAATATTTTTTAAAATCACTATAAAAAGATGTCTCATGTTACAGACGTGACAGAAAAACTGCCTCACAGGGTCATTTTATTACTGACAGGGATTAAATGTTAAATACATATAGAATATATTCCTTTATGAGTTCTATGATCCCTTTGGCTAAAAATCAGAGTTACTGTTCTGTGTTTCTCTGCAGCTCTGAGTCTGAAAAGATCTTTAAGAAGACACGAATCCTGTTTTTCGCTGTTTGCTTTCATCCAAACACTGGATTTACCTGAAGAGACGAGACCTTCAGAGGAGGGAAGAGTTTAAAGTTTAAAGTTTAAAGGACTTTTAACTAGTGTTTCCTGTTTGGAGTCAGCTGAGTGCAAATGAGAGAAAAGTATTAAATAAATAAATATATATATATTCATGTATATTACAAGTGTAAACTCACCATTCTGCATGAGTGTGAGGCTGCTGAGGGACTAAACAAACACTTCAGCCAAACATTTACAGGCACACATGTGCAGGATTGAACTGAGCATGCTCAGTAACCTGTAACCTCTTCCTGCAGGGGTTGACCAGAAAAGAGCATTTTGTATTTCTGGTCTTTTACTGCCGCCTGCTGGTGGTTTGAGTTTGAGTCATTTAAACTTTGGCCACAAAGATCTGTGCAACTGGTCAGATAGATATTCAAATATTTGTATTTTACTACATTTATAGTCTTAATATAACTCAATAGATGTCAAATATTTGCATTTTATCTTTTGTTTTTCCAGAACTGAAGTCAGAAACTTATGATGAAGTTGGTTATTGTACATTAAATCAAAATGGTGGCATAAAAGTTGTTGTTTTTCTTTCTTTCTTTTTAACACACAGAGGAGATGGAAGCACTTCTATGTTATTATGCAGCTGCCTGAGAGACGAAATTCAGGGCAAAACAGGATTTCTTGTTGAAATCAGAGCGCTGTGAACACGCAACTACAGAGAGACTTAAAATATGTCAAATGTGGCAGAGAAGAACATAAATAGAATAATTAAAAAGAGCTTTTATGTTTATTTATCGTGGTTTTGACACGTCTGGACTGTTTTCCTGTGAGTGGAAGATCTGCTTCCTAATTGATCTTTCCTCTGAAAGCAGATGAGAGGACTCCTGCTGCAGTGATGCTGATTATATCATGAAGAAATAACCTGAGGTGCTTTAGTTTAGCTCTACTTTACGTCTCAGAGGGACATAAAACACTTTGCAAGTTAAGAAGTTTGCACCAAACAAAACATCAGCGATTAGAAAATATAGTTTTATTATAAATAAAACTCCCAAACGGTTCAACTGCTCTGAAACCATCAGTCCATTAATCAATCAGGTGATTAACAGAAAAATAACTGTAATAAATAAAAGTAATAAAAGTGAATTTCCTTTGAATCCTTTTGATCATTTGAATGTTTTTTAATGACGTTGATCTTTGGACTTTTCACTATTTTCACCATTTTTACAAACCAAAATGTCTCTTTGTAGTTATTTTGGTCTTTTTATAGTCGTTTTATGTCTCTTTGTTGTTACTTTCTGTCCCTTTACAGTTATTTTCTGTCACTTCGTAGTCGTTTTTTGTCTCTTTGTAGTTCTGCGTCCTTTTTCAGTCATTGTTGTGTTTGTCTTTGTACTTATTTTCTGTCTTTGTACTTATTTTCTGTCTTTGTACTTATTTTCTGTGTCTTTGTGCTAATTTAACTCCACCAAGAAATGTCAATCATCTTAATCCATCCATGATACTAATAATCTTTTACGTCGTTAAGTTTTTTTCATTCTAAAATGCCAAAGAGGTCAATAAACTGAATGATGTTGGTTGGACACAACAATCAGAGTGAAGGACGACATTTCTCACTATTTTCTACTACTTTCTGTCTCTTTGTGATCTGGATGCTGTTTTAAAACCTCCACAACACCAGCAAAGTCATTAGTCAAATAAAATAAACTGAAATATTTGGTCCCGTGTTCATCTGTGAGACAGAAACTCTAAAAATAAAAAAAATAAAAAAGTATTTATGTCCAATGTAAACTACACACTTTAACCTTCTCGCCTGTTTGTGCAGCAGCTCCTACACTCTCTCTGTTTTGGACCCTAGATGGCGCTGTGGTTTGGAAAATGGATTTCCAGCACTGCTGCAGGACCAGCAGGGTCACTGAGGTGTCTGGAGACCTTTAACCTTTTCCACATGTGGTTTCTTACTGACTGACTCACCTGATTCACAGTTTTATTTGTTACAACCTCCCCAAAAAACATTTTCTTTTATCCTATTAAAGGGAATCACATGTAGAGGTTTGGATCAATAAGCTGAACTGTAAAGAAAACCTTCTTTAGTGTTCTTCTGTATTTACTGTGTGTGATATTTTACATCTTAAACCGTGTTGGATGAATCAACTCATGCTGTAGAGATTAAAGGGTAACTTCAGTATTTTTAGACCTGGATTTTTGGTGTTTAAATGACTGGTAGGTGCAAAAAGTGTTGGAATTGGTCCAGTAGATCACCTCCAAATGTGATCCTTTGGGGCAGTAGGTCCACTAAAAGAGCTTGTTTGATCCACTGACAGGCTCAGAGTGTTATTCTAAGTGTGTGACAGCATCATGGAAAGGATCCCTACAGAGAGAGACCTGGAAGATCCTTTTGGTTTAACCACAAACAGCTGTTATATCGCTCTCTGCACACACACCAGACTACATTCATAAAAACAGGGATTTTAGCTCGTAGAACATGGGTTTTTCTGTCTGCTTCTGCATTGACCTATTAGTTTGTTTGAGTTGTTGTGCATCACACAAATATTGTGTTGGATCAGAAATGATCCTTTAAAACACAAAAGTCACACAAAAACACAAATAAACTAAAAGATTGAGGCCTTGTTGCCACGTTATATCGCTCTCTTCAAAGCCACCAGACTCCATTGATAAAAACAGTAATTTTACCTTGCAGAACACAGGAGTTGCTGTTCTAGTGGCTGGGACTTTGCTATTTTAACACATCAGTCTGGATCCGAACGAACTCTTTTAAACACCAAAGTCACACAATAACAAAAACAAACTAGTTGATCGAGGCAGCGGCAGACCAGCAACTCCCTGTGCTTTGTGTGGAATAAATTACTGTTTTGTCAATGGAGTCTGGTGTGTTTGATAAAAATTAAAAGAAGCAAAAGAACTAAACAAACAAGCTCTCTCTCAAGCTTTTTCTTTGCTCCCTTCTGTGAAACGATCAGCTCTTATAGATCAATATGGTGACATGAGGTCCTGTGTCCACATTCCTCACATGTATCTGTGATTTTGTTGGTCTGTTTTGTACACATTTACTTCTTGTCTGTCCATCCTGGGAGGGGGATCCCTCCTCTGTCGCTCTCCCTGAGGATTCTTCCATTATTTCACCCGTTAAAAATCATTCAATGATTAATAAAAGTCTCTCTTATTTTCCTTCAAACACCAAAGTTGTTGTGGTTTTGAACTTGCTGGCTTATCCAGCAGAATGCAAATCACTCAGATGAATCTCAGGCCTGCTGATGTATTTTGCCAGTATTTTTCCGTGTATTAATGAGCAGATTAAATCAGGGTTGTGGTGGTGTCGGGGCTCCTGGGAGCCAACGAGGCCACACTCCAGCGATTGTATTCCCCCTGCGAAGCACTGATTACTATCAGGTTACAGCGTCCATGACAACAGACCTGCAGCTTAAAGCAACAGGAGTTCACATCAGTTCAGACTCTCTCGGGTTTATTAGAAAGAAACTGGTTGGCATTTCTGTTTGAGCTGCAGATTTATGCTGCTGACCACAGAGTTGTCCCTCTGAGGCATCCATACTGTGCACACTTTTAAAAAGGAGCTCCTTTAAAACTGCTTTTCTGTGATTTCTTTAATGTTTTATGACATTTTAGTGTCAGTTTTATCTCGTTTCATTCACCCTCTGCAAACACACCAGACTCCATTGACAAAAACAGTAATTTTACTTCAGAGAACTCAGGAGTTGCTGGTCTGCTGCTGCCTCGATCTGTTACTTTATTTGTGTTGTTGTGTATGTTTGGTGTTTTAAAGAGTTTTTTTCGGATCCGGACTAATGTGTTAAAGTACCAAAGTCACAGCAACTAGACCAGCAACTCCTGTGACCTGTGAGGTTAAATGACTGTTTTTATCAATGGAGTCTGGTGGCTTTGAGGATCGCAACATAATGAGGTAAAATAAAAGAAATTTGTAGACGCACTCTTTTGATCAGATTAATAAAGCAGCACATACACGTGGTTCTGTTTTATAGATCTCAATCACTGTGGAACCAGATGTCCCTGCACTCAATTAATTAGTTTGTTTGAGTGACTTCAATGTAAATATAATATATAACATTTTTCCAAAAATTTTTGTACCTATTCGTTCATTCAGACACAAAATATGTGATGGTATGACCCAAATAATAAAGCTTGACATGACTTTTCATAGCAGCATCAAAAACGTCACTTTAAAGTTTCAAAATGCAAAAAAGCTTCTTTTTTTTTAATTCCACAATTTCATAATTAAGATAAATAAGTTTTCCCTTCACTTTTGTTTATATTTTCAGAATTTGTCGAGAAAAATTCCTTTAAACTGCTGCTTTGTTTTCCCCATCATCATCATCATCATCATCATCATCATGATGACAGAATTAAGAGATAAACCTTCCCTCTGTGTCAATCTGGAAATGTACAATGAAGAAAATACACGACATTGTTTTAGTGAAGCTTCCCTTTAATAGGATTGGAGCATTTAATCAGTGTTTTTGGCATATATGTGTGTGTTTAGTGTGTGTGTGTGTGTGTGTGTGTGTGTGAACTAATTAGGACCAGCAATTACCCCAAACTGTGGCTGCGTCTCCTGCTGAAGAGGGGGGGGGGGGGGGGGGTGAACAGGGTTTTTTGTGGTGGTGGTGGGGGGGGGGGGCAACAATAGCAGACTGTCAGTGCCAAAGCTGCCATGCATGACAGATGTATGTGGACACACCAGACAAAGGCACGGCTGGCCGAGTGTGTGTGTGTGTGTGTGTGTGTGTGTGTGTGTGTGCTGGGGGGGGGGGTCAGCTTGTGTCCGATGCAGAAGAAGTGGAGGAGAGCTGCTGGCGGCTCAGGCATCGTTCCACGGCACCAGCAGCTCCCAGCAGCCCCTGCTGCCTCCGCCATAACCACCACCCCAAAGCTGTCAAACTCCCAGCAGCCCCTGCTGCAGCTCCTTCAGTCCAGCCTGCTAATGGAGGGTCGACTCCAAGCCCCCAGGAAGGTCTCCAGGCTTTGAAGCCAATTTTACACAGCGGCCAAACTGTGTAATTACAACAATGGCGTCCGTCACATGATGCCACTGACAACAGAGAGTCACAACCTGCCGAATGATTTATTTTATTTATCAGAATTTGATCTGATAACATTTGGAAAGTCTATTTATTCCCATTTATTATAGCGTAGTGCTAACAGGAAGTTAGCGGATGGCTAACAGGAAGCTACAGACAACAATGTGGACGATCCTGGTACTTCTATACCCGGGAAGCTGAACTTTTTTAACTTCATGAGCCACTGAGCAACTTTCACGGGAATGAACGACGCCTCCGACGCTGCATCCAGTTCTCTTCATACATCCGCTCATTGTAACATCATCTGCATAAGGAGACGGTGACCTGCTGCAGCTGTGTACCACTAACACCATGGCAACACTGTTCCCCTGTAAGATGATGCACCGCTAAACGCTGATATCACCTAAAAGTAAAGGTGATTTACTGCATCTGTGAATAAAGTTGTATAAGTTTTCTTTTTTTGTGATTTTACCTGGCAGAACATGGGTTAGTTTGTTTGTGTTTTGTGTCAGTTCAAAGGCACCAGACTCCATTGACAAAAACAGTAATTTTACCTCGTGGAACATGAGAGTGTCTGATCTGCTGCTGCCTTGATACGTTTGTTTGTTTTGTTATTGTGTGACTTTGGTATCTTAATGCGTAAGTTCAGATCCAGCACAATACTTGAGTAACACACAATAACACAAACAAACTAGCTGATTAAAGCAGCAGCAGCTCCTGTGTTCTGTGAGGTAAAATCCCTGTTTTTGTGAATGTAGTCTGGTGTGTGTGCTGTTTGTGGTTAAACCAAAAGGATCTTCCAGGTCTCTCTCTGTAGGGATCCTTTCCATGATGCTGTCACACACTTAGAATAACACTCTGAGCCTGTCAGTGGATCAAACAAGCTCTTTTAGTGGACCTACTGTGATCAGGTGCAGTCACATGATCCAAAAAGGATCACGCCGATGTTACAATCAAGATTACTCTGATTTGTTTCACCAATCATCTAAACAGAAAGACTCTGAGCATGTTTGAGGCCTCTAAGGACATGTGCTTCCTCTCCAAAACAAATAAACAAACCAAAAACATGCCAATCACACACACACACACACACACACACACACACACACACAAAGTCCTTAATTAGGTTGGAGTTTGTTCAACAAGCTCATTAGTGCTTTCGGCCAGAATTTGTGCCCCTGCTGCTTCTTGTTAATTCAACTCGCACTGGCACGGCTCGTCCTCGGTCCTTAACTTTTTAGGACTCCGTTGAATTAAATCTAAAATGATCTAATTAAAAGACACACTTCATTAAGCTCAAGGTCAGCGGCATCAGATGCTGCTCTGCTGTTAGAAAGGTCAGCATCCAACACGCAGCGGCACTGAACACGAGACAAGACCGACATACGAGACACGTACGACCTCCCGGAGGAAGTCCAAGCCGCGCTGACAGAAAGCTTCCCGCAGATTTCTTTCTAAATATTCTGATGTTTCCTTTAAATTTTCATTTGAGGTCAACATACAGAACAAACAGAAAGATGGAAACAGGTTAAATCGAGCGGAGATGTTTCTACATGCAGCCTGTGTGTGTGTGTGTGTGTGTGTGTGTGTGTGTGTGTGTGTGTGTGTGTGTGTGTGTGTGTGTGTGTGTGAGTGTGTGTGAGTGTTTTGTCTGAGATGCCACTCAGCAGCATGTTGGAATGACATGTATGAACATGTCAGAGCCACAGGCAGCTGCATGTGTCAGGTGCCTCATGGGAAATGTGTGTATCTGTGATTTGTGTGTGTGTGTGTGTGAGTGTGTGTGTGTGTGTGTGTGTGTGTGTGTGTGTGTGTGTGTGTGCATAGTCAAATTTTTTGGAAACTGAGGACACGTTTTGGAAACTATAAAACTAAAATAACAATAAAAAAGTGTTGAAACTAGAGATCTAATGAGATTTTAGGGGGAAGTTTTTAAGACATTGAAGGAATTTTTGTAAAATGGCAAAATTTTTGGAATTTTTATTTTCTATTTTTTAAAGTGAGGACACTGAAACGCAGGTTTTATTAAAAAGAGGGGACACTTTTAGAGTGTGAGGACACTTTTGAGGGATGGAGCCGAATATTTGAAAAGTAAGGGAATTTTTTAAAGATAAAAATCAATATTTCATCATTATGTTTTAGCTTTTAGACGCTTTTATTTTCAAGCTTTTAACCAACATGAGGACAACTCAACTTTTCACGTGTTTGGAAACAGCTTTCTTTCTTTTCCGCCACTTGATATCAGCACCTTTTTTCTTGTCTTTTTGAGAGTGCAACACTTTTCTCCTCCATCACCAATACGAGCCGAGCCTTGTGAATTTATCGCTCTTATTTTGAAATTTCAGGTGGCCTCAGATTCTTTTGAAGAGGTTCTGCGGGACGGATCTCTGCTCTGATTAAAGACCAGGATTAAGGAGCGGTGACCTTTTGTTATCATGGATTCATCCTCCACATCGCCTGAAATCAATAGGCGGCTCTGTAGGCTTTCACACATCCATCTACTCTCACAGATCAATCCCCCTACAATCCTCTCCAGCCCTCAGCAGGAGCACCGGGGGCTTTTAGGGTGAAATTACGTGGTAGTGCTTCTGCTGCTGCTGGTGGTTTAGAGGATGTAATATGTCGACTTCAGGGCTTTCTCATCACACCAAAATTGCTGTTCGTATTGATGCCACTATTAGCGTTCCCTTCTGCAAAGACTTCAGCCATTAAAGTGTGCAGTCTGCGCAGCACAAGATGAGGCTGCTAGCGAGTGAGATTGGCTATGATAATGGAGCTGCTGTGAGCCTATTAGAGCCCAGTGTGGTTCAACCGCCTCCACTGCAGGTGAGCTGAGGGGCGGAGAGAGCGCACTGCAAAAAATATCCACCCCACAAGTTCAGGTAGGCTTCAGCCGACAGGGGAAACAAGACGTTTCTGTTCTGAAGTCCTTCTGGGAGCACGAGAGGAGAGAGGTGTGTGAATGTGATGGTTTTTTAGAACAGTTTAAGTTGTCAGGAGCTTTTATTTTAAGGATTATACAAACACAGGCAGGTTCACTGAAACAGTTTGCTTCTGCAGGACTAAATGATCCTAAATATGAAACAACAGAAGGAGGTTGTGCTTTCGATCCTGTTTGTGTTTCTTTTTCATATCACAAAATCTGTTCACAGGTTTGTTTACAAGTTCACTCACTGCAAGATATGAAAAAAGCACTAGAATAGTGGAAATATTATCTGAAATAACAATTAGAGATATTTTACGGCAAGTAAAAATATGTATTCTCAAAGAACCCACAGATTAAAACTAGTGAGATTTAAGAACTATTTTCTCAGCATGTAGGACAATGTGCTAAAACTTCCAGTGCAAATAAAAGATGTCAAATTTAAGCTCAAACAAAACTCTATTAGCTAAGATCTTGTGACCGTCCGTACAGCGAATATAAAACCATGAAATAAGATCAAAACGACTCATTTAAAGCAAACTAATTAACCCTATTTGGGATGTTTTAGAGACGTGACTCTTCTATCGAGTTACTCTATAAGACGAACTTACTTATTGAAGTGTGAAGCAACAGAGGAGGCAGTTTGTGTGTCTGGAGGTGAGTGTTTCTCAGAGAGACGACTGGTGGGACAAATGTGGTCGGACTGATTCAGCTCATATCAGTGTGTACTGCACAGATTAACATAATTTGATAAGATCCATCTTGGAAGAAAGCTCAGGAACCAAAACATCACTTGCTGTTTGGTGTATGAATGAAATGTTTTGTGAGACAAACTGACAAACAGAATCTCAAATACATTAAATCTTATAGTGTCGACTAACAGAACATCGTCTGCTATGATGTTTGACTTTCAGGCACAAAACCTGTGAAATGCACTAAAATATATTTCTCTTATATTTAAGGCCACGCTGCTGTTCGTCCCTCTGTCTCGTCCGGTTCGCCCCGGTTATGTCTGTAATACACCAACATCGTCTTCTCTGTGTGTTAATGTCGCATCCATTGAGGCAGAAATCAGTTTCGATGCTGGGAAGTTGTGCAGTGATGCAAAATAACAACAAGAAAAAACAGATAAATTCCCATAAAATGCATTTAAACTAAAGTAATGAGCCTGTTTTGAAAACAAAAGGAGGAGAAATTACAGATATTTGTGTTAAAATATGAGCAGCAAGAATAAAAACTTCAAGTAAATAACAGAAACCTTGAAGCTCTCTGCCATCAGGCGGCTTGAAACCCGTCTCGGCTCTGCTGAAAACAGAATTTAAATGACGTCAGCGTGACAGATTTGCTTTCATTCATCCGCTGAGCGCTGATACAAAGAGCCCGTCTGAAACCTGACTGACATACCTGCAGTGTACAGTTATGGGTTTGGGGCTTTTAGGGGAAGGGAGTGTTTCTGTGTGCCGTGCCGATTGTCCTCCCCCCTCTCCCCTCTTTCTTCCCACTCATCCCCTGCCACCCCCCCCTCCCTCTACTCCCACTCCCACTCCCACTCCCTCCTCCTCCCCCCATCCTCTCTGCTTTCCCTGCTGCCTGGCTTAAGCTAATCCCATTATCAGTGAGGCGGCCTGACGCTGATGTGGCCTGCTAACTGACCAGCTGCTCCGAGTCTGGCCACCACACCAACACTGCAAAAAGTGTCAGCTGTAAAAGGAGCGAGCCAACGCAGGGGAGCAAGTGGAAACGAGAGCGAAACAGTTGATTCAACAGAGAAAACGCTCGGTCAGGTGGAAAACGTTTTGTTGGAGTCACGAGAAAGCTTCATTTTGGTGATTTATGTAACATATAACCATGGCGACAGCACCGATGCTTCAGGCTGCATTACCAGTTCATTCTCATGTTTTTCCCTTCGGTGAGTGCTTTAGTCTGAACGAGCCCATGTACCCTGATGCACCCATGCAAAATGTATTCGGCAAAACCATTTAGCAGCATAAAAACAGGTTGTTTTTTTGTAGGGGACAGGGTGGCCAGAGGATGAGGGCTGGATCCCCTGAGGCTCTATGGAAATGATGACGATAATACATTAATCAAAAAGGCAGAATTCCTCATCCAGGCCCTCTGGACATGAGGTATTAAATGCGTTTACATGTGCCTCTGAGCATTATGCATCAAAACTCTAAATATTTCCTTCCTGTTTTCCCACTCGGGCTTCTTCTGAGGGCTATTTCTTGCAGCGTGCTTTGGCTCCGGGGCCCAGCAGCCGGCCAGCCTATCAGCCTCGACACCGGCTCTCCTGCCCGCTAGCTAGCGCGCTAGCCTGGACAGCATGTGGCGCGGATCCCCGAGGAAAAGGCGGCGTTGGAGTTCCACAACGCAACACAATAATGCCGAGTCACTCCGAGCGTCGCTAATCCAGCTTCCCAAACAATGTGAGAGGCCCCGCAGGGTCTGAAGGCAGGTAGCAGGAGATCAGTGCAACCTGGAGACGTCTCTTTGTGCTCGGTGTGCCAAACAAGCAGGAAAGTCAATTTAACAGGGCTGTTGGTCTTAATTTGACTCTGAAGATGAGTGAGGGGAACTGATGATTGATGAAAAGTAACAGGAAACTTTCTGCTGCCCCGAGCTCCACCTGTCAGGCTGATTGTTGGATCAACTTTAACTTGAACCTGTAATTATTATAGAATACACTGATGATAAGATGAACTGAGGTGAAAAAAAATTTCGTGAATGGAGAATAAATATCACGGCCTTTCTGTCATGGCGGTGCATTTTAAGTATTTTGCGCGTAATACTTCATGCGTACGGAATAATAAATATCCAAAATCTGGTTACACTTTCAAAATAAAGCTTCCTGAGAGACAATGTATGCCAAGACTTTCAAAATAAAGCTTGCTGAGAAACGTTTCAGGTGACGGCCGCACTTGTTTTGTTTGGTTGTGTTGGGTTAGGTTTAGGCACAAAGGAAAAGATGATAGTTTCAGTGATGTTCAGTTGAATATTGACTTCTAGATATCCATTGTTGGCCGAAGCTAACAATATTGATTTTCTACAACAGGCGTCCGTAAAGTGATGTACTGTCTCCGCACCATGTAAATCCATAGAGACTGAGAGTGTAAGAAGCATACGAAGCATTTGGTGCATCATGATCCTTCATCTGAAGTCTCACCTGATAAATCCAGTCTTCACTCTCTTTTAGCTCCGTTTTTGGTCTCCACCAACTCGTCAGAGAATGATCTGCTGCTAAATGCTCCTCTCTTCTTCACCAGCTGAAGTGCAGAAAGTGCACAGCAGCCAAACTCAACCGAAACAGTGAAGCTGTGAGATGTGAAACCAAAACAAGGAGCTCAAAGATGCTAAAGTGCTTATTTACCTATTAGAAAAAGACATTTCTTTAAGTTTTTATTTGAATTTATAATTAGTCAAAGAGGCAACACGGAGCTCCACATACAGGAACTGTTGTTTGGTTAAAGACTTTATTATTTTCAAACAGACTAGTTGTTAGATTTGTTAATTAAAGACCAATTTCCTTCATTTTCATTTCATTAAATGATCCTAAATGCAGAAACCTTTGAAGCACCAAACCTAATAAATGTGAACTCCAGAAAAGTCATGAAAAACGAAAGGTGCACTTAAATAAATCAGCGACTAAACGTGTTTTAAGGTTTATCCTGTCCTGTTCTCAGTACTGTTGCTCAGAGAAGGAATAAAACTGATTACTTCGTTGGGTTTCTTGTGCAGCGGTGATGTCAGCCGTCCTCTGGGCTCAGCTCTAAACCAACACTGATTAATAATTTATGGATCATCCCATTATGCCACTTTACACAGTTCAAAGGCTGCGCATTTGCATCCCAATTTGTTCACTGTGGTATAAAGACACGCTCAGCCTTTTTGCATCAGTATTTCTCTTATAAATGGAATTTGGGACGGTCTGTCCTCACATCAGCGGATAAAGAAGATTAAAGTGCGGGCATCCTGCATTCCCTCCCTCCTCCTCCTCCTCCTCCTCCTCCTCCTCCTCCTCCTCCGCCTCCTCCCATCTCCAGCTCGGCCTCGGGGCTTTGATGTGTCTCGTGAAGCTTCTGAGGACGTGAAATACAGTCGAGCTGCGTCCAGAGAAAGGACTCAACACGTAAAAGGGTTTTTATTCTGCTGATGAAAAAGAAACAAGCAGGACAGATATTAACAGATGCTCTTACAAGTCATTTCTTATTTATATCGTTAATAATGTGTGAATTCAACTGTTCGATGTGATAAACTACAAACTAATCTACATTTAGATACATTAAAGATGTATTCTAACAATAAATTAATCATTACTTCAACGTTTTTATTATTACACCTTACAATGAAAACACAAAAAAATAAAATGCAGCTGAAGGTTGTTGGAAACTGTTCAAACTTTATTGAGGATCCAAAAGTTTCCAAAGGTACAAAACGAGCTGAACATTAACATTTGACACCTTCAGATTTGAAAACGATGATTTTAAAGGGAAGCAAACAGACACAGAAGCTAAAACAAGGGAGGGTTGTGTCAAACCCCCAAAAATCAATGTTTGTCTGTGAATAGACAAATGCGTCTCTCTTAAGTGAGTGAAAAGAATAAAGGTTAAAAGGGATAAAACTTTTTTTTGAAAACTAAGAAAATCAACAACACCAACAACAACAAAGCAACAGGAGGCATGCTGGGAGACGCACCGTTAACATCCCGCTGAAAGGAGGCCGAGCTGCATTAAATGTCACTGCATACATCTGCTTTCTCTGCTCACAAATGACTATTGATTGTGAGCCCGACACATTCGGCCCCAAACTCCTTTATTTACAGGTTTTGGTTTTCAAGCTGTTTTTAGTGTGATAACGCTTGGACAAACAAAAGCCGAGCGCAGCCGCAGCCACAGCCGCCGCTCGCTGCTGCTGCTGCTGCTGTTCGCCACTTGTTTTTGTGAATCCCTCCACTTCTCCAGCATCGGGGCAGATATGTACAGTCTCCCTGCCTGTCTCATTTCAATTGGCCTCCATCTGTTTTGTCTATCCATGAAAAGGTCTATTATGATCCTCTGCTCTTTGTACAAATGGACTACTAAGCGGATAGGGACCCCCACCACCCCCCATCTCATTGACACCCCCCCTCCCTCCCTGAAACATTAGCCCTGGATTCCAAGGAGCTCGTCCTGCCTCTGCTTTAATTATCCAGCGCCAGCAGAGGGATCTTAATTTTAACGAGTTTTAAAATGCTCTGTCTTCAGATTCACTGCAGAAAAGAAGCACGGGGGTGGGGTGGGGGGGGCGGAGGGAGGGCTTGTGGGCTCTTTATTAACCCTACAGTGACTAGCTAATGTGATTGAAGTGGAACCACCTGGCAGGGGGAGCTGTATAGTCAGCTGCCACTGAAGGCCGGCGAATGGGGAGGACCAGGTGCTGCGCTCCAGCCTCTTAATTGTTGCCATGTAATAGCTTGCTTCAGTGCACAGTACGGCTTGGGGCTAGGATTAAAAAAAGCTGTTGCTGCTAGCTAGCACACAGAAGTCCATTTTCTTTCACTACACACACCAACCACCACCCCACCCTCCTCAACTCCATCTTAACCGCCCCCCCTCTGCCTCCTACTGCAACACACACACACACAGACACAACTCCTTCAGTCGTAATGAAAGAAAAAGGGAAGGGACTCTGGGAGGAGGGGATGAAAGGAGGCCAGGAGTGCTGTTTGTATTTGGTTACGTGGCTCGCGGAGGCTATCTGAGGTGAACAGCCGCCGCGTCGGGGGGTTTGGATGCGTCTCTATCTGCTCCTGGATGACAACAGCGAGGAGGCTTGAAAGCTGCTGGATGGAGACGAATATCAGCCTTCGGCACGTCTGAGTCCTGCAGCGGTCCGAGCCACGGAGGTCCGGAGCCCAGCCAGGGAAGCGTGCACGCCATTCAGTGCACTCCTTCCACTCCAAAGACCGTAATCCTTTGCCAAGGCCGCACAGGCCTCTTGTGTTTATAGTGTTTATAATAAAATACATTTAACTCCACTACATGCTGCAGTTCTAAATGTACAAACCAACTAACTGGGTTAAAGATCTTTTTAAAATTCCTACTGCATCTGCAGCAAAAAACAATGTAGAAAAAAATCATGTACTTCTTTTGAAAGAAGTACATTTTTGAGACAACAGAGAAATTAAGAAAAAAAGGTCCCATATTAGATTAAATGCTCCATTTAATATCTTTTAAATATTAATATGTGTCTACAGCCCCTCCAACTATGAGGTAAAAACGTCTTCTCTCTTCCTCCTCGTATGATGTCACAAGAGGATGTGCTGATCATGTGACCTCTTCCAGCCAATCAGCAGGCCGACTATAAAGCCTCCTGAATCCTGCCATTTGTTTACCACCAAGACGTTAAAGGTGAGAGCGAAGCAGCGGATCGTTTCTGTTCTGACTAAAACGAAGCGTTCAGACAAAGTAACGTATTTTTTGAACATTAAACCACGTAAACCTGCTGTAGAAGGACCTCCTGATACCTGAACATGAGCACAACACGGGACCTCTAACAGTCCTGCTATGACCATGAAGCTACGTAGTGGACTGAGAACTCGAGCTACAAGTCACATAGAACTCCTGCACAAAACAAGACGCTAAGTCGGAACGTATACGGGTTTTTTTTAAAGGTATTTTTAAGTTTCATCCGACAAGCACCTTGATCTCAAAGTCGTCTGACTAGAAGTTTGTCCAAAAGCTGGTGCTCGGTTTTGCAGCAGTGTGTTTTCTTTGTTCCTACACATAGCAGAAGAGTAACTGTTATGTGTCGGCGTATAAAAAGCGAGGAAATGTCCCACAAACTCTGACTCGACAGACTTAAACCTGTCTTTGCCTGTTTAAAAGTCCAAAAAGGTTTTCAGTGACCTAAAACGTTGTTTCTGAGGATGAAAGTCCAAAAAAACACGTAGAAAAAGTGACGTTTTAAATAATATTTGTCCCTATAAAGCAAATTCTGCTCTACATGTGGTGGAAAAACAGAAGATGAAATATGGAGTGAGGAGATTCTTCACTAGAATCCCTTTCCCTCAGCTGTGTCGAGCTTTTCCGCCTCTTTTTGCTCTGACGTTTGGTTTGACGGCACATTTTAATGTTTGATTCGGGCTCAGTGTTTCCAGCAGAAGCGGTTTCCGGCAAACAAACGAACCAAAACAGTAAAGTTGTGGATCCGGACGGAGAAAGAATCAGCTGAAGCTCATTATTTCTCTGTAGGTTCATCAGTTTGTCTCATTGTTCTCACCTGTTGTAAAAATAAGAATCACAGCCACTTTAGGACCATCATTTCTGGTTTTTAATGAAAACTGTGCTGTTTTTCATGTGTGTTTGTTGCTTTGTGAAACTTTCTGTGTGAGTCTAATCCACAGGTGATGATGATGATGATGATGAAAACTGGGCAGCTGTAGTTTCACCATGCAGCGTATTTACTGTTTCAGCGTGGATTCAGTCCGACAGACTGTGGATGTAACATAATCTTCCTGAGACCGAGGCCACAGATGGAGACGATGCGCTGAGGAGGATCAGTGGGAGGAGGCTGAGTGCTGCCGTGTTCAGGGACCTTCAGCCTCCCCGCTGCACCGGCTGCCAGGTAACCGTCCACGGGGCCCGACCGACCTGATCTCCTGCGGGACCCGGGGAGCCCGGCTGGGACCGAAGCCACAGCGGCAGCGGGATTATTCTGCTTACAAGACGACAGAACAACACAGCGAATGTGCAGGAGGGACAATAAAAGAGCAAATGAACGCTGTCGGCATCGTACCACACAGAAATACTGTCAACAGGGACGACAAGGGTGGAAAGTAGTTCATGTCTCATACTGTTACTGTAAATAAGAGGCTTTTTAATATGTTTGCACTTTAGTGAGTCAAATCTAAAGCTTAAGGACGCAAGACAGGATTATTTTCTAACCCAAAATAACAAAGATAATCAGATAAAAATGATACGAAACAGAAAAAATGTACTATGTCAAAATATTATAAAATAACATTTCTGTATAAATATATATATAAATAATCATTTACACGCTCACTGTGCTAACATGCTAATATTTGCTGATACAGCAGGGGCTGATGGGAGAAATAAACCAGGTCATAAAACAAAGTATTCGACAAATAAAAACCTCCAAGTGATGGTTGTGCTCATTATAATTCATTCTGAGGGGAACATGAACATTTATGGCCCAATGTCACGGCAATCCAGTCACACAAATGTTAACCTGCTGGTGGCGTTAAAGGAAAAGTCAGGATTCATCCTCTGGGAGCACGAATGTCACAAAAATCAATACTTCAACGACTTCTCCAGCTGTTTTGTCAGCCAGGTGGATCATTTCAGCTCATTTTCCTCTCAACACACCGACATTGACTTCCATTTAACTTGTGCACATGACTAAACTTCCTTAACTAACTAACAAACTTATTTCAACCCAAACCACCGTCTTTTTTCTGAACATAACCAAGTAGCTTTGGTGCCTGTTTATCAGCAGGTTAAGATGACAAAGGTCACCTGTCTTTTCCTGCACCCGTTTCTCAGCAAGCTTTATTTTGAAAGTCTAACGTGGTGTTGCATTTTTGTTATTGCTAACTCTAAGCTTTATTTTGAAAGTCTAAGTGGACGTTGTGTGATCATATTGAAGCTGATGCTACACAGTGTTAGTTGGAGAGCGAATGGCTTCCTCCCTCAGGCCTTTCTGGTCGGGATCCAGTGGCTTCGCACACAATCTATAATTTATAATTCATAATTCATCATTACTGATGTCACCACCACCTCTTAAGGTACATATTATCATACTCTTTACACAGTAAACACTGCAAATAATATTCATTATATTGTATCACCGCTCAAAACAAACTTTGACTTAAAAAATATGGAAATGTGGATTCAAAACAACAATGTTTGAAGTTTTATTTGAGCTGTTTTCAACATGAATTTGAGGAATATTAAGTAGAAGAGCAGTGGGTCTACATATAAAGGGACACACTGGTGTATAGAAACGTATAGAAATGTGGTGGTGAACCTCGATGGAGCAGAATCAACCACACAGAGCTCCACTAAACTCTGAATTTCTGTTTCAGAGCGTCTCTGTTTCTGCGAGATTACATGAAACCCTCCAATCTGCAGAAATTTTAAGTGCTTTCCAAAGCACTTCTGTCATGTTGTGCAAAAAGTAATAAGGAATTCATTTCCTGGCCTGGTGTATCCAAGTAGGACACACATGAAAGCCTTTAATCAGAGAGTGCAGGAAAACCCAGGAGAGGAGAAGGAAAGAAAAAAAAGAAATAAGAAGAAAGCACAAAAACAAGAGTGAAATTTAGCTGAAAACCCTCTCGTACGACCTCCGAGCTGCTCTCACTCACATCCGTCCATGTTTACAAAGGGATGAATGCAAAGAGCTCGCGTCTTTAAGACTCGCAGGCCGCTTCATCCTGCTGGTGCTCAGCTGCCTTTGAGGGGAATGTATCTATAAAATGTCTCAGGGAGCCGTCTCTCCATTTGACAGCCCTCCGGGAGAACAAAGGCTCGGCACTAATGCAGCACAGATCAACCGCCTGCTTTTCTATTGAGCAAGGTGCCAAGATGCACTCGCTTTTAAAGCCGCGGCACCGGACGCCGGCCACGAGGGACCGTCTTCAAAGCCTAATGCAAAGTGAGTCATCCACCGCCCGTCTCATAATAAGTCCCCCTTTAATTCAGCCCCCTTTGGTTAATTATTTGCCATTGTGTTTTACCCATCTGAGCCCATGTCAACAATCAGAACATTTGTCGGGAAAAGGGCGGTTTAGCGATGGAGGACGACCTAAAAGCACAGCAGCCTGGAAAAATGTGGGGCGGCGCGGGGGGTCTTCGCAGCCATCTGTGACCCCCGCGCCTCGCCAAACACGCCGACAACCAGCAGGTCCCATGTGGCTGACCGGGTTCCGCCGGGTGTCACCCTCTTGTTGCTGTTTTGTTGTTGTTATTTATTTACAGAAGCAGTCGGATGAGATGATGAGTGAGAGAGCTCTGCCTCGGGTGCCAGGAGCAGTCGGGGAGTAGCTGGAGGAGAGAGAGGGGTTTTTTTGGGAGGGGAGGGAGATTTGGCAGCGAGGCGGCGTCCAGCGGAGTGGCGGACCAGCCAGCGGACAGAGGGAGAGCGGGGCCGAGCCATCTGTGGGACAGACATGGTAGACGGGTCTCAAACGGTGCCAGGAAGTGATGGCACTGAGGCCGACTTTCATCTTAACCCCACGCACTTTCAGCCGCACGGTTAGCCGGGCGGGAGGCGGCACAGGACTGATAGAATCTGTAATTTTCCAGCATTTTTAGTCTATTTTTGAGTACAAGAAGTGTCTTTTGATAAAACTGGGCCGCCTGTGGCGTAGAAAGGTGCAAACGTTTGTGAAAGTGGTGCTGCAGAACCTGAGAAAAAGGTTGTGGTGTCTTTTTTTTCAAAAGATAGAAAACTATCCTCATGGGCCGGCGGCCTCGTTCTCCTCCAAACTGTATTCTGCCTCATATCAGTGGCTCTAAATGTTAGATTCCAGTAAAATGGAAGTAAAATCTGTAGTTCAAACTACTTTACTGAGCAGGGAGTTGTGTTTGCAGCCAACAGGGAGAAAAGTTAAACACTCCACACAGAGGACTGGACGTCGGTCCCTCTGAGGTCCAGTTTCTTTAGATTCAAACTTGTTTTTAAAGTCTGAAGTCATCGATCTTTTCTCTGTTCGTTCGGCCAATCGTGACGGAGAAAACACGACGCCCCCCCACCCCCACCGCCTCTGACAGACCAAACTCTGCTAAGTGATGGGAGATGAGTGTCGACAGTATTCGGCTCAGTCACCACTGTGTTAACATCAATGATTCATCATTAAAGATAAACTAACCATCTTTTTCTCTCTCTGAACATGAAAACGTGATCTGGTCTCGTTTCCTTCAAAACCTTTAAAGGAACATTCTGCTCTTTTCCAGGTTCGTACTTGTGTTCGAGGGTCCATAAGCTCACCTGCTGTAATGTTCAATAAACACATTATTTTCTTCTTTCTGAACTCCCTGTTTTAGCTTTTTAGCAGCTGAAGACAGTTTATGTGCTCTGATGCCTTCAACAGCTTTTCACCAGTGCTAGCGTTAGCCACATAGCATTGGCCACAGCAAGGTGTTTTTCACTGGGCGGCCTGCTGTAGGGGGGGGCTGTAGAGGAGCTCACACACATTTACTGAACGATGGAGACAAAGAGGACGATCAATACACATTTTTATGTTGAAAAGACATTAAAGAAAAAGTCCATTTTGCATAATGTGTCCCCTTTAAGGCCTGAACACACTTCGGGCGCCTTCGCTCATCAAAATCGAGACGATCCCCCCAAAAAAAACCCCAAAAAAACCATCACGCTGCTTTTGTCCCTGCACATGAAACACACCCTGAGCAGCGTGATACTCCCTGTAACTTCAGGAGAGCAGAATGCTGATGTAGAGTGAGAGAATGTCCCCGAGGTTCAATTACCGAGCCGCCACAGGTCCTCTCAGCCTTCATTAGCTGCCTGCTGGAGCAGACACTCCTTCCACAGACCCGATGTGGTTGTTGTATTGTGCCGAACCTCGGGGAGATGCCTTTCTCTCCTCCGCGCTCTCTAATGATCACACGAAAAGCTTTCTCAGAGCTCGGAGGCGCCGCTGTGTGCTGTTATGTGGTTTGTTAATTCAGCGGGG
Source organism: Pempheris klunzingeri (assembly GCF_042242105.1). Taxonomy (NCBI): domain Eukaryota; kingdom Metazoa; phylum Chordata; class Actinopteri; order Acropomatiformes; family Pempheridae; genus Pempheris; species Pempheris klunzingeri. Next base: position 2,463,573 of record NC_092029.1, on the reverse strand, counting down.
AGGGTCTCGTCAGCCACCTCTGCTTCTTCCTGCCGCCTCGGCACGAACTGTTCCTGCCGTTCCCTCCAGAACGGTTAACTAGACGCCCGGGCGCTGGCATGCCCAGACAGGGTGGAGGCTGATCAGCACTCAGCGGGAAGGAGAGGGTCACACAGACTGCAGCTCCCAGCGTCAGTGAACACACCGAGGCCCAAACTAATCAGAGGCTAAAATCACGAGACAAAGAACAAATAGTTTAGAATATAGTAGGATACATGTGATGATTTAGCCTAAATATGTCATGTGGTGGCAAAACGAGCAAGAGTTCAAGCTCAGTTAATAAAATAGTTGATCCTTATTTCTTGGTTAACATCTTAAAGCACAGTTTTAATGGTCTTCAGCCTCAGTCTGTGTCACTACGGGCTCTGTGTGACATTTGTGCCTTCATTATCATCATCATCATCATCATCACAACTATTTCTCTGCTCCTCTCCTGTGTTTGCTGTCACACAGATGAGCTGGGCTGTGTGTGCAAGCTGCTGCTGCTGCAAAAATAAAAGGTGATTTATTCAGATTTTCATGGCAAAAAATTTATTTTTTTTTAGAAAACGTTCTCACGAGTTAACAACATAATAATCGGGGCTGATGCAGGTGAGAGCTTCTCGCAGGATCTTAAAGGTCTCGCTCGTTAACTCTGGACATCAAAAAAGAAAAAGCAGAGACGTATTAAGTATATTTAAGAGTGAGGAACTGGTCCTGCAGAGCCTTCAGCACCTTTCAGACACTGAACAGGGACATAAAACACAAACATGTGGGGTTGCACTGCAGGTACTACAGGTGGAGGCAGGAGCAGCTTAATAGTTGTTTAATAGTATCACAACCCTGGAAGGAAGCGGCCATATTCGTGTTTCCTGCTCCCAGACTGAACAGGTGGAGGCTTGGATCCTGATTTTCCATTTCATGAAGCTTTATATTTATATTTCAGAGGTAAATTCTCCACCTTAAAGAAGACCAGGGGACAAAACAACCAACACGCTGAAATCAGGAACTACAAACAATGAAAGCACAGAGAGCCTGGAGCTTTTATCCTCCTCCTCTCCTGGCCCAGGTGCACCTCCTTCAGGTATAATCAGGTGGAGAAGACCTGGGCGGAGCCACAGACAGGAGGGGACAAGGGACAAACAATAGAAAGCAGTTAAAATGACCAACATCATTATAAACCTATAATAAAATAAAATACACCAATGTAACTCTGGGAATTCTGCATGAAGACACTAAAAACTATTTTCTCATTTACAACTTTCAAACGTAGTTTCATCCTCAGTTTTCCTCCAGAGCTTATTAGCACGAAGCACAGAGGAAATAAGTCCTGATTTTCACCCTCACTGAGTCTCATCCATGAGAAACGCGGCGCTGACAATCACATTTAGCAGCAATCAGGCCTCATCTCTGTTACAGCTCCGTGTTCATTTCCTAAACCCTGGATGCAGATGAAAATTTAATCTGCTCACTTATTTAGGTAATGGAGATGGAAATTAGATTATGAGCTGCGAGCCATCTGGGACAAGATGGATGTTTGTAACTTTGGGCGTCGATCAGATCCAGGAGGTGTTGAAACTATCAGCAAGAGCATCAATTATTCAGACTGGCTTTTTTTTTTTGTTTTTTTAATTTAGTTCCAGCCAATATAACCAATAAACGCTTGATCAAAATGCATCTTGGGAGTTGTAGTAACTGTTTACCTTTTCTTCTACCTCTAAGTAGCTGTTAATCTTTTCTGCTGATGATTCAGCTGCATGTTATTCATCGAAGAGCTCCAGCTGTGGGTCATATAATATCATCTGAGGGAGAAAATCAAGAGAACTTAACAGTGAATGTTTACACAAATAAGACCAATAATAGAAGTTTAAAGATAAAAACTGATGCCTGCTTGTGGTATTTTGAATGAAGGACTTCTAATCAGAGCAGAGTATTTTATTTCTTAGTATCTAAACGTGTTGCTGACTCACAGTTACCTGTTCCCACCTTGATTTGACTATTTTCTCATGTTTCTTGGGTTTTCTCAGCCACTTAACTGAAGATCTTAACTGAAAAACCTCCCAGTGAACCAGAAGCCCATTTGTCCGACCACAGAGCCGTATTCTTACCGCGCAGCCTGTTTATCACACCTGCTGAGATAAAACTGTCCTGAGTTTGTTTCAACGTTAACGGAAAATTGTCTGAAATGTGTTTTGGTGAAGAGCCAGAAAAAGATCAGCTATTAAGGAGCAAATGTCCTTTAATTCAGCACCACGGACGAGCAAACGTCACCGAACTAACAACAATAGGTGGTGGAGCATCACTTCAGAGACCGCCAGTTAAAGTCTGCCAGAAACAACAGTTTTTAATGATAATAATTATATAATAATAATAATAAAATCGATAAAAAGCTTGCTCAGATTGTCTTCCTCTGGTATTATTGTTGACGTTGGCTTCATGTGGATGAGATATTGGGTAAAACATGAAGGTCATGTGAACGTTATTGATTTATTATTTAAAGAAAATCTATTTTTCATCTATTTTTTGTTGCAGTATGGATTTTTGTTGAGGGCAGAGCAGCATTCAGACATCAAATGAGGTGCACTATATGTTAGCCGACATGTTTGCTAACGCAGCTAGCTATCGAATCAATCAATTAGCCTGCTGCGTTACAGACGCTCATAGAAAAGACTGAGATCATGAATTTGTGTTTATTCTATGTGCAGTTAAACAGAACGGTGATTTAGAGCCGTTTTAACTTTAGAAAAGTTTAATGTGGGAAACAGATTCCTCTTTATGACACAAATTGTTAATAATAAGTCATTTTTTTAATGTGTTGCTGTATTTTTAAGCCACACTAGATGTTCTCTCCTGGATCTGATTAATAATAACCATATTTCCCAAACTGTAGTACATTGGTCCTCCTTAATTTCATCATAATTTTTCACATTTTTCCCCCCAGTGCAAGCGATCATTGACATCCAGGTGTATTGACTCAGACAGGAAGGGATGTGTGCCTCCATAACTGCACCACACTGAGCCCCCCCCGTGAATGGCTTCATATTTACAGGCCAATTATCTCTCTGAGGGAGGGTTGGCGTGACCGCAGGCCTCTCGAGCATGTTACAGGAAGGTCAGCGTCGTCAATGGGGGCTAATTAAGCAACCGTCGCTCAAGAGGCAGTCGAGTGTGAGTCACCCGGTACTTTACCCATCAGAGGAATGTCTTGTTTCTCGAATTCAAGGACATATCTGCTTCTCAAAGCGGCGACGGTTTTCCTCGAGCGTGCTTGACCCGTTTGGCAAACACTTCACGCTGCCCCTGGTGGAATCTTCTCGTCTGAAGATCACTTCTTTTTACTCGTGTTTACAGTTAAAAGTACACTGGAAAGAAGTTCAGGATGATTCAAGGTGAAAGCGAAGCCAAGCCAAGCCAAGCCAAGCGCTGCCTCCTCCATCAAATAATCATCTGAAGCGCCGGTGGAAGATAATGACCTGTCAAAGGCCAGAGGATTTCGTGTCCTTACATCATCTTTGAGGTGAGAGACTTCTCGTCATGGTCTGCCATCGCAATAATCCCTTTGCCTGCAGCTCCATTAGGCAATGAAACAAGTTGTCCAACTGTGTGGTTGGAGGGGGTTAATCCGCCAGCAGCTCCTCTGTAAAAGGCCTCAGCTGCTGCCGTCCAAACCTTTTGAAAGCTCTGTCAGTTTATGGGGACTTCAGACGACCCTTTCTCCCTGACCCTTATTGATTCAGGTCTGCACCTCGCCCTCTTCAACTCCACAGCCACCCACACACACACACACACACACACACACCCTTGAGCTACAACACCGGGGTGCCGTAATGTTTCAATTACTGATCCCTGTCATTGTTCGGGCGTGACGGGAGGGATCCATTTGAACAGTCTGGCTTTTACAATTCTACATTTAGAAAAGAAATATCAGATTATTTTGAGTCTTATTATGTTTTTATATCAGTATTCGTGCTATTAATATGATAATGTGAAGAAGAAGTTGCTGTTCAGCCTCTTTCAGCTCGTTGTTTTGGTTTCATGTCACTTTTAGCCTGCGGTTTGATACGGTCAGGTAGCTCTTAACACCCACCGTATGCTAACCGTCCAGTGCCACATCCCAGACAGACACAGTTAAAGATGAGCTGGTGCAGGAAGAGGAGCTAAACGCAGAGTGAATATTGTTTCTATTGAACATGTGGTGGAGGTGTAAAGAGGTGGCTGTTTAGTAATTTGTCAGGACGCTTGAATCTGACATCTGTTTCACAACACCAGATCTGGTCTGCGAGTCTTTAACGTCACACAATGAAGGGTTTTAGTGGACTCCAATAAAGGGGAGGAAGCCAGACAAAAGAAACTTCACATTCATTCACCAAATCAGGTAGAAGATCATCAAGAACACTCTTTTCACGACAGAGAAAGTCATTCAACATCGAAGATCAACTTGAAGACTGATCTCTGGTCAGTTCTTATCTGTACACCTCAGTATTTGTTGTCTATGGACGGCAGACATTGGACTTAATCAATACAGCTGCAATTACCTCGTTTTGTGATCTTAAAGGATGTGGGGGGGCTACGGACTGATCATCCAAACCACTACAGCAGGGAGGTTTTCTACCAAGGTGGGAGGTATTTCTGTCAAAACCCTCACAAGCTCCTCAATCCCCAGAATCCCAAACACAGAGCTTCTGCTCCGGATCAATACTGGCCTGACGGAGAACGCCGTGGGCCTCCTCACTCCTCCTCGCTCCTCCTCAGCACGTGTAACTTACCGGCTGCTCGTCCATCAGCGGCTCATTTCTGTGAAACCAAATCTGAAGAGCTGCGCTCCTGCAGACGTGGAGGACCCAGGCTCAGCGTAAATCAATTACTGCAGTCACATGCAGGCGTTTGGGGAAATGATTTGGCTAATTGAAGTTTATCTGCTGTTATTTTTAAAACACAGATGCTTTTTCTTCTTTTAACAAAGCTCTTAGGATGACTCATGACATAAAAGCGAACCCGTAATGTGTTTCGGTTTAATGCCAGCAATCATTTTGTTCAGAGTGGGTGTCAATTTTCTGAAAATGGCAGTTTGCAAAGTCCTCATTTAGGCTTTTTATATAATTGTGGTGAAATGTTGTGATACTGTAGGTTGTAAAAATGTGAGTTTTTCCCTCATGAGGCTTCGGTTGCCATAGCAGCCGAACTGACAACCTGAAGCATCCACAGCGATGAAACATGGAGGCACCAGGACAAATCTGACATCACATTCACTGATAAGATGCCTTAAAAGCTAGAAATAGTCTTAAATTCTGTTTTTGAGTTTTGAAATTCACCCCAACATTTAATCTTTGAGTTGCAAACGTTGTCCCCTGGTGGCCACCGTAGCATGTGTCTGGATGGAGCTAGCTAGCTAGTTAGCTAACACTGCTAAACACTCCCAGTTTCTTTCTGCCTCCTCCGTGATGTTAAATCTTTCTCCTTGTGCAGAAAAAACTAAACAGTACTGGTGCAGTAAAAAGTGATCAGCTGACTGATCAAACCGTGTGTGGGCTCAGTGAGACAGGTGGCATCTACCTGTTCGTTTAAAAGCTCTGTATAAAACACTGACGTATGTATTTAAAAGGCAGGTATAAAACACAGAACCACAGTAAAAACAGGAGTTTTACCTTTATTTCAGACTGTAAGACAGTTCAAATATACATATTTTCCCACTAATAAATGTATTTGGACACATTTGTTTTAACTCAACCAGTTATTGTTGTTGTTTTTATTATGAAATTGGCTCTAAATTCTGTTACAGTGGCCTTAAAGCCTTACAGCTGACACCATGAACGTATAAAACTTTGGCCTTTAGATGTGACAAGACGACAAGCTGATGAGTTTGAAGGATACTGAAGTATTTTGTCATGTTGGCTCCAGTGTATCTGGCTGAACTAAGACTAAAACTAAGGCTAAAAGCTGGGGTTTTTTTTACAATTCAGGTGTTTTATTTGCGTATTTACAAGGTGGCTGGACCCCATAATAGGCTGGAGGCTTCACCACGACCTGCGTCTGGATAAGTGGTGGCAGACGGATGGATGTAGTCACCAAGATAACAACCAGGAAGAGGATGGAGAGGAGGCAGACGGGGGCAGGTAGCACAGATCTGGGAACAGGAAGAACTGAACTTTGTCAAACTTTGTTGGAAGAAGAAGTTTAGGGACCTGCTTCTGCTTCAGCACTGAGGTTTCATTACCAACATCTCAGCTGTGCTCACTTTTACTTCAGTTTGACCTCCTAATGAAGTGTGTTCTGATAATCTGGACTGCTCCTACATTTACTCCGTCCAGGTTCTGTCTGGACGTGTCGTCTTCCCAGATCTCAGTCCAGATGACGAGCCAACAACAAAGACACCTAACGGATCCTTCTAGGGGTGAACTTCAGGAGAATATTGGGGACTTGGTGTTTGAGCTCATGTCAGTGCGTCCCGGCGTCGCTGCCACCAGACCGCCGGCCCCCCGCCCCCTCCGCTCGGTGGCTCAGGTGTTCCTCTTCGCGGCCCTGCGTTGGGTTCTTTCAGTGATTCGTCACGCCTCAGCCGGGCTGCTGCGCCGGCGCGTGCCAGCCCGCCGAGGAGGGTCGGGTGTGCTCGCCAGACGGCCGCTCGGCCCGACAGCCTGCCGCTGTCAGCCAGGGGCCCGGGAGTCACCGTCGGCCCTGGCAACCGGTCCCCTGCCCCGCCCCATCCACAGACAAGAATAGGCAGCAAACCCCCCCCCCCTCCACAACACCTCCTTCCTCTCTGCAGGCTTTTCATTAGCTGCAGTCATCAGGAGGTTAGGACTGAATGAGACAAGTGGAGGGGTCTGCACACACACACACACACACACACACACACACACACACACACACACACACACACACACACACACACAGTGAGTGTTTAGCTGCACTGCTTTTACCCTCATTCCTTATTTGTCCTTTCGTGTAATTAATCTTCATCTCCACACTAAAAACTGAGCTAAAACGCCAGAAGGAACTTTTTAAAATGTCATAAATAGAAAATATTGTTGCTGGTTTTGACTTTTTAGTATCAAGCACTAAAAACAAAAGCACAACTCCTGCATGATGAACGTACGTTTGAGATGTAAATCAGTGTGTCCTCTGCACTACGTTCTGATCCACTAGTCATCCTTCTGATGTGAATAACATGATAAAATGATGCCCTGATGATGAAGTCGTGTTTTTATTGCAGTAAAACTATTTTAAACTGTCTGTTAGAATATTATTTGCATTAAAATTTGCAGTATTATTAACTGATTATACAGATTTACTGTGTGATGATGCCTTAATGTTTTAGTATCAGTTCAGTTGTATCTGTGAGGTAAAGTGTGTGTGTGTGTGTGTGTGTGTGTGTGTGTGTGTGTGTGTGTGTGTGTGTGTGATCTCAGAGGAGCTCCAGGCTCATTTACATAATTATGCTGCTGTGTCCTGCAGTGATGAGGAGGAGAGGAGCCGCTGTGACCTCTGGTGACCTTTTCTTCAGCTGCTCTGGGACTCAAACACCTTCACGGCCAAAACCTCAACCAACGCCGCATTTCACGCCGCCGCACTTCCTGTGAGTCTCTCGTGTGTCGGAGGGCGATTTGAATCCCGAGAGGAAACGGGAAATGACTGCAGACCACTCAGGACGCTGAGAGGCTACTGTAGGTGTGACTTCATTAAAACCTTACGGACTGTAACTTTAAAGCTTAAAGTCTTTATGAACAACTCACAGCAGGTATCTGTTTAATGTATTTACACTCAGTCACCTTCTCTTGTTAGAAAACCTGCCGGTCAAGCTCTTTAATTAAATTAAAGCTTCTTCACAGCCTGGCTTTTATCGTGGAAACAGCCATTTTGGTTTTTTTTTTATGTTTTGACAGTGGATTCATTTGGAAAATACGTCAGGGAGTGATGGAGGAAGAGGAAGAGGAAGCCACAGTCGTTGTCGCTGCCGTTGTTGCAGCACGAAATCAGACTTTGGAAAAAAAAAAAAAGCTGATTATTGACTGTTTTAAATCTGAGTTTGTTTGGCTGCACTGTAAACTATTTCGGACAAAGTAAGCGGCACAACAAGTGTTTGCTGCATCATTAAACCGCACCTGCTGTTACCGCGGCAACCAGGCCAAAACATAAAAAAAAAAAAATTAATTTAAATTAAAAAATTATATTTAAACTGGAGCTTTGGATCCTTCGTTTTGTTTTAGGAATTGGAAAAAAAACCCAAATCTTTAGCATTCATACATAAATTCTCCCTGCGTGCGGAGGATTAACCAAACGGTTAAAAAATGTCGAATCTGCGTCCGCGGCTCGGATTCCTTTGTAGGCAGGTCGTCCATCTGTCGGCGCTTTATGCAGCGCTATTGGTCCGTCAGATGAACGTACACATTTCTGCATCTATGCTAAGCAGGCGCGTTTGTTTCACGGCTGACTGTGAAGCCGGATTTCTGTTTCCAGTGGAGAGACGGGCTTCAGTTTGCTCATTAGAAATTCATTCTGAACAGCTTGTTATTATCTTTGGCCTCTGGATGTGTGAATAGATTTACAAGCATTAGGGCTGGGGCATTGTGTGGGGCATGTGTGGAGGAGGTCCTGGCCCCTTTGTGTTTGTCAGGGCCCTCAAATCAGCTGCCCCCCCCCCTCCTCCCAAACACACACACACACACACACACACCCCCGTGCCGCACCCATTACCTCAACCCTCTGAACAAAAGCTTACAGAACACACTGATGTTTTGCAGGATTTTAGGAATTACAGAACAGACGTGTGCTTTCAACCACAGCAGATGCAAAACGCTGTTCCCCAGTTTCCACCACAACACACTTGTGTGTGAGTGTGAGTGTGTGTGTGTGTGTGTGTGTGTGTGTGTGGAGAGAATGAATATAACAGACACCCCCAGCATTTAAAACTCAGCCATAAGTGACTTCATACAAGCTGTGATCCCGTCTGATGTCAAGCAAATATTAAGAGAATGTTCAAAATGTCGGCAAATAATGTAAAAATGCGACACGAAGCGTAGAAGACGGCCTCATCAGCCAAGGAGAGAAGAAGAAGGAGAAGAAGGAGAAGAAGTAGAAGAAGTAGAGGCTCTTCGGTCGTCTACAGGAGGAAACTGGAGAGAGGTTATGAGTTAAATCATCAGAGCTGCTTCACTGAAGGCGCTTCGGACTCCGATTCTGTGCACGAACTCTTTAAAAAAACACCTGAAGTGAGTGAAAAACATTTCTTTGTGAAATTGAGATGATTTTTTTTTCTGATGCGACACTTCAACATGCACAGAATAAAATACACTGATGAACTCACAGCTGCTGCTGAGTCGAAACACTTGAGAGGAACCAAAGGAGACACCAAAGATATTAAAGACCTTCAGTGAGGAGCTGAGGGAGGAAAGAGTTCAGCCTGCAGGCTTCAGGGTCTGGATATGAAGCTTCAATTCTGTCTGAGCTGTGCAGGACTAACTAACAGATAATTATGTGCTGTTTGTGTTGAGACGATTAAAGTTCAGCTTAATTGATGTTGCAAAGCAGTTTGCTGGAGAGCACCTTTACCTGCCTGCTGAGTTCAATCAACGATGAAGTCACTATAAAGATCCTGAACCTTGACACACGTGTAGTTTCCCAGGCATTCAGATTATTCACATTATTCACAGTGGAGTCCTCCTGTGTCCGCATTTGTTATATTTCTCTGACAGTGTTTCCTGTTTCCCTTCGGAGTTTTATTTTGAAAGGACACTGTGCAGGTAGCAAATCTAAATTGTAGAAGAAGGAAGTCCGTAGTTTTCCTGCCTTAAGGGAACAATACAGATGAGATAAAGGACTCCTCGAGGACGTGATTAGAGCTTTTCTTTGATCAGGTAGTGAATCTGGAGGCAGTCGTTCGTCGTTTCTGTTTCCTGTTTCCATCTTTCACACGTCGTTCATCCCCGATAACTTTAACCAGAGCTCAGCCTTCACCTTTCTCACTCAGCTCTCGATTTCTTCTCTCATTTTCGTTCCTCAAAGAATATTAGAAGCACAAATGAACCAAACTGCAGCTCTAATCCACACTGTGTCACGTTAATCTCACAGTTACACCTGGTTTGGTTTGGTTTCAGAATAAGATTTACAGAAGGAATCAAGTTGATCAACTTTTTACCCAAAGTTGGATCATTTTCTTCATAATTCTTTTAGAATCTGGATTAATGTTTGTTTTTTTTTACACTAGAAATGAGAGTGTTTCAGAAACTCTCTGCTCGGTAGACTTAATTAGCTTTCCCACTTTGAGCCTTTCAGCTCAACAAGGCGATTAAGGTTTTACTTGAGCCGTGCTAATCAGAGGGGAGATGGGTATCAGAGGCAGCTGGATCCTGGTCTGTAACGCTGATCCGCCGTCATCTGACCCTGCAGATGATGTCACACATCCACACAGGCTGCTGCACTCACGTGACGCCATTTCAGCACGTCGTGCATCGAACAGGAAAAAGTACAGTATCTGCTGCAGCGTGAGGTGAACACACACACACACACACACACACACACACACACACACACACACAGATCACAGGAGGGAGTGTGAGCGCTCACTTGGTCTGTAATTTAAGCAGCACTCAGTTTAACCAACACATCTTTCTGCTCTTTGTACCGCTGACATTTTAAGACCGCCGAGCTGCACTTGTGAAGCTGTGGACGAATGAAACTGAGGAAATTAGGAGCCGAATATGCTTGAAAGTTTGCACAATAATGTTTCCTCTGAGAAAAAATGATAAATAATAATAATGCAGCCACCTGGATAAATGGAGATTCCTTGTAATAATAATAATAAACGTGATTTAACTGTGTAAACCTGCACAGTTTGTTGTGTCAGGAGTCACTTTACTGTGTGAAATACAGTATGGAGCCCACATATTTCTGCTGCTGCAGGGATCCGACTGAAAAAGATCAGAATCAGTCCTGCTGCAAACAGAAATGCGTGCAAACATGAAATAACCTGTTGACGTGCATCATTATTCCCTCGGTCGCTGCCGGGGCCGGAGAGCCTCCGACTGACGCTCACACTCTCATTAAACGTCATTAAAAGCTGAAGTTACATGCACACGCTTATCTGTTCTGACTGAAATCATCCCGATCTAAGGTCACAAGTGCTGCGAACATATCGAGCATTTGTCTTCCTCAGCTGCTGCCTTTCATCAGGTTATAAAGACGTTTACGCTCACTGTTTGTTCTAAACCAATTATAGGAGGAATATTAGGTTCCATGTGAGTGTAGCTAATGAGTTCTGGGTCACAGGGGAGCATAATTAAAGGATCGCTCCGGTATTTTTAAACCTGGGCCTTGTATTTTTATGTATCTTGGGTTTGAAATGACTGGAACAAAAACCTCGGGAACTGGTCCAGTAGATCACCGCGGATGGCAGCTGGGAATGGGCAGTGAACCGGGCGTAATGCACCTGATCAATGTCCACTAAAAGAGCTTGTTTGATCCACTGACAGGCTCAGAGTGTTATTCTAAGTGTGAGACAGCATCATGGAAAGGATCCCTACAGAGAGAGACCTGGAAGATCCTTTTGGCTCAACCACAAACAGCCGTTAGATCTTTCCATTCAAAGGCACCAGACTCCATTGACAAAATCAGTAATTTTACCTTGAGGAATATAGCAGTGTCTGATCTACTGCTGCCTCGATAAGTGTGTTTGTTTTGTTGTTGTGTGTCACACAAATATTGCGTAACCCTTTAAAACACCAAAGTCACACAATAACACAAACAGACGAGACTGAGCAAGACAGAGAAAACACCAGCAACTCTCGCCTTAAATTGCTATTTTTCACAATGGAATCTGGTGTCTTTTAAAATCGAACAATATAACACCCACATATATCTCCGTAGGCCTTTCATCCCTGATATAATGTGGGCTAGTTAAGCTAGTTAACTAGTTAACCGCCTGTCTCTCAGTCGTAGATTCAACAAAAGCCGAACCCGAGGATTTACCACTTAAAGTGCAGCACCCACACATGGAGCAGACACTCCACCGGCCGAAGCTTAATCTGCACTTAAAGCTCCCCGTCCCCGTGTTTGTGTCTTGTTCCTCTCGTCGTGTTGACTCTGGACGCCACGCTCGCCTGCCTCTGACACCAACACCTGCCGGCCTGGAAAAATGCCCCCCGGGGATTGTTTGTCTTACCTGGGCCCAACGCAGCGAGGCGGCAGGCCGTGTTTGTTCTGTCCACCGCTGCCTTTCTCCTCTCTCTTTGTGTCTGAGTGTGCTGGAGATAAGAGGAGGCGCGTGCAGGCAGGCAGCAGCTGAGAGAGGGCGGCCATGATGGAGGAGGAGGAGGAGGAGGAGGAGGAGGAAGGTGGTATGATGTAACTCACCAGGAATTTATTTCTGAGTACAGTAGATCAGAGAATATTCTGATTTAGAAAACAAGCTGTTTTAAATGTCTTCATGTATTTTTTACTACATATGATTTAATAATAATTATTATTATAATAATAATAATAATAATGATAATAAAGTTTGTCGGACAGAAGATTAATGATTTCATCAATTTTTCTCTTTTTTAGGTGTTTTCACATATTGAACGGTGCTCCTGGTGGATGGATGGATCATTGATTGATGGATGAAATGAATGAGTAAATGTACAGTATGTGTGGATGAATGATGGGTGGATGAACTAATGGATTGATTAATAGATGGATGAATTGATGGATGAATTGATGATTGATTAATGGATGGATGGATTAACAGATAGTTGGATTAATGAATGATGAATGGATGAATTGATATTTGATTGGTGGGATGGATGAATGGATTAATAATGAATTGATTAATGGATGATGAATTGATTGATGATGGATGAATTGATTAAGATTGATGAATGGATTAACGGATGATTGGCTGGGGCTGATGGGAAATGTAGTCTTAAAGCTGACAAACATGAGCACCAACTACAAAAACAGAAGCGTTAAAGTCTACAAATGCTGCTGCTTATCCTTCTCACACACACACACACACACACACACACACACACACACACACACACACAGGGTGTAACATCACTCCCCGTCCTGCACTAACAGCATCAGAGGGCAGCCAATGTCTGATTAAAACCAGACAAATCGAATCACGTCGTGTCGCTTTCACGTCTGATAACAAGTCGTCTGACGTGGAGAAAACGCAGCCGACTTCCTGTTCCGATGAGGAAACACATGAACGGCGAGCGGCCGCGGGGCAGCCGGCGCACGAGGAGACACCGAACATCAGAGGAACAATCTTCATCTGTAACTCAGCTCATCGTTCACAGTGTCGATCTGAGTCTGTCGGACTGATCGGCTCTAAGTTTTCACTCACCGGAAGCAACGAACCAACATGGCCACACCAACCCCCTCTTCTTCTTCTGCTTCTTCTTCTTCTGCTTCTTCTTCTTCTTTGAGTTTTCCTGTAGAGTAGTCTGGCCAAAAAGGTGGAGGAAGGTGGTCGGCAGACAAACTCAGCAGACTAAATTTAAATCACAAAACAATACAAAGATTATTTACAAAGAAACTGTAGCTACTCAAAAGAATAACTGTTCTACTGTGGCAGCACAGCCCTCACATCCTCCCCCCGGCATGCAGGCACCTGCTCTTTATATCGGGCATTCGATCCCCACCTTGGCTCCCTTCAGCTCTACCATTGGGTAACATGGTGACACAGTCTGCACCGTGAATGCAAACAAACCTGCAAATAAAAATCACAGCACACACCTGACAAACCTCTGGACATTTTAAAACCATCTCCCCACAAGCTACACAAGCAAAAACAACTATTTATGTATTTTAATACCAACAAACATTTGTCAAAAGGAAAAAAAAAAAACCCTCCACTTGGTCCGACCCGATGATGTCACGCTGACATCACCAACACCATAAATTGAGGAAGTGCTGGACGTCCTCCTCTCAAACATCTTCTCTAGAAAGGTGAGTATAAACAAAGAAAGGAACCACATTTTACCTGCAACTTAATAACAGATAACTGAACTAAATGACTGAATGTGTGTTTGACTTTAATCCTTCATGCACGAGGTGTCAACTGTAACCTAGCAACACAAACCAACCCGGGACGGTCTGAGCCTTAATGTGACACTGGCCTGGTTAGATTAAAGAAACACACACATGTCCAGGGACAAGTGTAACATCTAACATCAGCTGTTCTCCAGTCCTTTCTGGTTTCTGATCATGACAACAAACGTTAAAAACCTTTTTTTTCTTAATATCCTGATTCTCTCCACAGCTTCAGCGTTCGTCGGTCGTGTCTCTGCTCTGATTTCACTTCCATAATTCAAACCCTGCCTGGTGGCTCCACGCTGCCTTATGTGCCCTCCTGGCTGCAGGTAATTAGGCTGAACCACTCAGGGTGGGGGGGGCCTAAACCAGACACTACATTACAGAAATTACAGAAATAGAATATAAAGAATTAACAACAAATATGTACATAAATAAACTCACCTGTCATTAACCAACAGCACGGACTCTCAAATAATCAGATCCTCCGGTCATGTTTACCTCTACTCCCCCCCCCCGTCATCGTAATGGTTTGCTCCTTCAGCACACCTCAGCCTTAGGCCCCGCCCCCTGCTGAGGGTGAGCTGGTTATCAGTCGGTAAAACAGCAGGAAAACACAAATCCCAGTGACTTTTACTGTCTGAGGTTTCTTTCGTGATGAGCAGCGTCTTTAACCGTCTGGAGCTTCTTAAAATCACTGACTGTCAATCAAATATCTCATTGATCCCCATGAACCACAGCAGGTGACGGAGCCTCCATCAGGACAGATAACTGTTTCTGTTCACCGTCTTCCTTAGCGTGTTAGCATGCTAGCTGTGTGGTCAGCAGTCTTGCAGGTATTTAGTCATAAACTACTTCCTGTTACACAGAAAAAAACACCAACAAACAAGCAGGTGACACACACACACACACACACACACACACACACACACACACACACACACACACACACTCTGCACAAGTGGTTTTCCATGACGAAGCTTGAATGAGTGAACCAAACTTCAGGGTAATTCAGCCAACAGCTGGTGACACATTTCAGTAAACAAGCAGAGAAGTCTGACTCTTAGTCTGAGGAGACTTTAAGCCACAGCTGAGGTTTCATCCTCTGGGGAGCCTGAATGTCTGACCGGAGATGTGGCTCCAGTACAGGAGAGCGAAGGGGACCGGAGTTGAGACGTCTGAGGGGTCTGAGGGAGGCTGAAGGTGAGAGAAGGACCACATCTATCAACCCTGTAACCTGTAACAACATGTCCTCTTGTGACGCTGCTGATAAAAGACAGCCTCAGAGGAGTCTGAACTCTTTTCATCAGACGCAGCCGACGAAGAACTCTTGAATAAAAGGAGCAGAGTTAGTGTTCAGCTGAAGTCCTGCAGCTCCGACACCTGCTGCTCTCTGTTCACACTCTTTAGTTCTGTGGAAACGCTGCTGCGCCATTATACAGAGAGTGTGTGTGTGTGTGTGTGTGTGTGTGTGTGTGTGTGTGTGTGTGTGTGTGTGTGTGTGTGTGTGTGTGTGTTATCTGTAGCTCTTATCTGCAGTCTGCTCCCCAGCTGGCTTACACCTGTCAGAGAGAGCTGCCTGTGTGTGTGTGTGTGTGTGTGTGTGTGTGTGTGTGTGTGTGTGTGTGGAGTGAAAGCTAGAGAGGGAAAGTGAAAACAGAGCTTTCTGTCCAGATGTTGTTAAAATTCTCAGTAATTTCAGAATAAAGTCAGAATAAAACCTCTGATGTCGCCTGTTCTGTTGGTTTTTGGGTAAATTATTGAATTTGCTGCTTAAAAACACATAAAAGCTCTTTTAAATCCACCTGTTCTGTTCTCAGAGTGTTTTCAGAGGAAGACCGTCCGACACGATCGAAAGCTCCTGATTGTTCTGTTCTGTTTTGAGGTGAGAAGAGTCCTGAAAGAGAGAAAAACAGACGTGTCCGTGAGGCTGGTGAAGCTCATGTGATGTGGCCAAAAGCTCCAGAACAACAGCGCTCATGTTCAGTGTTCAGCTACCAATCAGATCGAAGAACTAAAAACAGATGCAGATAAAAAACGGGATCCTCAAACTGATGTAGGTTAAAGTGACTCCACTTCTGGTTCGACACAGGAAACAAAGCTCAGCTCCGTCCCCTCGTGGTCCCAGAAGCTCTTCGCCGTCACCTTCGTCTTGTTTTCAGTGACGTACCTGCTGTGACACGGGACTAACTGTCAAACATCAGGAAATAAAAGTGAAAATCCCTTTTCATTAAAAGATTTATCTAAAAAGGAGTAAGTGGGATTATTTAACAAACCGCACGAGTGGATTTTAAGATAAATCTAAAGGATTCAGTCTCAGTCGTGAGTTTCAGACTTTAAGCAGTGAAAACACACTTTTCACTTTAACCCTTCACAGTCTGGGGTAAAACGGCGTCTTTGTGTCTTTCTGTTCAGCACAACTTCACCTGTGTGATTCTACAAGTATTTATCTATTTTGACAGAATATATGGACACACTGGATGTAAAAGTGCAAAAGAAACACAAAATCCGAGCAGGAACT
Organism: Pempheris klunzingeri; assembly: GCF_042242105.1. NCBI lineage: Eukaryota > Metazoa > Chordata > Actinopteri > Acropomatiformes > Pempheridae > Pempheris > Pempheris klunzingeri. The sequence continues at coordinate 2,447,018 of NC_092029.1, read as the reverse complement.
AGTTGGATCTTTGGAGGAGCGGGGGTCTGCGCGGACACCTCCTCTCCTTCGTCTTCACGCGCAGCATCCTCTTCATCCTCTGAAAGGAGTCTTCCTCAGGATCAGAACGTTCTTCCCCAGATTCAGCATCTTCTAACTCGTAGAAGAGCTGTAGTGCGCCACTTCAGCTCTTCATAACTTTAGTCTTAATAGGCCGATCGACAAAATTCAAACACTTGTAAAAAGTTCGAAGTGTCCGCTTTCCTACAGTCTTTGAACTGAGCACCTGTGTGCTTGTGTCACAGCTTTACGTTTTCAAACGTGCGACATGTGACTTTGACGCCGTGTGGTGGCCCTAGACTCTGAAGGGTTAAGTGAAGGTGTGAAAGAAAACTCTCAGTTGTGTGTGCTGACCTGCAGGTGACCTCTGACCTCTGACCTCTGACCTCTTACGTGTGATCACATCCTGCAGCAGGTAACGAAACACTGAAGCCAGTTCTTCACATTCGGTTTACTTTTTATTTCAGCTGCTTTTTTTCCTCGTGTTCGGGTTTTCCTACGTTTCCCAGAATGCCCTGCAACACCCACCTCATGAGAGGAAGTGATCAGAGCCTCAGGTGTGAAAATATCTGATCACAGAGCCCAACTTCAACTGTGATCAATGAGCTGGGAGTCATTCTGACACACCTGTACTCCACCTGTCCTGCTGCTGCAATGCATTCTGGTCCATTTCCTGCCTCATTTCTCTCTCAAGTGTTTGAGGGAATTAAATATATTTTCTTTTATTAAACTATTTTCTGTTTTAGATGTTTTACTGAAGCGAAACTACAAAAGTATTAAGAACAAAATATTCTTAAAAGTATTGATTCTGCAGAATGACATCTGTTATCTTACTGGATTATAATTATTGATCCATTCATGTGTTCATCTCCTTCAGTGCTGCAGCTGATGAAGGTGGAGCTCGTTTTAATGACTCGACTTCAACGGATCAGATGTAGAAATAAAAGATTGGTGTGATGAACATGTTTTATTGTCTTATTGATCTTTTATTGAACAAAAATCAGCCAATCTAATAACGTTAATGTTTTTATTTATGTTATATTGATTGTTGGAGACATGTTTTCTACTGATCAACACATCAAACTGCCGTATTTAACTACGAGTGGCTCTAAATGTCCTTAAAAGTGTTAAAAATAAAAGCACTCAGAGCTTAAATGCTTAATTATGTTCACAGATTATAACTAAAGATGCATTTATGTGAAAGTTGTATCGTTCTACACAAAAATACATCAGATTTTATGAGTGTTTAATATGTAAAATCATATTAAAATGTTTTAACTGTGGTATGAAAAGAAGAAGCACCTCAGATTTGTACTTCAGTCTTTTGAAGCTTCTTCTGATGTTTTTAAACTGATTATCTTACATTTTTTTTGACTGTTTTCAGCCCAGAAGTGCATTAAAGGAGATCAAATTCAGCAGTTTGTATCATCCACCTTTAATATTGGGGGGGTTTGGGCCCCCAGGGTTTCTGGCTACGGCCCTGGCTGCGTTTTAAAACTGCATTTAAGTTGACTTGAACATAAATAAACATAAAAGATGGAGCAAAAAAACAGTTTCTCAGTTTGGTTTTTATTATATTTGGACATTTAGCAAAATACTGCAGAAACATCCAAAGCAGTATGAGAGCTAACGGTTACAAAGAACCCCCAACAAACAGACAGAAACAAAAAAAGAAACACAAAAAGAGATCAAGTAAAAGTCATGATTGCATTCGGTTGTTCTCCTCGAGCGGCCGACAGAACTCATTGATTGCTATAATGTCACATGAACGCACAGCTTCCGTGGAAGTTAAAGGAAATTAAAAAAACCATTTGGCTACGTGGTGAAAGAAGCACAGCGACAGATCACAGAGAGCACACAGAGCAATAACTTACACAAATAATTTAATAAATACATAAATAAATAGGAACAAAAAGATATACTGTATAGTGGTAATACAGGAGGCTTTGTAAAAAAAAAACAAACAGTAATCATATCACACCCAGCCAGTGATAAATAAGTGATCAACAAACAATCAGATCAGTTCAGTTTAAGGCAGTTTTACAGCAGGAGTTTCTAATCCAAAGGCATTACCGGCTACACTAGTTTACTCTTTTTTCTTTTCAGGCAACAGCTACTGATCCACGGATCCACAAGCTATGTTAAAGCTAATCAGAGTGATGAGACGAAGGTGTGTTCAGGCCCCAGAGCTCCTCTCTGCTGCAGGTCGTCCTCTCTCTTAGGTCTAGAAGCTAATAGCACTTGTGCAGAGATGCTAGAAAAATAAATTAACAGTCTAAGTGTTGTGAGACGTGACGTCAGGGATCCTTTAAAGGTGGGGAGGGGGATTATAGGCCTGGGGTGGGGGGTCCAAACACACACCCAGAACCTGCTGATGTGTCCTCGAGCAAGGCACCGACTCCCTGCCTGACCTCTGACCTCTGACCTCTGCAGGTGTGAGGCAGATTTCTGTGGGAGCTGCAAAAATACCCTTTCATTTAATTTCTTTTTTTACGCTGAATTGTCCAAATGTGTGGAGAAAATGCTGATGCTAAGAATAATTCCTCTTTATTCTAGGTTGATTTGTGCATTTCGTGAATTTATGTCCCAAAATTTAGACCAAAAAATGAAGGAGCTTAGAGTTTGGTGTGCTTCGGTTCTTTAAATATGAGGACAGCTTCAGCTTTTCTTAAACCAAATGAGTGAAACAAGAGAGAAAGTGAGTCACTGCTTCTCACCAAAGTGCCATTTTAGAGAATTAACATCTCAGGAGTCCAAACATTTTTAGAAGAGGGATATTTTTGCAGCGAATCCTAAAATCCTCCCAGAACCCAGGCCGGACTCAGCTGTCCTATCAGCAGGCGGGGCGCAGCGGCATCTGCAGCAGGATCACCTGCCGGTTCTCGGACGGGTGGCATTTGTTGATGTGTCTGGTGAGTCCCGGGGAGCTGTAAAAGATGGCGGGGCAGTACTTGCAGGGGTACACCTGTGAGGAGTGCAGCAGGCGGATGTGCCGCTCCTGGCTGCCTCTGTTGGAAAAGTTCTCCCCGCAGACCGGACACAGGTGGCAGGTGGAGGAGCTCAGGTTCAGCGGCGCGGCGCTCTGCTCGCAGGCCGGAGGGTCCTCCTCCTCCGCCGGCTTGGGGGAGCCGTGCTGGGACGCCAGGTGCTTCCGCAGGTACGCTTGGCGCTTGAACTTTTTCCCACAGTGATTACAATCATAGAGCCCTTCCTCTGAGCCGGACTCGGACGGCCCGGGGCTGGGTGTGTCCCTGTCACTAGAGTCCTTCGCCTCGTCCGGCGCCGTCTTCCCGGACGCGGCCGCCTTGTCGCTCTCCACGGGCTGCGCCCCGGAGGCTCCGCTCTGCTGCTTCGGCTTGTGCCACCGCCGGTGCGAGGCCAGGTTAGCCGGGCAGCTGAACACCTTGTCACACTCGGGACACCTGTACTCGACCCGGACTATCCTGGAGCACTTGTGCTGCGCCAGAGCGAACGGGTCTGCGTACGCCTCCCGGCACAGCTGGCACACGAACTCGCCCAGCGGGATGCTGTCCCCTCCGGCCGACTGCGGTCTGGGAGGCTTCTGGTCCACCGGAGCCTCTTTAATCTTGAGCCCGAGAACCGGAGACGTGGTGACATCATCCTCAAAGTGCAGTTTCCGGATAGCTTTGGTTTTCTTGGACGGCGGTTTGCCTTTGCGCTCCGTGTCGCCGGACTGCCGCTTGGTCCCGGCGGCGGGGAGCGTCCCGGAGGCTGTGGCGCTGGTGTCGGTGCGGCTGCTGTTGCTGGAGCCGATTTTCAGATCCACGGGGGCGAAGAGGTGGTCCAAAGCGGTGAGCGCTGCTGGTGTGGGGAAAGACTCCGCGGAAACCGGCGATCCGAGGTTGAAGCGCCTCTCGAAGTAGGAGCGGTCGTGGTCCTGGCTGACGGGGCGGGTGGGGCTGTAAAGCGCCTGGTAAACCGTCTCCGGGTTCCCGAATTGCACCGGCTTGGCGTCATGCTCCGGAGCCGTGGCCGCCGCCCCGCAGGTGGGCGTCGGCGTCTGTGCGCGCACCGGGACGGAGGCGGGGGGCGCGGAGGAGCGCAGCGGCAGCGGCGGCGCATCAGCCGCTGTCTGCTCCGCTTCCTCCTCCTCGGAGCGGACCCGGTAGGACACCGGGTTGGTTTTCTTGTTCCGTTTCACCAGAAATCCTCTCGGCATGTTCGCGCTGGACGGAGAGCTGAAGGCACTGCGGGGAGAACAGATCCACGTTCAGCTGCTCGCCCACAAAAACATCTGATGCGTCTTTTTGTTGCTGCTTCCTGCTGCTACTGATCCTCTGCTCTCCTCCCGAGGTGCTTTCACCACAACATAGCAGCACTCTTTTTAAGGCGACATGATGACATTGTTCCCGTCCCCTCTTGTTGCCTCATCCCCGACCAATCAGAAGGAGCCGAGGTCCCCCGTGGATTTGGAGAGTGGGTGTGGGAGGATGGAGAGGCTGATGGAGGGGAGGAGGGGGGCTGATGGAGGGAGGATTTGCAGATTGCAAAGCAGATGTACCTGAGGGTTTTATTGTATTTCACCCCCCCCCCCCCCTACACACACACACACACACACACACACACACACACACACACACACACACACACACACTCTCTCTCTCTCTCTCTCTCTCTCTCTCTCCTCCGCCTCCTCCTCTCGACCCGGGCACACGCCAGGAGCCTCCTGCTTTTACGGTCTGATGAGTTTGTATAGAAATCTACACGTGCCTCGGCTTTATGTGTCTCCTCCGGGTGGTGGGGGCTCTGATGTGTCCAAAAGGAGACATCCGTCCGCATAACGGTGTCAAGAAGAAAAAATAACATTAAGGAAAAGTGGAAAATGTGGAATCTGCAAGCTGGGAATTCATCTGCAGTGGAAGAAAAGCGGAGCCGAACTTTAAGAGAGATTTTAGAGATGAAATAAAAGTGAAAATAAGGTTTAATTGGGAGATTTTGTGCAGCAGCAGCTCCAAATGTGAGGCGCTCACTGCTGTGCTCCCAGGACCAGTCCAGACCTCGGGTTTAGATTCTTAGAATTCAAGACATTCAAAGACTTTCCAGGACAACCAAAGATCCCAGGAGCACATGTGAAAGTCGCCTTTACGCACAGAACGATGGAGTGAAATTCGGCCAAACACACGAGACAAACAAACAAACAAACAAACAAACAAACACACACACACACACACACACTCCAGGCCGCTGTGGCTCTGCAGCATGTGCGCTGGCGTGACAGTTAACTCCGGACATATGAATCCGTCATTTTACGCATACATAATTAATAGCGAGAGGAGGGTTTCCTGCTTTGCATCACAATGGCTGCGCTTGTGCAAGCTGTAGACCCGCCGTGATTGAAAAGGAAATTGCACAGTTGAGAAAAAAAAAAAAGGAGGAGAAGAAGAAGTGGGGGCCCCCAAAAAGCAATCTGGCCCCCAGATACCGTCGGCGCGTGCTGTGCGTAATCAGTGCGCTCTTTCTGTGTCTCCAAATGGGGCAAACCGAGATTATCTGTGAGTTAGAACACACCAAACCCCCAATTCCTGCAGGTCAGCCGGATATGAGTCTGTCCTGCACCGTGAGGGATGCTGGGATGTCAGATCGAAGAGACCTCTGACATGTTTTACTGGTAAAAAAAGACACCATGTGGATGATAAAGGCAGCAGGTTTAAGGTCGATTTGAGTCCAAATTTAAAACTCAAATGTCTTTTTCTTTCACTAAAATGTGTTTATTCCTTAATTTTTCATGCATAGTTGAACTAAAACAAGCTCACACTCCAACAACATCAGGCCACCAGCTACCTTTTGTCCAATATTGGTCCTGAAAGTCCTGTTTTCTTAAAACAAACTAAAAATCCAACCTGTTTTCAATGTAAATCAATTTGTTTTAAGAGTGAAATGTAATGTTTATAGACAGAACAGGTTGAAATCATCTCAGCGTGTCAGCAAATCCTCTCAGTTGCTGTGAAGCTCTTAGAAGATTGATATTTCTAATTATTCAACCAAATATGTAACAACATTTAGGCCTAATATACATTCTGGTGCTCAATACATCACTGTTTTTGTCCGATAACTCAGAACTAAACAGGAGAGTGTCAGTATAAACCCTGTAAATACCATAAAACACCATAAACTGTCCTTTTATCAGTATCAGACCATCACAGCAAACCTACTGAAGGTCACATTATCAATAAAGTTTCCATTAAAGTCTCTAAATTCACCACAGAGTGAAGAAGAAGTGAGTAAAGAGTGAAAACTCAAATCTTAAAATTTAAGAAAAGAGAAGATTTCAGGTTTGCTCTGTTATATAATTCCACCTTAAATGTGACTGATGGTGTGTGAATTTATATTTGGACACCAGCAGTGTGTGTGTGTGTGTGTGTGTGTGTGTGTGTGTGTGTGTGTGTGTGTGTGTGTGTGTTTTCTCAGCCTGCGGGATGTTTGGAGGTGCAGACATATGTTGTTGTGTGTGCGGTTATTTTCCCGACAGGCTTCAGCTCAGCCTCATTAGCATACAGCTGTAGAGTGACACCCTCCTCCTCCTCCTCCTCCTCCTCCTCCTCCTCCTCTTCCTCCTCCTTCTCCTCTGAAAAGCTTTCATCTCCAGCCGCTATACGGGCCGTGTGATTGGTCACGCTGCTGCAGAGTCACTGAGGGGAGAGTTCACGCTCACAGTTACAGTTGGCACATTATGGAGGAGGAAAAACAAAAACAAATGTCAAACTAGAAAATCCTCATTTTATCTGTTTTGAACTATTTTCTGTGATAAGAGTCAGAAAGGAGCTTCCAAACGTCTAATTCAGGCCCTAAAAAGTTAATTACTTTGACATTTTCCTGATAATAATGCTGTAAAAATGTCTTTACAATAAGCCTAGATGCTGTTAGTGCAGCTCAAGTCCTGGAAAAGACTTAATTTCATCACATTTAAGGCTTTTTAAATTCTACACCCCTTAATTTTAAGTGTTTCCAGCCAACAACAGTAAAGTAAGATTCCACAGTTTTAACTTTAAGTTGTATATTTCTTCACTGTGTTCACTGAACTCACATCAAACTACCAGATTTTAAAGTCCCTTTAATTCTACAGACACTCGTCTCATTAAAGAGACACATTAAGGGAATAATTCAGTTTAATCTGACTGTCGGTGAGAGAGAGACTCCCTAAGATTATGGATTATTCCTTTGACCGACCTAGAAGTATTTGCTGGTGGTAGAGTTAGTATTAATAGTGGTATTAGTAGACTAGTATTAGATTATTATTATATATTAGTAGTATCAAAAGTAGTGGGAATGATGTTGTCATCAGTGAAGCAGAGATACCGTCTTTTTTTTTATTCCACACTGCCTACATTACCCATAATGCAACTCGGTTACACAGCAACAGTCCCGTCAGGAGACGGAGGTGAGTTATGCTGGTGGCAGCTGATGTAGCCCTGCAGCAGAGGTTTCAGACGTCACTTCAGTGAACATAACTGTGAGAAAAGGAACTTCTTCACTGGCAATATGATTTAAATAAAACAGTTTATTCACTTTGAACACATTTAAAGCATTACTTTAGTATTTTTATGTAGATTTTGGTTTGTAATCACTGGTTGGTGCAGTAGATCACCTCAGTCAGCAGCTAACAGCAGGCTGCAATGGTTGCAATTTAATCATTCGGGCAACTCAAATCACAGTAGGTCCACTAAAAGAGCTTGTTTGATCCACTGACAGGCTCAGAGTGTTATTCTAAGTGTGTGACAGCATCATGGAAAGGATCCCTACAGAGAGAGACCTGGAAGATCCTTTTGGTTTAACCACAAACAGCTGTTATATCGCTCTCTGCACACACACCAGACTACATTCACAAAAACAGGGATTTTACCTCACAAAGAGCATTAGATTTTCCTGTCTACTTCTGCCTCGCTCTTTCAGTCTGTTAGTGTTATTGTGTGTTACAAAATATGGTGTTGGATCAGAAACTAACCTTTAAAACACCAAAGTCACACAACAACATAAACAACCTAATCGATCCAGGCAGCAGCAGACCAGCAGCTCCTGTGTTCTGTTCTCTAAAATCCTTGTTTTAGTGAATGTAGTCTGGTGTGTGTGCTGTTTGTGGTTAAACCAAAAGGATCTTCCAGGTCTCTCTCTGTAGGGATCCTTTCCATGATGCTGTCACACACTTAGAATAACACTCTGAGCCTGTCAGTGGATCAAACAAGCTCTTTTAGTGGACCTACTGTGATCAGGTGCAGTGACCCCAACAGATTACATTACCTCCACTGAAGCACCACAGCTGCAGCCTGAGGTGATCAACTGGACCAAAACATTTTATACCAACTAGTCAAGAAACAATACTCAAGTTGTCCTTTGACAGGTTTGAAAAGCTTCGTTAACCCGGTGATGTCACCTATGATGTCACAGTTGTCCCGGGGAGGCGAACATGGGCAGCAGGTTACGGTTGTAGGTGAGATACTTTGCAGCGCTGCTCCTCATCTGCTGCCTCAACTCGTCTTCCTGTGGACACACACACACACACACACAGAGTTTAATCATCATTTTATATATTTCTTACATGATACATTTGAATATTTTCAGTGAAAGAAACAAGCAAACAAAGACAGGAAGCTCAAGCTCAGATCAAAGAAATGAAAGCACTGACTGTGGTCGAGGTGATCTGCTGAAGTTCCTGCTCAAAGTCGGAGAACCTGTCGTGATAAATGGCCAAACACCATCTCTGTCTGAAGAAACTGCAGGAGACACACACATTAGCTTTTTTTTTCTCATTCTTTTATAGAGTTCAGGACATCACATCGATCTGTAGACTGCTGACTGAAGTCTAAACTTTAACAAATACATTTGTCCTGTAAAGCAAATCCCTGTTTTAGTGAATGTAGTCTGGTGTGTGTGCTGTTTGTGGTTAAACCAAAAGGATCTTCCAGGTCTCTCTCTGTAGGGATCCTTTCCATGATGCTGTCACACACTCAGAAAGAGATACACCTGTCAGATCCTTCTGGTTTAACCACCAGACTCCATTCACAGAAACAGTCGTTTTACCTTGCAGAGCACAGGAGTTTCTGGTCGACTGCTGCCTTGATCAGTTAGTTAGTTTGTGTTATTGTGTGACTTTGTTGTTTTAAAGAGGTAGTTTGGATCCAAATTAACGTGTTAAAACACCAAAGCCACAGCAACTAGACCAGCAGACTCCTGTGTTCTGTGAGTTTAAATCCCTGTTTTAGTGAATGTAGTCTGGTGTGTGTGCAGAGAGCGATATAACGGCTGTTTGTGGTTAAACCAAAAGGATCACGTTGCAGCCACGAAGGTGATCTACTGGACCAATTCCAACACTTTTTGTGCCTATTAGTCATTTAGACAGTGAAATAAGTACGCGTAGTGCCCTGGTTTAAGATATCAGAGTTTGTCCTGTAAAGGAACCAAACACACACACACACACACCCCGAGGGTACACTAACAGTGGCTGAATAATCTCCCGCCGCCACTGGGCCAATCAATTATTTTAACGGCTCTCGATGCTCCGCCAGCATCCACAATGACTTTACGAGTCAGCTGAGTGAGCGGCGTGACGAGGAATCAGAGTCTGCAGCGGGGAGGCTCCGGCTTTGTCTCGTCCTGGACCGGCCACAAAGACAGATTGGGGAGCTGCATAAACAGATTAGGAGGCGGGGGACAATAGACGTCCATATCTGGGGGTCATTTGTGTTGAAACCTCAGAAGCAGGTCACCCGCTGTTTGACAAACACACACACACACACACACACACACACACACACTGCAAAGTCACACCAGCAAACACACACACAGACAGACAGTGTGAGGACAAAAGACAGCGAAGGCCTGAATCTCTCTCGGCTGTTCAGATGTGTTATTTAGACGTGCGAGGTCATCAGTCAGCAGACGAACGATGGGAAATCTCAGTGGCTGCAGCTTTCTGAAAACATTTCCTCCCTCAGACTCAAAGCGGCTTCAGAAACGGTGAAAGCAGCTTGTTTTCGTGCAGAAGTTAGTTATGAAAACAGCAATTATTGTTTACCGCCTGCTGCAGCAGTGGGAAGAGAGGCTGGACAGATTAGCAGACTGTACGAAACACAATGACAGGGAGGAAAATATCAGTTTGGTGAACCTGTTTGTTGTTTTGTTGACAAGAAACCAAAACCAGACATCATGTAATTCACCAAACTGCTCGTTTCTGCAGCTCTATTGTGAGAGAAAATGTCTGTTTTTTTACCTCCTGAGTAACTGGTGCTAATAAAAGACTTCAATAAAAGATGATATTAAAGAAAAATGTTCTTCTGACACTGTTATTAATGCAGGAGGTATTTTTTCCTCTCTGCATTTATTATATTCCTACAATACAGCCTGTGCAGACTAAAGATAAAAGCACAGGCATGATAATTCAAGGATAATTCTGGTTCATTTCAACTTATGCCATCGCTCCTCTTAGTGGCAGGTGGTAAACAAACCCACAGGTTAGTTATTCAGGAGGGAAAACAAAGACATGCGGTGAAATTAAGGCCCAAACTTCATGTTGTAAACATCCTCCTCAGTTTACAGACTCACTGCAGTGGAAGCTGTGTTAGACGTGTCCACTTTCAGCTCGACCCCCAAGTAAATCAGTTTAGATAATCTGGTTTGTTTACAGCCCGACCGATTGGGTTTCCTTTGGATCATACATGTCTCAATTCATCTGCTGCACGAAGCTGACTAGTTCTCCGCTTGCTTATGTCGTGAACTCATCACATTTTCACTAAAAAAAAAACATGGCTGACTCGGCAAACTGCTCTGCTCCCGTCACTCCAGCAGAAAACATTCAGGGAGGAGTTAAAGAACAGAAAAACAGAGTAAAATATCAACTGTAGCTTCTTCCTGTGGGACGAACAGGACGAACGGAACAGTTAACTCTAAATACTTTTTCCCTTCTGGTTGCTAAAATGATGATCTATCTTGTAATTAGAGAAGAGCTTCAGGAAACACAGCGTTAAACTTTTAATGAACCAGACTTTGTACCAGGTGGATTTTTGTGGACTAAATGTAAACGCTTCATATACACAGTGGTGAGAATGTGTGTGGCTTTTCTTCTGCAGACACCTGTGACCGAACAGTAACCGTCCTCCTGCCCCCCACCTGTACAGGTCGTGGATCAGGCCTTGGCGGTAGCGGACCGACAGCTGGCCCAGCAGCTGCTGATGCTTCCCGTACAGACTCAGGTAATTGGAGACTGGGAGCGGCCTCAGGGACAGACAGGTGAGCGTCTCCACCAGATCGTAGCCGTCCAGATGAACACAGAAGTAGTTCCCCGTCTCCACCCGCCCGGTCACGATGCCTCTGCGCTCTAACTTCACAGGGATGAGCACACGGGTTAGTGGGAGAACCTGCTCTGACTCGTGTGAAGGTGTCGGTGCCTTCGCTCTACTAAAGGTGGACTGAAGCGGTGGTTTCCAACCTTTTCTGTCCCTTCTTCCCTTCAGCCAATCCATCATTTATCTAATATCTGGATGCTGTTTCCATCCTTTGGCTTTTAGCCGAACTTACTTAAGACTTATTAAGTAGTTTTCAATCAATCAGGTCACGACACAGTTAAATAAAAACAAAAATCTTGTCCTCTTGTTATATTCATTTACAGTCACTGCTGATTCAAACAGACTGTGTAAACCACTGAAAGATCTGGAAATAACTTCATAACCTGGTTAATAAACTGGTTTATATAGATATCTATATCTATATAAACTGTTAATTCTGTAAAGAATCAAAACATACATCTAAAAAATACTTAATTGCTCTTATTACAACTGGGACTATACAACAACTCACACTCAGAGCAAATATTCATCATTTCTTTCTTGATTTTATGACCTTTTTTCTTTCTACAATAAACTCATCAATACTTCAACACTTACTGACTAGTTTGAATTGACCTGAACTGCTGCACAGGACGACCTCACCTGTTCAAGAGGAGGACCAGTCGGCTTGGCAGCGGACGGTTTGGTAATGTTCAGGTAGTTGTATCCTCCAGGCAGCTTCCCACCTGAGGAGAGAGAGAAAACACGTGACTGAGGTTAAGGTGTGACGTGGCTCATATAATCTCCATGTCGTGTTACAGTTGCTTAAACTCAAAAATCAGTGAAAGCAGCAGCTCACTTTTCAACAGAAAATTGATCGACAGTGTTGGTAATCAATTAATCGTTTCAAAAATGCCAAAGATTCTCTGGTTCCAGTTTCTGAAATGTGTGGATTTGGTGCTTTTCTCTCAGTTGTATCATTGGAGTTGATACGTTGGTCAGACAAAACGAGGAAGATGAAGAAGCCATCTTGTACTCTGAGAAGTTTTGTTCGCCGTTTTTTAAATAGTTTTCTCACATTTTATCGACTAAATGAGTGAACAGAAGAATAACTGTTGGATGAAGCCCCGGCTGACAACAACAAAAGATCAATTCAGAAAACATCCTAGTTAAAAAGACCAATCATGGTGTCAGTGTTTAGAGACGGCGCTTTGATACGAAGAAAACATTCAAATAGGTTTGTGCTCAGTAATGAAAGATGAATGAGCGATGAGCTGGATGCAACACGGCAGCCGAACATTAAACTCCCCCTGAAAAGTTCACGTGTGTTTCATCTCTCTGAGAAGGGCGAAGCGGAGTGGCTGTTGTGTTCCTGTAGCCCGTGGAGCGGCCTTGGTTACTCCGTGAATACACTGCAGCACAATACGACATTGTTACGCCCCGCTATGGTTTGAGTGTCAGCCACAATGACATCGTCTGTCGGTGGGCGGGCGGGTGAAAGATTGGAAAATGTTCCACAAAAGCACGATGAAAATATTTCGTCAGTGTTAATTCTCTCAGATAAAAGCAGACAAAAACATGGACGGACGGGGAGAAGGACACAGAGGAGAGCACAGACGTGAATCGACAGACCCTGAAAACATATAGAGACCTGCTGTCTGCTGATGAATGTGAAGGAATTTTGTGTTTAAGATAAACTGACGAACATGCCTGTTGGCTCCTGAATGTCTGAGTCTGATGGTATGAGACTGACTGAAGGTCCCATAAAAAGCTGTTTTCTGCTTTCCTTCAAGTCTTTTCTTTAGTAAAACCCAAAAAATACTGCTTAAAAGATACTTACACCCTCAGTAAAGCACAAATATTACATTTATCGTGCTTGTCAGAGTTTGTTTCGTACTGAGAAACGGGCTCATTGTGGCCATAAGAGGGAAACCCACACATAAACCTAAAGCATGTTAGACATGTTTGTACTCACAACATGTCATGCAACAGATTTTAACCTGTGCAGCTGCATGCACCGGCTCTGTGCAGGCTCACGTCTCACAGGTGTAGTCACGACCTGAAGCATTTATTTAGTTATGAAGTCTATTTTTTGACAGCACATAAATAAACGCAAGGCTGGTGCCCCAAAAAAGGCACAGATATATTTATAGTGTAGGTATATAAATAATCTCCATTTTTAAATCTAGGCTTCGGAGCTTATGAAGCTGGCTGTGAAGCAAAGGAGACGCCGCACTAGAAGACTGACTTGGATGAGCAACGGAAATGTTTTTTTCACATCAAACTGGCAGGAAAAAACATGATTTCTCAATAATAAAGCTGAAATAATTCAAACTCGTCTCCATGATTTAAACCATAATTAAAGTATCAGTGAGAATCCTGTGTTTTTATGTTTGAGGATATCATTAAAGAGAAAACTTTTGTAGAACTCCTAAACTCCTCAAACCCTAAAAACTCGGATATCAAATATGGACCAAGACCTTGAATCTTGGCCTGTTTGAGCAGCGGTACCAGACGATCCATCTCAGACAGGGGCTCGTCCGCAGGCTCCAGCGTCGGGTCAAAGAGGGGCAGCAGCGTGGCGGCCAGGCCCTGGCCCACCTCCTTGGAGCTGAACTCTGCGTGCGACCACTCGTCTGTGTAGTAGCAGCGGGAGAACTTGGTGAGCGGTCCGGCGCCGTAGATGGCCGGATCGCTGGTGTGGCAAGTGGCGTTTATGACCAGTCTGCTGTCAAAGACCAAGAAGGAGCTGTTGATGCTCTTGAAGGCGTCGTAGTCGACTCCTTTATTGGAAAGGTTGATGAACACCTGGAAGGAGAACATGAAAATATTACTCTGTGTTTTATCCTAATACGGCAGGTTGGGTCTTTGTCAAAGCAGCTCGACATTATGATCAGAGCAGTTATTCACTTTCTTAACTTAGCTTAGCATAAAGACTCACTAGTTAACATGCTGAGTCTTGTTTGTTAAGCCTGACTCATTTCAACAGGCACCAGACCTACAACCAATCAGAGCACCAAAACACATGATGTAGCAGTTAACTTTTACCAAATCCTGTCAGAAGTTTTCTTTTTTTAAATCAACAAAAGCTTTACGTGCAGCTGTTTGTTATTCTAGAGAACTTAAACCATCTAGTTTGTTCTGGAGGTTTCGATTGCACCACATCAGCGGGTGGAGTTTGTTCAGTTGTCATGTCGAGGTCCAAACTTTCTGTGATTGAGCTTTTAACCAGGAAGTCCAAGAGGTGCTCAGAGTCGGAGGGGCCGGGGAAATGCTCCACGACAAGCCAGTAAGTGGCCTTTGAGTTCAGATTGTTTTGCCAGTTGGAGTGCTGGTGTTTGCTTTGAGCCGCCAGAAGAAAGATGACAATCAGCGCCGTAGGCTGAAAACATGGTGTACGTACAACATAAAGAGTCTCACTCCTTGATTATAATTAAGCTGTAAGCTAATAGCGAAGTTGTAAAGCGCCCAGTGAGGTTTTCCTCATTCTCTGATCAATTGTTTATTGTGTGGGAGGGGGCAGCACCCCAGTCACAAAAGTGGCAAACAAAAGAAAGTCTAACCCCCACCCTCATTTTTCTTGTTTTCCTCCAACCAACCGAGTCCACTCCACCCTCTGGCCCTTAACACGATGAGGGGAGGCAGCGGACATTCATAAAAACACACACAAAGAACAACAAACCACCAGAAGACAGAAACAAGCCTGCAGACACAAAGACATGTTCATAATCAAACAGCATTTCTACTGGTAGCTTTGACCAACAGATAATATTTTGTGTCTTGGCATAAAGTGCAGGTGATGGTTCTCAGGGACAAACTACCATCTGTGGCAGTGAGACCAGTTAACAGGAGGCATCTATCATCTGTGGTCAGCTCCACAGAGGAGGAGGAGGAGGAGGAGGCGTTAAGTAACAGCACACAGTGTGAGTGAAGGATGACTCCCTCAGGAATGATATATGTAATAATATTTTGAGGTGTGATTATATTTATATATTGTGTTATTTGGTGGTGTGTATATCTGGACTACAGGCGTCTGTTAATCCAGATTTGAGGAAGTATAATTATCAAAGAGTCTGTTTGGTTTATGTGAGGTTATAAATGTCTAAAGGTCAGACACAGTAACGGTTGTTTTTACCGTTGGTGTCAAGTATCAAATAAAGGGGTGACTTTCAAAATCAGTGCAGGTGGGACACCTTGAGCAGCTGGAGATAAAAAAGTACCCAGGAGGATCTTTGTAAAACTCACACAGACCTTGTTGCCCCACAGTGTCTGATGTATGAGCGCCTGTGTCATCTGAATTAAACCAGGTAGTACGTGGGTGCAGAGCGAAACATCCACGAGTGCCGTTCATACGTCGGCGCCTCCTGATGATTTACACCTTTGCAAAGTTAAAGCTTTGAGTCTGACTTTTTCCAAACAGTGCACTGAGGTTTTCCTAGAAACAGCAGGCAGGTTTAAATTCAGCCTCTCTCACCAAAAACACCTTGAAAAACATTCTCTAAGCCAGATTTGTTGAATGTTTTGGAGCCTGCATGGTTCGACAGTAAAAACAGCACTTACATGCAGTGAATAAGGACAACAAGCCCTCATCTAATGAAAAACACACAGCAGAATCCTCTACTGTCCGAAACAATGAAAGTGGGAAACACACCAAAATCATTTTGTGCTCGACAACACAGCCTCCCTCCAGGAGGGGAATTAACATCCAACCAACAGCCACAAGCTGGTGAATTCAGCTTTTCAGCTCCACCAGACACCCTGGCCCGTAACCCACCATTGTTCGGAGGCCATTTCCTTCTGTAAAAACTAATAACTGACTGGGAAAGCAGAGACACCATCCAGTGGCTTCTGAAACTCACTCCACACTGCAGGTGGAGGGGCTCTGCGTCGGTGGTGAAGGACACCGATGTGAGAGGATCGGGGTCTTCTCCATCGTTCATCTGGGCCAGCAGGCAGTTGTGGTGGACGTGGACCTCGGCCTTCTCCAGAGCCGCCGCCACGGCCCTCTCCACGGCGGGGTCGTCGAAGCAGGGGACGCCGGGCTTGCGAGGTGTGAGGACCAGATGGATGCGGCATCCCCGGACGCCAAGGCCGAGCAAAGTCTCAGCGGTGGTGAAGACGTCGATGCTGTTCCCGTAGACGATGGCGTTACCTGGAACATTTTTACAAGATGAGAGTTCAGTCAGTGACACTAACATCAAGAGATTAGTCATTCAAAGCAGTTAGATTTGGTCAAAAGGGTCACACATGAATATTAGAGAGGCAGCTTCAAACATCTCTCGCTTGGGCATCGAATTTGTTTCTTTTAGAACTTGATTTTGAAGTTTCATCGCCTGTAGTCCTCGATCTTTTCTTTGTTTGTTCAGCCATAGTAACCGTTCACCATCCATCACCCAGTAAAGGCCGGTCTGTTTACTGGTGGACGAACTGGATCTGCTTATTTGCTGGTTGCTGGACGCTTCCTCTTGAATTTTCTCAGGAATAATCGACTGGACGTCCAGCTCACGACACTTTAGCACATGAGGAGGAGGTCCAGGTGGTGGAAGAAGGCATTAGCATGAATCTATCAGATTATGATGGCCACTGTACATGTGCATTAACATGATCAATCGTTATGTGTCAGCTGGGAGCCAAACAGTGGATGAAGAACCAACAATACTGTGTCTCTCCCTGAATGCTACGTGTCATATATATATATATACATACATTACACTTGGTGGATACAGTAACATTATGTAGACCACCAATATAGTCCTGGGGTGTAACTGATTGAACATTTACAGCAATTTAAATACCAAAGACAGCAAAGTCATTGGGATTCAGCCTGTGGAGACCACGAATATCTGCCCCAAATTTGATGGAAGTTCAGTCCAGTGGTCGTTGAGATATTTCAGCCTGTCTGAAAGTCTCCTTGGTTCCACAAAACATCTCCAACAGGTGATCATCAGCAGTGGAAATCCAATTAAAATGACCCCTCTTACTTCTTGAATCGGCAGCAGCTGTTATCTCTGCTCTTGAATAGCAGATATGAAACACCATGACAGGGTTTTAGATTTTCCTCACGCACAAACAAATACAGAAGAAAACATCCCATTACAGTAAAAACACTTTCACTGAGAAAGTAAGATTCAGGCACGGTGGATGTTTACCCCACAAAATTATAATATTTCAAATACCAAAGAAGTGAGCAGTGACCATGAAGCGTTCATTTCTAAATATATAATATATATTTATATTATTTGTCTTTTTCAATCCTAGATTTTCCAGCCAACAATAGTTTGTACTTCCCAAACAGCCTTGGTAGAGGACATGAACAGCCACGGATGCTTTACGAGAAGCCCACAGATTCCTGAACTGTGAACCGCAGAGAAATACCAATTAAATAATGTCGATCTATAAATCTGAATGGGATTTTTTTCCGGATGCACGCTCTTCAGAGAAGCCTCTTGACATTTTAGCGAACATACAAACTCCGATGTACAGTAATGAGAGCATGTGCTCCAGTTGTCCCTGATCATTATTATTATGTCTGCAGCACAATGCCTGGAGCAGCAGCGTCATGCTAATGGGCCGCCAGAGAAAGACAACAAAAACCCAGATTTAATACGTGCATGGGTTTTACTCGTGTACTTTCATGGTGTTTTGTTAGAGCTGCTTACACAACGGAGGTTTTCGCACAAAACATAATTTGAATTGCACATTATATTTGTTTGTGTGTATAATCTTTAACAGTAGTTGTTGCTTTGTGCACATACGTACATGTATTTTAACATTTTTCCCTCATGTTCATTGTTCTGTTTGTCATTATATTATGTGGATGCTTGTTTAGGAATACTGTATCAGTAGGAAAATCATCTCCAGCCACAATCTCTTAACTACACAAGCTGTAATAAACTCGGTTTTGTGAAGTTTTAGGGTTTCCTCTGGACTTTGAGACGCTTTGACAAAATACTTGTTGTTAAATGTTCACTGTTAGTTATGTGAATCCAGATCCTCCTAAAACAAAACAGCTTTTCTTATAGTTGTATTCTGATATTCTCACTGTGTATTCACTATACTGCACTCACCATGTATGTATGAATGTAGAGGGACAGGAATGAGACGGGAGAAGCAGCGGCGGTTATTCATTTACCTCACCGTGTGGATGGTGTCGTGTTTTTAGCTGATCCACATGATGATGATGATGATTTATGGGTCAGCTTGTTCTCACCTAGCACAGAGCTTTCTTCATTTCCTTTTTTCTACTGTATATGATCAGTTAAAGGGGAACTTTGCTGATATTCATCCACCTTTACATGGTTATAATGAGGGTTGTATATGCAAATGAACTATGTTTAATTTCCTCAGTGTTTCCGCTGTTGTTCGAACTGCAGATTTCTTCGCTGTAATTAAATCGATTTTAACATTTGGGTCTACTTGTAAGAGCCAGAACACCGTATGGAGGAGGAGGAGGAGCCACAGCTGACAGTCAGACACCGCCAGAGCTTTTTCTGGCATTTTTTTAAGCGGTCCTCAATCCAAGAGGACTTTCTCTCCCAGGAGACAATAAAAACAACCTTCAGCCTGGATCTTGAGCTGCTAGCAGTTCCACTGGGAGAGACATTTCCCCTCTAGACTCCTAGAGGTTTCACTTCATGGTGAAATGATCCAGTATTTCATTTAGTACTTTTAGTTGAGTAAATGATCTAAGCACACAGCGGGTGGAGTAGCAGTGTTTTTACTGGCTGCTGCTCAGCGTCTCTGTCCGTGGTGCTGAAGGAGAACCATCAATGCCAGCAGAACACACAGCCTCTCTCTTCAATAAATCTATATCCCACTGCTCATTTCACGTGTTCACCCCTCCTACCGCAACCAGAAGCACCCAAGGAAACACGTCTGCAGACATGAATACCGTAAAAAGATCAAGGCAGAGCACAGCTTTGTTAAAGTACAAAAGTTAGAGCTTTTATCAGGAGCAGGCTGGTGTGCGGTCAATACAAACTGGTCTTGTTTTCACTGTAGTAAAGGCCTTGGACCTCCGCGAAGGAGTGTGCATCGAGTTTTTCTTCAATTCACTGGCTGGTTTTGAGGACATTGATTGCCTCCTGTTTCACTTTGCTGTCAGGTCCTAGAAGGTTGTTTTTTATTAAATGTTTTTACCAGCTGTAGCGCCGTCGGCTGCTATTGTTTTGGTCTTGTGAGTTTCTGTGCGTGTTTTGGATGTACGTCCGTGGCAGGTTTTTATTTCTTTTCACCGTGGTGGTGCTGCAACATTTCAGGAGGAAGCCACAACACTTTACAGGTGTCTAGTTGAGATCAGAATGAAGACAGAGATGTTATCACAGTCTGTTTTAGTATTCCTCACTCCCCAGAACCAGAAACTCACTTTTTCATCAAAACGTTTTTTTGGTAAATTGAACAAATCTGCAACAACTCACTTCTCTCATGTCATGTAACCATACAAATCACTGTGGCATCCTGTGACAAGCTGGTTTTACTTTTGTTTCTTTATCACATTAAAGGACACGTCTGGTCATCAAATCCCATGAAAAGACCAAAAGCAACTATCTTATATTGAATGTATCCACTAACAAGCGTTGTGTGTATCACAGCCTGATGATATCTTCTTTCTTTGAGCCTCAGAGCTCCATTGTTGTCCAAAAACTATTAAAAACACATCACTGAGCCTCACTGTGTGATATATTCCTTCATCACCACACACACACACTGTAGTCCATTCTGACTTTCACACCATCCTGCTGCCACAAACACTCTCTAAAGGACCAAATGAGCATTAATCCACTGCTTAAATCTGCTCCAACAAACGCACTATTTCCTCCTGTTAGTGAAAAAGGAGCGTGAGCAGCTGTTTTAGGGACCTACTGAGTCTCTTTAGGAATCAAACTAAATGTCAGTGAGGTGCTTTTAAAGATTTATGTCCTCAGCAGGACCAAATGGGTGCACAGACAGGAAATCAGAAAGTCTTGAGAAGGTTCTGTATTTTTGAGGTGTTTGTCTGAAACAGAACAGAAATGACGGCACTCTGCTTTAATCTAACGCTAGACTTTATATCCACTCTCTCTTTTTTTGCTCTTATGATTAGAATATGTAAATAAACATGGTATCTGCTTGAGTCTGCCACTGCAATTTGCATTTATTAATGGGTTTCCTTCATGACTGGGATCAACTAATTAGTATGTATAAAAGCCTCACTCTAGATCACTGCACAATTCCTTCAGAGAGCAGATTAATTTTGCTTAATGACACTGTGTATTTTTTCCTGCTCTGAAAAGCCCGGCTCTCAGAAAGTGATATGATAATGGAAAATGGATGGAAGAGGCCGACCTGATTCACAGAGATGAAAGATTTCTCTGCAGCTAATTAGCTGCTAATTATACCGGAGCACTTCAGTGCTGACTGGCTGAGTAATGACATACTACTACAGATTCATTTGTGATGAATTTCTATGTGTGCGTGTGTGTGTGTGTGTGTGTGTGTTCACTTACTCTCCAGCTCCACAAAGTTGGCACAGAGCCAGCGGCGGGCAGCCAGGCAGTCATAGAGGTCGTTGAGGGTGAAGAGGTTGGACGGGACGGGTCCGGTGTATCTGCGGTGAGCGGACTGAGCCTGCAGCTGGCTGTTTGTGATGGGCTGGCTCAGATCCACACCAGAAGGACAGGGCACCTACGGCATCGCATGAAACACACAGATTTGATTTATAATGGGACGACTATATCACCTAAAGTGTCTTATAAGCAGCTAAAACAGCTCAGGGATAACAGGATAACTCCAGTATTTGTAAATCTGGGCCCTATTTTTACATATTTTTCAGCCATGAAGAGGCTGCAATGGTTGCAATAAAATCCTTCAGGACAACAGGTCCACTAAAAGAGCTTGTTTGATCCACTGACAGGCTCAGAGTGTTATTCTAAGTGTGTGACAGCATCATGGAAAGGATCCCTACAGAGAGAGACCTGGAAGATCCTTTTGGTTTAACCACAAACAGCACACACACCAGACTACATTCACTAAAACAGGGATTTAATTTTGCAGAATGTGGTATCTAACACAATCTTTGTGTGTCACACAGAACATACACAGGACACATGTGTCAGCTCTACATTATAACATCTGTACTGTGAAGGGACCACTTGGCTCGGTCTCACCTGGTACTGCAGGCCCGTGCAGAGCATGAGCTGATCGTAGGGCACCTTCCTCCCGTCAGACACAAGGACGTATTTGGACTTCCTGTTGATGCCCACCATCTTCGCCGTCACCACCTCGAGGCAGAAACGCAGAGGGAGCAGGTCGAAGTCTCTGGTGCTGTGTGCATGACTGCAGCATGTGAGGAAGACTGAGTAGATTAAGAAACGTAGAAGACTACGGTTGTAACGACAACTTCTTTTTAACGTTTTAGCCTCATGACTTTGGTAATCTTTGACTGTTCCTCTACCACCAGCAGCAGGTCAAAGTTTTCACTTCTCCCGTGATATAACTCAACATCTCAGACAATCAGGGTCCCCAGATGATGAATCCTGCTGACGTTTTTTCCTCTGGTGACACTATGAGGTTCATATTTGTGCTTTCAGCTGAACGTCT
This sequence comes from Pempheris klunzingeri, assembly GCF_042242105.1. Taxonomy (NCBI): domain Eukaryota; kingdom Metazoa; phylum Chordata; class Actinopteri; order Acropomatiformes; family Pempheridae; genus Pempheris; species Pempheris klunzingeri. Next base: position 2,425,125 of record NC_092029.1, on the reverse strand, counting down.
CAACAACTGCAGGGTGGATTTCAATGAAACGTGGTTCAGACAGTCATGCTGCCCAGAGAATTAATTGCTCCGTGCTTTGTTTTTAGTGCTAATTAACAAACGTCAGTGCCATAACATGCTAAACAAAGACGGTGAACATGTTAAACACGTGTTAAATGTCAGCATGTCAACATATGAATATTAGCTGTAGACTTAAAACATCACATCACATTTTCACTACAGAGTGGAGGCAGGAGAAACAGTTTGATCACATTTCTTATTACCTGTTTACCACCGCATTAAAAACATTAACTGGACGAGTTGTTGGAGAAAACTAGTGTAGCTGTGAATGAGGACTTTAATCACACAGATGAAACATTTTGTCAAAAATTCCCATGATGATTGAAATACATATAATTACTCAATATAAGATACCATTTTCCATTTCCATGTGTGCTGCTGGTCCGTTCACTCACCTTGTAGACAGAAAGCCGGCATCCTCATGGTTGCAGTCGCTGGGGAAACCGTGTGTGGAGATGAGCGTCAGGTTGTTGAACCTCAGGTGAGGGCTACGAGGGAACAAACAACACCGGAAAGCATGAATGTTTTTTTCCACACAATGCAGCGAATGCAGGCAGGACGCGGTCTCAGAGGAACGTTTCCTGGGGAAGGACATTTCTCTGCAACAGCTGCCTTGTCCATCAAGTGATGTACAACAGCACTTTTAACACCCGATCTCAAGAGGAAAATAGAGAATATGAACTAAACTAAAGTTTGTGAAACATCTGCTAAGATGCTTGGCCTCTGCAGTCCTTAGAAATGACTCCTGGTTATACAATCAGTGCTGAAAATAAATGAGCTCGGATAAAACATCTTAAATGAGAAGCTGAGCTCCATCAGAGGTTGGCTAGGAAGAAGTCGACTCTTCATACGAGCAAAACAGAATTTAGTTTATTTGGATTCAAACCTAAAATTAGTGAGTAATTGTCCTCGACAGCCTGTGTTTGTTAGACGGCAGTCTGTGTGTAGAGAGCAGAACAGGACAGATACCAGAACTGAGATGTTGTTAAGACAAACTGCCATCATTGGGATGTTTAAAGGTCCCGCACACCTCCAGCACACCTGCTCAGGTGATCAGACAGTCTGATTAACATCTCCCTCACTGTCCTGTCAGCTTCCCTCCAGGAGTCTGGTGACACCCCAGCAGGAGGAACTAACTGTTGCTCTTACTTTTAGTACAGAATTCATGAATTTATTTACTTGCTGTTCATTTCAATGGGATTGATGCACATATTCTATTGGTTTCTTGGACATATTTTATTTTGTTTGGTAGATGTGTGTGAATGCTGGTCTCCCCTCTCGTAACGTAAAATAAACTACACTGAACTACCGGATGTCTATGCTTGTTGTTCTCCAGCTCGACAAGGAAAATGTTCCATGAGATGCAGCTGAAAGCTCTGGAAAAGAAGCTCATAAATTGGCCTTGAGTTCCACGTTGGAGCTGAACTGCCTGCTTATATTCACACATTTGAACATCCTGAGAAACATTACACTGCTGAGCTTGTGCAGCCTACTGGTGCATCTGTGCTCCCTGAGCATGAAGCAGCTCGGCCCCGGTGTGTTCACTGTCCTCAGTGTACGCCGTCTCTTGTGATGCAAATGGCCTCTTTTGTGGCGGCCTACAGGGCATTACAGAGCTGATAACAGCAGCTCCGGCTCCTTCGCCCACTGAATGGCAGAGTGTGTTCCTCGCGGTGCCTTATCACACCGACGCCTCCGATCACCTCCTGCGCTGCTCTTATCTCAGCTTCCTGCTAAATTAACGCTCGCCGGCACAGATCTGCACAACACACACCAAAACACTGGAGAACCAACGGGATTAGGCTGGATGACTCACTCTTGGACAATATGGGGACATACAGAGATGTGTAATAGATATAACAGGTAAACCTATCAGACCTCTATGGACAATTTTGAAAGATCCAAAGTACTTAATGTGAATAGGGGATCATCGGTGTAATGAAGTATTTTAATTCAACCAAAAACATACAGTCCCATCGTCCCATGGGATTATTTGCTCTATAAATTGTCTCTAAGGTAAATTTCCAGAGAAGGAACTGCATCATACACACTGATGTCACAATCACATGTTTCCACTCCTTTCTTTCTAGTGGGACTGTAAAACAATCTGTGCAAATTAAAGCTGCAACCAACAACAGCTTGTTATCTATTAACCTGTTGAGTTTTTTTATTGATTGATTGATCTTTTAACCCATAAAGTAAAAAAAAAAAAGCCCATTTCTGAAGGTAAGAGCCAAAGCTGAAGTCCTCAAACTGATTGTTTTGTAGCAACAAAGGTCTAAAATCCAAATCTATTGAATTTAAAATAGAAAAACAGAGAAAAGCAGCTTGATAAATAACTTTAATGACTAAAAATGATCGGGTCACTCTCTGTGGGCTGAACAGTGGACTCATGTACTCACTTGAAGATAGAGAATAAGCCTGCATGAGAATGGAAACGTTGAGGATGTTTTTCCAATGAAATCTGGGGATTCATCGACCAAACCAGAGATAACAGACGGATCAAGTGAACTTCTGAGCCTCATTTCATTGATTTTGAACATGCAAATAATAATCGAACGCCAGACAATGACTGCAGTCAAACTTTCCCTGTTAATCTGTGCCAGAAGGTGGATTTATGCCGCAGCACCGAGGCATTAAGGCCCATTATTGGAGTCTGGATGCGACTGAATCAGGAGCTCTGAATTTGCTGTGTTATCAGCCGCTGACAGACGGCCGCGGTGACCCTGCAGCCTGACCGCGGCGAGCAGAGGGCCGAGCCGCCGCAGAGCTCTTTATCTGTCTGACCCCGTCCCAGCCTGTAATGGAGTTGGGGAGGGGGTGGTGGTGCTGCTGGGCTGGATTCAATGAGCACATGGAAAGCTGTGTTGGGGTGGGGGGTCGGAGGGGGATGGACGTTTGGCCACGGCTGATAAGGGGGCCCCAGCAGGCCGCAACTGACCCATCATTCACCCTCTCAATGCGTCGCTGCCTCACCATTAGTTCAGCGGACACTAACTGCCTCATTAGTCAACTCATTAGTGACAGCAAACACAGATCGCTGCAGCAGATCCCTGACGGGGGGAAACAGTGGAGTGGCTAATTAAAGGGGGCCAGCACTGGCCCTGCTGAATGCCAGGCCTCAGACAGCTGCATGCGCCCACCCCGGCATCGCCGCCGTGCCAGCCTCGCCAGCACCGAGAGCTGTGAGATCTCACTCCCTCAAAACAACGACCCGGGTTGCCTGGCAGCTATCGGCCGGTTCTGAATCAACAGCATTGTGCTTCTTATTATCTGCTGGAGCAGTTAATCTCACAGAGCGAGGACGGAGGCAAACATGTAAGACGTCCGACCTGGAGTCAAGTGACATTTCCAGAGATTGGAGCTCCGGACTAAAGGGCGATAAAGAAAAGAAAGAGAAGCCTCGGTGTGGGACTCCTCTGCCCAGGTTCAGGGTCTCTGGGGAGTATTTCTACATCAGGATCTGTGACAAACATGATCACGTGAATACTTAAACAACTTTAAGACCGGGTCACACCAACAAGGCTTTACTTAATCTAAGATTAGATCTGAAAACTAGGTGTAAAATGATACATCCAGATTTAAAATCAAGCAGAAATCAGAACTTGCACAATTAAAAATGGATCCTTTTTTAATAAATTCAAGTGAATTGACTAAAACTAAACGAAAAAATGCTAAATGAATAGAAATAAATAAGTTTGCATGCTGTCAGGACCAAGGAAGTCTAAAAAAAGAGAGAAAACCATAACAACTAAGTGGACGGAGCTAACGTGACGTCACCTGTGGGTTTGTGGACTGGCTTTTTTTTTTTTTTTTTTTTTCCCAGGACATGCCTTCTTGGTTTTTGGGAGCCAGGCAGTCATTTTAAACGTTAAACCTCCTCTCGTGCAAGTTTATCAGATTTTAGTGAAAAGCTTCGATTGTTTTTTACGCTGTTGCAGCCTTATTCTTACCCAACTGTAACCTGTAATTTACTAATCATTGTTTATCATCATCTTTAAAAAACGTTGCTGGGGACTACTTTCAGCAGCGGATTAATACACATTTGGTGCTCTAATGGATATTTGTGCACTGTTCTTGATGGGAACATGGAGACAAGGTTAGGTACATACACAATGCACAGATGGTAAGAGGTGTGTGTGTGTGTGTAATTGTGTGTGTGTGTGTGTGTGGGGGGGGTTAATAGGGGCCCAACAGCAAATTTCTGCCCCAGGGCCCCTTAAGAGGTTAATCTGGCCGTAGTTACAGAGAAAGAATCATGATGTTATTTGTCACTGCTGCCACTAATTCAGTAAAGGCCAGTGTATACACAGTCTACTGCACATATGGGAGAAAGATGACACTGAGGAGCTTTATCTTACCAGACACAAAGCACCTCAAGGAAAGATAAACCTGTGTCTGACGCCCCCACCACCACGATCCTGGCGTTAATGGTGACCTTTGGCTCCATGGTTAACTTTCTGCTGATGAGGCTGAGAGCAAACGGTGCCTGAGAGCAACAGAGAGAGAGAAGACCGTCAGAGAGGCTCGCTAAAACCTGCAGGGCTTTTGTTCCTCCCAAAGTGACTGGTGCTATTTCCTGAAAATTAAATGAGCCATCAAATGCGCGCACCCTTAAATATTAACCCACTAAAAGCATTGCAAAACGATATGTCCAATTTTTTCCCATTTGAATACCACAGAATGAAGTAGGAACCATTTCTTGCTGAAGCACTTAATCTGCCCACTGACGAGCAGCTTTCAGGAAAAAACCTTCACAGTCTGTTTAAACAAAGGTTTGTGCCGAATAAAACTACCAACCTTTAACAGGTGGTTGGCAAAAGGACCAGTGGCTGTAAGATTTAGTAGATACACTTTGTCTGAAACACTGTGAATAGAGGGAGGAGTTTTTTTTGTACCTTTGAACTTCTGGAGACCTTTTTTCCTCCAACATCTTGTCCTGCTTTGAATTTGGATATTTTAATGGCTTCAGCAGATAGACAGAAGGGAGAAGACAGAAGAAACGACGACATGACATGCAGCAGAGGTTTCCGAAAGGTCTTCAGACCCCCAAACCCAAGACGCTGCGGTTCGACTTAACGCCTGGAAATAAACTGATTCTTTTCTGTGCGTCAGACATGAAAGTATCATTTGAGTTGCTAATTTTCTTTTGTGCACAGGTCTGCTTGTTACATCCTGTGTTTCTTCACTCATTTCACTTCACTCAAGTATGAGATGAGTAAATATTTACAGGTAGCAGGTAGAAGGGCGGTGTTTTGCTGCTCCTGGAGGACGCCTGTACATCACTACAGCACTGTACAGTCGGCAAAAACAAGACTTACACAGGCTGTTAAGTTAGTTAAGGATTTTTATCAAATGCATTTAAAAATATGTCCTAATGTAAATTCTACAAAACAAAAAAAAAAAAGCTTTCAAAGTCTTCTTTCGTCTTAAAATATTGGACTCACGACGGAGACCTTTTGGACAGCTCAGATCAGAAAACAGCCTTTACAAGCCTATACTGTCTACGGTCTCTTCTAAAATTATGATTATATGCTACTCAGGAGTTTTAGAGACATTATGCCACCTGAAGTATGTTTTTTAATCGACATAATGAGGAGGAGCATGTGCGTGGTTCATCCAGAAGGTATATTTGGCCCCCAGTGTGTCCTGACACTTGGTGTTGTGCACAAACCCTTCAAAAGAATCTAGTGTCCTGTTCTGTGGCAGAGGAAGCTGATGCAGCTCCTCAGAGCTCCCATTCGAGACAACATGGCAGTGACACCAGGCTCTACACTTTGTCCAGTGAAATGAACGTTGTGATTGTCACTTCACACCCGACACACTGGGATTCTCTTTTTGCAATCATTCACTTCCTAAACTGTATGATTTGTGTACTTTCATCCTCTCAGGTGTTTGCTCTGCATTCACATGTTAAGAAATGAATAAACCGGTCGGAATAATCGGAGAATTGCAGGCAAAGTGCAGCTTCAGACTGAAACGAGGTGGAAACACAGGGATCAAACATGCGACCTGATAGTTAAGGAGCACTTTCCAACAATAATTACAAAACAGTCCCACAGGAATTAGTAGAACAGCGCGTTCTAATTTCCCTGATTCCACCACCGCCAAGCGTCTCTGGTCCTCGCCCTGTGATCTGAGGCAGCTAATGGCTCCTTCATCATCTATAATTAGGCAGATTGGCCCCACAATGCACCTTGTTGGATGAAAACAGCATAGAGCGAAAAAGGGGTAAACCCGAGGGTGAAATTAACCTTTGTGTAATATTCAAATAATTTCCACAAGGGCCTGTGCACCCGACATCTGTCACATACTGAGGGATGCTGCGGCTCAGGCTTTGATTAGCTGGGAAATAAAGGAACAAATGGTTATTTTAAATGATAAATTTATGTGTGTCTGAGAAATATAAATATTTTTAATTGTAGCAATAAAAGAAAGGCAGCTAATGCTTCAGTGCTGACTTTTAATCTTAATTCTCCTGTTTCACAGTCAAAACTGGGAAAGCTGCTTTGTTGTCAGGGCAGAAGTGACCTGCAAAGACCTGATGAGAGATCAGGAGCTGTGACTGAGGAGATATTTAGAGAGCACAGGCTGGTGGACGTAAATAGATCCTGTTGGTTTTGTGGCTGATTCATCAGTGTAAATGATAAACAACTGCGCTAGGAAATGCTTGATTTTTGATTAAAAGCTGGACGTTGGAGTGTCTGTGGCCTGTGAAAAACAAGGAGAGAGAACTGAACTAGTTTGGGTCTGAAACATCTGCTCACAGAGCTCCAAATTAAAAACACTAAACGCCGTAAACATTAAGCCGTTCACTTCAGGATTCACCAACTGTGCCGATGAATTTTGTCCCTAGCAGCAGAGCTAGAGATTTATGTATAGAAACATGTAGCTGGTTATTATTTTCACTAGACGTCGTCCATTATGACACTTTTACCAAAACAAGATCTACAAAACGAATCAGACAAACACTTGTTTTCTAATGTAACCGCTGTACTCTGACATTTATGTAAAAGGAGGATTGCTCTATATGTAAAAACAATGGATTTGTTATTAGTCATCCATCTAAATTCTGCAGGAATTAACCAGATGAGGTATTCAGAGGAATCATCTGCATGTGCGGTGGAGCAGGTGCGGCGGCGCTTATCACGCTGGAGATGCCTCACCTTCCCTCAACACAATGTCCGCGGCTCTGTGTAATATGATCCTGTATTGACAGAGAGGGAACAGGTGCTTTAAATTTGATTAATCATGCCGAGGCTGACATCAGGAGGCAGAGGCGAAGCTCGGAGGCGAAGCTCTTATCTGCACAGGAGCCTGGAAATCATGACTGCTGTGTTGCCGGGGTGAAGGGGGCGGACTGGGCTTGATGGAGTGAAATGAACATGTGAGTGTACACGGTGACGCCTCGGGTCAAAAGAGCTCTGATGTACGTGTGGTAAATATTTGAAGTGCAGGACATTAAAATGAATCACACCTACACTGAGATCAGCCAGGACACGGGACTCATGGTGGAATTAAAGCAGAAGAAGAAGAAGAAGAAAACATTCAGAACTGGGCTCATCATCACCTGTTACTCTCATTCTTTGACCTGCTTCCTGGTGTTTTTAATAAATAAGAAAGACAATCTACACAATCTATTTGAGTTAGTACAAGGAATAAACATCAGAGAGAGAGAGAGAGACACCCAGTTACTAAAAACCACTTTGAGAGATTTAAGAGATTCAGGACTGAAGAAAAAGCGACTGCACCTAAAGTAGGTCCACTAAAAGAGCTTGTTTGATCCACTGACAGGCTCAGAGTGTTATTCTAAGTGTGTGACAGCATCATGGAAAGGATCCCTACAGAGAGAGACCTGGAAGATCCTATTGGTTATATCGCTCTCTGCACACACACCAGACTACATTCACTAAAACAGGGATTTTACCTGGCAGAACATGTAAAAATAGGGCCCTGGTTTAAAAATACCAGAGTTATTTTGCTGGTTAACAACACATAGGCTAATGTTATGACTGTCTGTCCTGCCTATACCTGCTTTTCTGTGTAAAATATCATGAAAGAAATCATTAATCTAAGATATGGAGGTAGAATAATGTTCAAAATTCAGCCTTGACCTCGGAAAAATCAGTTAGAAAAACACTACAAGGTGACTGTAGGTCAAAGTAGGTCAGAGTAAGATAGACCTGGAAGATCAGTTGTTATATCACTCTTTGTAAAAACACACCAGACTCCATTCATAAAAACAGGAATTTTACCTCACAGATCATGGGAGTTGCTGGTCTGTAGCTTCCTCTGTTGGTTAGTTTGTTTGAAATAGCTGACACTGTGTTATACTGGCAGGTGTTTCTATAATTTTGTCCACCCCACTTATATTGATGAGGGTAGGCTAAATAGAATAAAATCTGAACCTTCTAACCTTTATGAACACAGGACTTATTGTGATTGTCATATCTGTGTTAACGTGTGAGAAATAAATGTTGGATGTATGTTCATTCCATCATACTGTGTTTTAAGCCCCTTTGTACTGGAGTTTGCTTCTCCCTTTAGAAAGAGCGCCGCCTAGTGGTCACATTAACACCCTGCTGTGCTCCCTCTGTCAGCAGCCCTCAGCTAATCTACATTCCCTGGCAGGCTGCTCCCTGTCAGCCAGCTGCTGCCGTGCCCACCTGGTCCTCGGTGATCTGCCTGGAAGGGGCGTCGGTGCCAAGCTCCTCCAGCGGGTAGATGATCTGGCGTCGCGGGCGGACGGGGACCGAGCAGTCCAGGACAAAATCCAGATGGTGGACGCAGGAATTCTGGGTGCAGAAGAAGAAGGGCACAGTGTCAGTGGGCTTAGAGAGAGAAGAATCCCCTCAGAGGTTAAACAGCATCAGTGTGGGGACTTGGGGAGAAAGTGGGAGACAACAGGGCGATAATGAGCTCTGGTGAAGAGGTTAGATGATGGCAAGGTCTGAACCAGTGATGTGAGCTGATTGGAAAACATCATCCAGTGCTTCATCGACTGCCTGAACACAGAGAATTCTCTAGTTATCTTCTGCCATTATTCTATCTGCACACCATCGTCTCCCAATCTGGTGCTTGTCTGTGGAAGGTAATTAGCAAAGGAAGTGGAGGCCTCTACACGTTGAGGAAACGTCTTATTATGGTGTGGAGAGGTGGAGCTGGCAGCGCTGTCGGCACCTGCTGCCCCGGCCCCGGGGACAGCAGCCTGCTGAGGGCCGCACTGCAAAAAATGACCTGCTGAAAGCTACAAGGCTTTTACACGAACAAGATGAACAGAGTCCTGTGAGATAGATTTGTTTTCTTTGTCACAGGAAAAGGAGGCAAAATTTACTTTTTTTTTTTTTAAAAACAGATGAAGCCTGATCGACATTAATGACAAATAAATACTGAAATGAACTCATGGTGTGGCTACTTTAGCTAAACTGGACTTGTTTTGTGATGTGGCTGCATCCACAGTATGTAATGTTATGTAAATGTTTTCATCATCATCATCATCTCTGCCAAAACTGCAAAACCTTCGTAAAAATATCGATTTTTTTAATGCAAATTTTAAAGTTGCTGATCTACAGCTGCTTCGATTGGTTAGTTAGTTTGTGTTACTGTGAGGCAGCAGCAGAGCAGCAGCTTCTGAGTCCTGTTCTCTAAAATCCCTGTTTTAGTGAATGTAGTCTGGTGTGTGTGCTGTTTGTGGTTAAACCAAAAGGATCTTCCAGGTCTCTCTCTGTAGGGATCCTTTCCATGATGCTGTCACACACTTAGAATAACACTGAGTGAAATTTATGATTTTAAAATCACAAATATGTAAAAAACAGGGCCCAGGTTTGAAAATACTGAAGCTTTCCTTTAAGGGCTATGGATGAGGTTTGCCAGGGCAGAGGATGAATATCACAACAGAAACTCCAGTCTGGATGAGTAATCATTTAGTAAGTAACTGTATAATAGCTGTTAAAGGCTGTGACACCACCGCTCCTATAAAGCTGCAGTAGAATAAGTTTCTGCAAAGCAAACTTACTTATTAAACTGCACTTTCATAATCACAGATGATGCAAAACATCACTGTGATCAAGCTGTCCAATATATTTTGCAGTTTTACCTTCTGCTATTTGACAGTAATGAGATTTGACCAGTTTTTAAATTGTGACATCCAGCTGCTTTTCAGTGCTACATACTGATTTTGCCAGCACGGATTTGTGAATTTGGCTTTGAACAAAATGACGATTGATTAAATTTTCTTTTCTTTCATCTCTGAGTCACCTGAATTTATATTCACACAATCTGTGTTCAGAATTTTGTAGAAGTGAAACTGACATCATCACTGGATGTGGGTGTGAAGGATGTTTTTTGCAGTGTGTGAACTGAGGACCATTCTGCTAATGACAATGTGCATCTGAGCAGGCATGCACAGAGGCTGGAGGGGGCTCAGTGATGAGGGGCCAGTGAGGGCCTGAAGGTCCCTGTGCACCCACCCCCTGGCTGTGGCGGGAGGGGTAGAGTCTGTGGTACAGGCAGGACTTGTGGGCCAGCCGGAGGACGTCCTTAAACAAGTGTTTGGTTAAGCGCTGGAAGGAGGGATCGAGGACGAAGTGGCGTATGTGAGCGTGCTCCTCGTAGCGGTGGTGGCTGAAATAGATGAAGTTCTCAATGTTGTAGTGGGCACGGAGGTACTCGATGTCCTGACGAAGACACATTCAACAGTGAAGTCAGTCTTCTGCAGATAAACTCTGTGAGAGAGCAACACAAATATTTGTATCTGAGGTTTTCCTTTTGTATAAAATCCCCTTGTTTTTACCATTAAGGTAATTAGAAACAAAAACTTGGAGCATAAATTGTTTGAATTAGATTATCATCAAAACACTCTTTCTTGATTTCTCCTCATCAGCAGACATTTCTTCAGCCCTGCTCGTGTTGATCAGACAAATACTGTGTAAACTTTTGCTTCTTTTTATTTTATATTAACTTTATTTTCAGTTGTATTACAGTTAATTCACTGAATTACAGGAAATGTGTTTCTGTTTGAGGAAAGTGCTGAAACTAATGATTATTTTCATCTTTTAGCTGTTTTTAGAACAGCAATAATCTATTAAATGTCAGGAAACAGGAAATAAATCATATATCCCAGAGCGACATATTCAAATTGCTTGTTTTGTCTGACCAACAGTCGTTGAATTTTAGTAATAAGATACTGATTATTATTAATGTTGTCAAACAATGTGCTAAAAGAGGATTATTATTATTTCTGAGGCTACTTCTGCTACTTTATAACCAGCCAAAAACTCTGGATCCTACAATTCCCATAATGCAACTCATCCCCATGCTAACATTGCAATGAAGAACTGTTTCAGTGTTATTATCTTTTTTTTTTTTTAAATGTTTCTTCTTAAAAGTAAAACATCTCCAGAGGAGTTCAGCCCTTATTGATCCTTACAGTCTGCACCTACCTGCTCGTCTCTGATGATCAGCATCCCCACCACCTGACCGTGCACCTGGAGCACGAAGGCCTGCAGCGGCACCCCATCCTGACAGACAAGAGCACACGACGAGACACATGTGCATGCACGTGTGAGCGGTGACTTGAGCATGAGCTGCAGCACCTTCTTGTGTCAGTCTGGAGCCATGAATACACATGAAGTGGCTGCATTCTCATTTGAGATGTAATTATCAGTTTTGGAGCTGCAGCAGTGACAGCTGGGGTGTCAGTCAGAGAGGAAGAATCCGTTCAGCTGAATTCTCACCAATCTGTTCCCTGGCATACGTGCGACACCCCTCATTATTCCAAGACAATCATCGTCGTCGTCAGCCCAAGTCACACTTGATTGTCCAAAACAATCATTTAATTTTTCAACTTAAAAGGGGCCCAATTATTTATTCAGCCTTGATATCAAATTATTTCCAAACTCTGACCATGTAGCTGAATTAGGTTGAGAGGTTCAGCTGTAGCAGCAGGTTGCTTCACCATAAATAAAGTAAATACACTGGTATATTTAAAGAGAGGACTGGAGACTGTTTGACAATATGACACGACGGCTCGTCAGAAGTGAATTTAAAACATCTGGACTGTCCCCTGGAGGCTGGCTGCAGCACAGGTGATAATGTCTATGTCAGTGGGACAAACCAGCCAAAAGGGCCAAACAAAAAAATAAAGTCGATATCAAAGACTTCCTGATTTTTCCTGAAGATGGTGTCTGTCATTTAAAATAGTTCTTTAAAACAGTCTGTGTGTAAGAACTGGTGTGTGTATGTGGTTGCCATTTCCTGCATTTGCATCAATACGTCAATCTAGCAAATCACACATCATGATGAAATTAAATAACAGTAATCCAATAAAAATCTGAATCCTTAGTATTGTATTAATGCACTAAGCTTACTTAAAGTTATATTTAGTACATTAATAGACACCCAGAACAAAGTAACTAGAAAGAGCTCTAGTTGGATTTGAATTAGATCGATGTTCAACTTCAGAGTCTTTTTCATATCAACATATAACTACGTTGGGGTGTTTTTTTAGCCCATGGTAGTGACTGCAGTCCTCTTCTCAGGCTGCAAATGGCCTCGAGCTCCACCACAGGGCAGCCTGAAGCCTGAGAGGCAAAGCCCAGGGTAATACTAGAAGTCATGGTGCTCACTGCTGTGAGCTCAGAGATAACTGAGGGAAACTGTATCAGCACAAGTGGACAAAAACAGGATCTGTGAACTACAGGACAGGAAGTACGTTTCTCCCTGTTTAAACACAAGCGGTGCTTAGTGTGGCTGACAGTGACACCCGGGGGTGTTGGTGTCAGTGTGTGCAGACTGACCGAGTCTCTGCGGGTCTCACAGAAGCTGTCCAGGTCCTGCAGGAGGCACTCGTTCAGTCTGAGACCCTTCACCAGATCAGAGACAGCCGGCCGGTCTGCAACCACGGCCGCCCTCACCTTCACATCCCTGCAAGGACGTCACTGTCAGTTACAGGTGGAGACATGTGTAAAGGAGCCTCTCCCCACAGCACTAACACGGCCAAAGTCTACCCTGATCTGACTGCTGGTGCTGCCTGTGAGAACCAGTACACCTGACCCACCTGGGCCGAGCGCGGGGCAGGACGTAGAGCTCATAGGGCAGCGAGCTGGGGGCAAAGGGCAGCACCCTGAGGAAGCTCTGCAGCAACTGGAACTCAGAGGTCTCAGTGGGTACAGTGACGATGCAGAAGTCCAGGTCCTGACAGACAAGCACACTTCACTGATCACTTATGTTCAATACATGACGAATAAAAACCTGGAAATCAATGTTGTTCCTAAGAGATAACTTTAAAATCCCACCTGATGTGTAAAGGAATTCTGCTTTTTACAATTACATCCTGATTCATTCTTCTATACATGTTATCACTCCACAGACACAGGGGTGTCTGTTTGTGCAGCTGTAAGCATCCCTGATTTTCCAAGACTAAAAAGTTGAATTTCCATGATTTAGAAATGTAACATGACATAAAAGACACACTTTAGATCTGAGACTCTGGTCCTCTGGGTTTCATGTCTTCATCAGAACGCATATGAAACCAGAAACAACCCAGAATAGAAAAATATTAAAGAACAAATCTGATCTTATATCTAAGATGCACAAAACTCCCTAGTTTTCCGTGACTTGCCACAATAACTCAGTAAATTCCCTGACTTTCCCTGTTTGGAATAGATGATTCTCAATTCTATGACTTCCCAGAAATTCCATGACCTGTCAAAGATGGTACTCACTTGGAAAAGACTGAATATATATGGAATAAACTCCGCTGATCTGGAAGAGAAGAAGAAAAAGGGGAAGTTAAGTGAAAATATGTGTCAGTGCCAACTTCAGAACCAGAGCCAGGCTTGCCAAAAGCTGGTGATCACTGTGGCGGAACAACTGGCCGACCAATCTGCCCGCTGCTTCCAGCTCAACTTCTCGCCTTCAGCTCTGTCACGCTGTCACTTTAAGCGCAGCTCTCATTAATAACATGTTCACTCTCCGCAGGAAGCGACTCGACTTCATATTCAGCAACAGCTGGGAGGTAAGGCGGCGGCGAGGGGAGCTCAGCGGGAGCCAACTAACAGTCACTCTCCCTGCTTTAACATGGCATATGACTGATGTAACTCTGGACGGCTGCCATCAGCAGCGCCACACATTTAGAAAAGTGAGGAAATGTTTAGTGGGGAACTTTTTAAATATAGTTATTGTGGTATCTGACTTTTGATGTGTGTGAATTATAGAAACTACATCAGGTAAAAGCATTCCTTGGCTTCTGTTGCATGTCATTTCAAAAGAGAATTGCCTGCAGCAGACAGCATTAATCATCTTCTGCCACTTTTTACTCTTAAATACAACAAATGAGCTCCTCTGTCCAACATGCTGCAGTATTTCGATTCGCTCGGCTTAAACATTGTGTTACATGTCAAAAAACGTTAAACCTTCAGGAATTCTAGTCAAAATTGGAAGGTTTAATTCCCAATGTTTGATTTCCTCAGTTCGTCACAACACAAAGGGCTGCAGAAAGTGCTTTTTGAGCTCCAGGCTGTTTAGGGATGAGATAGAAGGAAAAGGCAGCCACCGCTCTACCTATTTATCCGTCACTGGATCCCATGAAAAGACCAAAACCAAACATGTCTGTCCTGTTTTTGTCATTCTGACTTCCCCACCGTCTCTGTGGCTCTCAGCTCCAGGCCCTTTGGTTCGTCTGTATATTTCATTTCATTACAGAAATACACTTTTATCCCAAACGACTTATGAGAAGTACAGTCAACCATGTGGATACAAGAACCATGCGTATATTAAAATTAATCAAATGAGCTGAACTGCTTTGAAATAGAAACAATAAGAGATAAAGAGTTTTTTTTATCATTATTATGGCCAGAGGTGCCGTGAGAACAGGTGAGTGTTCAGCCTGAAGATGTGTGCAGTTTCTGAAGTCAATGGGGAGCTCCACTGTGGAACAAACAGGCTGGAGTCTGTTGTGCTGAGGGAGCAGCAGAGCGTAGTGGACAGGCTGGGGTGTCGGACGGGCGGGAAACATTTGCAGCACAGTAGGAAAGTACCAGTGACTTGAATGGGATTCGAGCAGTTAACGTCTTTGTCTGGATACTGAAAACACAGAGACGTACCAGCAGGGGTCCATGTTCGATAGGAGGATGTATCCTACAACAGTATAGAGTAAGTTACAGACATCGTGTGAAGTCAGAAGAAGAAGGAGTGAAGTGCAGAGAGAACATTTCCATTTGGGGGAGATTAGCAAACCAGTGGCTCTCCCAGTGAGCGTGGGGGAGTGGGCTGGGAGGAGGGCTGCGGGGCTGAGAGGTGTTGTGTCTGGTGCGATCCAAGTCTCAGTGAGAGCAACGGAGCCCAGAGATCACAAGGAGGTGGAGCCAGAGACGAGCTCGGCCTAGCGGGAGGCTGCCTGGCAGTTTCACAGGCCCCCCGTGACGAGCCGTGGGGGTGTGTGCAGCGGCAGGGGGGGGTAGGAAGAAGAGTGATGTACAGGAATGGAATAAATAGTTTTTGGACAATAATGGAGCTCTATGGCACAGAGGGAGAAGTGATAGAATACTGGTTTAGTAAATTCAGTCACTGTTGGCTTCGGTCTTTTCATGGGATTTACTGACAATATGAAAAAACACATAATACTGGCTGCTTTGATTTTAGAGAGGCTTTTCCAATCATACTGAAACCTCACCTCATTTCAAAATGTTTGTCAATAACAAACAACTGGACACAGAAAGCGTTGGATTTCTCTGCAGAATGTTCTGTTCCAGTGGACTGTGTCTCCTCCTGCTGAGATGAAAGTGACGAAAACAGCAAAGAAAACAGCAAAAAGGGCAAAAGATAAAGACTAAAAGCTCTTGTTTTTTAATCTCTACATCATAATCATGACTGGAATTGTGTTGATAAAAAATCTTAGCTGACAGACGCCGACCAGTGAGTTCAGTTCAGTTACCTGCTGTGAATCGGATCTGTGGGAATCTCCCAGCTCTTCTTCTCCTTCTTCTGTTGAGTGGGACTGAGCGGCAGGTTCATTGTGCTGAATTTGTTTGTAGAAACCATTAAAGTCACTGAGATCAAAGCTGCTGTGGAGACGTTTCAAATCCACGTCAGAGGTGACAGCGATGAAGCCGACGGCGACCCCGTCACTCTGTGGAGAGCACGCAGACGTCAGCGTGATCACTAAAGATCACTCAACCAGCAGCATTCATCTCAGTGACCACACTGATCACATGATTACCTAAATCTAGTTAAATTCACGTTTATAATATTAAAACTCTTTTTCTTAGTATTTTCCACTGCCAGTGCTTTACTGCTGTGCATATTTTGACTATTCGTGCTCTTATTTGTGACTCTTTTTACCACTTCATTATTGTTTTTATGCCTACTACGTAGTTGTTGCTTTAAATATCCTAATAATCTCTTTGTTAGGAATGTGATATACTGTGGGCTTGATAAATAAAACACACAGACTGTGATTAAACTGCAGATTAAAGAACAAGTGTATTACATGAATTGAAGACTGAAATGTCCATTTAGTGGCTGTTTTTGGAGCTTTCAGTCAGATCACCTTCATGTCCACGTTGCCTTAAACTGAACAAACTCCGCCTGCTGATAAACATCATGTGATATATGGAGATACATATTTTTTGTCTCTAAAAACATAAATATTGTTGTAGAACTTGATCATCTTGAAGGTTTTTCAATCTGGGCTTAGAAACAGCTACTGCTTCTCATGCTGGTTTGAGTTTGGACTGAAATCGTGCATCTGCACACAGAAAGCAGAAGTCGACACGCTGATCATCATCTACTAAGATAAGAAAATAACCTTCCAGAGAACATTTGAACGACATATTTTGTAGCTTGACACGGCAGAGTGTGCAGCCCAACCCTCTGGGGCAATGTTTGACTGTTTGTTCTCTGAGTGCAAAACATATTCAGACAAAAAGCCCCAAATGCTTCAGATGTCTGGACACAATATGTTCAGTGAGAGCATGTCTTGGCCGAGTATCAGCTCGTATCTGCCATATGCTGCCGTGAACACATGTCAGCCCGACTGGCGGGGAGGGGAGAGCAGATCTGTCGTCTCCCAGGTCCCGAGGGAGCGGATCCCAGCGGGGGTTTGTGACAATCAGTCAAAGCACCATCAGCGAGCTGCTAATACATTATTGGCTGGATCAGTGGATCAGAAATGACGGGAATCAAATCACATGACTCGCATAAGCTCAGACATCCAGGAGGGATGATTTGATAGCTTCCGTGGATGACATGGGGGGGGCTAAGATCAATTAATTCTGTGTGTTTAAGTGAGAGAGGGGCTAAACATTGGAACAAACCTCAAAAACAGCGGTGTAGCTCTCCTCGTTGTGTGCCTCGATAAGGTCTGCCAGGCAGTACGGCCGGCGCACCGACAGGGTTTTTCTCTGCTCTTCAAATATGCGCAAGATGTCGTCATGATCTTCAACCCTGAAATGTACAGAATCAATATGTTGTCTACGGCATAATGAATCAAGTTATTCTCTGTGGCAAGAAAGGTGCTTAACCCACGAGTAATTATCACCAACTCAGCGGATTTACTAAACTTTTTAACCTCTTTTAGGTCACAGTTTTGGTTTTACAGCACATTTACTGCAACAACAGCCAACCAGCTCTGATCTAAGAGCCAGATGGTCAAAGTTAGTGACCAGCTAATGAAGAAAGTGGAACATTTAGCAGCTGAAGATCCACATATTCTCATCTGTGGGCCTGGCTGATGTCGAGCTGGATGGAGAGAGGACTTCTATTCATGAGGCGGACACACACAGGACTCTGATAGCACGATGAACTTACTCCATGTCCTCTAGATGTGTAAATAGGCAGCTGTTTGTGAACATGGCAGCCTGAAGGACCTCGTGAGGTGTGTCAAGACTGTGTGTTCTCCAGTTTACTGCGGAGTTATTCTGCCACCGAGTGGCCAAAAAATAAATGAATGCAGCTTTAACTTTACTCACTTACAGCAAAATGGATCCACATCCATTGAATTCTTCTGACAAATGCATCATCATCATCATCACACCGTGTGCTTCTGATGAAATGTGGGCACAATATTTGACTGTTAAAGTACATGTTTGAGTTTTGATAGTGGGCTCCTGACCTGACAGTTGTTCACATACATGCCCACCACCTTGATCTCCACCTTTTCTAGGCCCTTTTCTTTGCACTATTCGTATATGAGCTACACAGCAGCATACTGTGATTCTAGGTGGATATTATCACAGTGGGGAGGAATCAGCTGAAGTCACCTGGCTGGGCGGATAGGAAGCTTCGGACAGAACGTCTGTCTGTGGCAGATTAATGCCAAGCACTGAGGCCCGGGGTCAGTCAGGCGCTGCAGCGGCTCAAACACCTCGTCCAGCGCCGGCTCTGGACAAACAGCAGTCACAACACTCAGTCTTTTCAAAGTTGATTTTGAATAATTAACAATGAGTTTGAAGCAGCTCCTTACCTAAACCACCAGTGTTCGGGCTGACCAGGCAGATGTATTCAAGCTCAGCGACTGCATTAAAGACGGCCCTGCAGAAAGAGGCACAACAACAGGGGAATTATGTTCCTCAGACACTGCATTGACCTCTAGGAGTCTGTAATCTGTGCAATTTATAGTAACATTTTACAATCCAGATGTCTATGACAGCTACAGGACACAACACATCTACTGTACTGCCAGATGTATTTTTTCCTCTGATGATTTCTCAATGTGGAAAGTAAATATTCCAGATGAGCGGATGCTGTAAAACTCTGATTTACCAGCTTCACTCAACTTTTCAAAAAAGACCACGGATCCTTATTTTTTCATACCTCATTATTTCCTTCGCACTTGCGGCGGCAAAATGCGGCTGCGCCACAAAAAGGTGGAGGAAGAGTGTGTTCATCGGCTGCAGAGGAAAAGATAATTTTGCCAGTTTTCTCCAGGTGTCAATTTCATTTCACCTGTTTTTCATTTTAGGCCAAAGATTCATGTGATCCTGTATGATTAAAAAGCATCAGCCTGCATTAACAGTATTATCAGCTCTTCGCAGCATCCGAATGTCTGTGTTCATGCATTATACGGACTGTGCATTTTTCGGCGCTGAAGTGTTTCTGCAGGAAAGGTTCCCAGTGACACTGATCCACCAGGTCTCCAACAGGGTGATCGAAGAAGGCAGCGTGGGCCAGAATGTCATGCCGTTCGTTGGCCAGAGTCACGGCCAGATTGGCTTTTTCTCTGGAAAGTGAAGGAGAGCGGAGACGAAACAAGAGCCAGAGAATCATGTTAAGATCATTACTATGATTACTCACAGGGAAAGATTTCAGTGGGAGAAAAGCATCAAAATAAGTCCATACAAACATCTTAAAGCACCATCCGCACATGTGGTCATATATATATATTGTTATGGCCCTAGAGCCTTGGTCGTCTCTCTCTCTTTCTTTTCTGTTGCAGGTCCCTGGCTGGGCGCAGCATGTAATCACCTAACCTGGCACACCTGGCCAGTGTACCAGGATATATGGGCCAGCCTGTGGAACCAGAGCCCTCTCTTCACATCCAGCCACCCATGCTCATTGTTGCTATAATAAAATGGTCTTTATTGACAGTAAGGCTTCTCTTGCACCTCCTCCTTTGTTGTGGCCTAGGAGCCAGCCGTGACAATATGACCATGTGTGGATGAATATATACAGTATGTATATATAAACACATCATCATTTAGCCAAAATATGGTTAAATATGGCTTTTTGTTGTCTATTTTTCCTCTTAAAATAAGTTATTACTTTTTAGATATATATTATTTCCTTACATGTTAGCCCCTGTTACTTATCTAAGTCCTTCTATGTTTTGTAAATGAACATATATCATCTGTTGTTAATATTGTATGTTGATATTGTCTCTATGTGTTTGCACTAATTGGTGAATTAAAGGAAAAACACTGTTTGTCTTACAGAAGTTGGATCACGTTGACTCTCCCAAACACCTCCGTCGCTGAGGGGCCGATGAGGCTGTCAATCCCCTGAGCGTCCGCTGATTCGCTCCTCCTGGCGGTCACAGCTTCCTCTTGGCCACCGGCTGAAGTTATGGTCCTCATCTTCACTTGGACTAATTTTTAATAAAAATAAAAAATGTAACAAAACAGAATCAGTTCAGCTACGAGAACAAGAACATGCAACAATTACAACAACTACAACATTAGCGTAACAACAGAAACGACATAAGCTAGCTTAGTTAAAAAAAAGTGAAAACGGCTAAAGAAACAGTGTAAATGTTTGCCAGCCCAGAACAACTTACCTGCCACAGGTTGTACCACTAATAAACTGCACAGTTGGTCTTATTGGTGAGCTTTCTGTAGTTTTTGGGAGAAGTTAGAAGCTAAATTAATCGTCGCTACATACAAACTGTATGCTAACACTTCCTGTAACGAACTCCGTAGCTATAGTAACAAATCTCGCAGGGCATGCTGGGTACTGTCATGGTGGCCCGCGCTACACGGACCAAAACGTTTGGTTCGTTGCTTTTTTCGTTGTAGTTTTGAACTTGTCGTAACATTTTCAATAAGTTAAGTTTCGTAGTTTTGTCGTAGCTAAACCTGCCGGCAGAAAAATGGCGTCCACGGCGGCAGGCAAACAGCGGATACCGAAGGTGGCGAAGGTAAGAAAATAAGTCAACAGAAGAGCCGTTAGCTGACTGCGGCTAAGCTAATGCTAACAGCTAGCGATAGCGCTAACGTTAGCTGAAGTTTAATGGAGCGAACTTTTTGTGCCAGATCCAAATCCTTTTATCTCTAATGAGAATATACAGTCATTCACTGTTTAAGGGCATTAAAGTTAGTTTGACGAACACCACATGAGCTCGGCTAGTTAACAGCTAACGTTTAGCTGCCTCTCCTGTCCATGCTAACAGAGTTTGTGTTAGCATGTTTTATTTCTCCAACATGCTGCGCTTTGTGTTGGTTCCTGTTTTTTATTGTCATATAATTTATTCCTGTGCGTGTCTATGGATTTAATACTAGTAGGCTGTCGTGAAGGCATTTTTTTTTCCGAGGACGTAGTGTGACACAAACATTTCTAAGGCGGCATGCTGAATTAGCTGCTTACAAGCGTTACATGCTGTAGTAGTAAGAAAGGAGTAATGTTTGTGTCATGCACATGCAAGCGACAAGCTCAAGGCTTTATAAGGCAATAAATACCCTGACAGTGTCGAAATAACATGTATAAATAAAGATAACACCTTAAGTTCAGTATTACGTTGCAAACAAAGTGCAAATTCTCTATAAAAAAGACAGGATTCTTGCATTCAAATAGAATAAATGAGCAAACCTGGACAGTTTGCTGACAAGAGTAGCTTGATGATAGTTTACACTATTGTATGAAGGTGTTTCTTATATATGTTCTGTATGTCCTCCACTCCTGCAGATGACACATTACATCTGTCTTCATGTTGCAGATGCCAGTATTTTCATATAAACATTCATTCTTTCCATATTTTTATAATATTGCTTAAATACACACAAACATGCTTTGGTGCTTTGGTTGTGGTTTTATGTTATAAATTATGACTTGGTAAGAGAGATCATTATGTTAGGGGCTAAAAATATGAAGACATCACGCTCATGACTGGAGCGACATCCTGTTAAAGGGCTTCTTCTTGTGTTTCAGGTGAAGAATAAAGCTCCAGCAGAGGTTCAGATCACTGCTGAGCAGCTGCTGAGGGAGGCCAAAGAGAGGGAGCTGGAACTTCTCCCACCTCCACCCAAACAGAAGATCACTGATGAAGAGGAGCTGAACGACTACAAACTCAGGAAAAGGAAGGTAAGTACTCTCATCTTTCGTTTTCTAACCAAAACAATTCACACCTGACTATGAAAAAGGGGTTTTCAACACACCTTTTAATTTCATACTTGTCCAAAGCCACGTATAATTAATTAAAAAGTGTGGGATCATGTGATTATACATGCTTTCTCAAACACACATGTGTTGTGGCTTTAAAGAAACACGAGTAACTCGCTGTATGCCGTCTCTTTCAGGGGTTTGAGGACAACATCAGAAAGAATCGCACTGTCATCAGCAACTGGATAAAATACGCACAATGGGAGGAAAGCCTGAAGGAGATCCAGAGGTACTGATCTGTAGCCACAAAGTCATCAGACGTGTTTCTTACTGTCAGGCTTAGAAAATCACAACAATGTAATGGATGATAATGTGTGTATTTCCTAAGTGCTCTGTTTAAGTGGGTCATCACATGAAGAATGGTTTTTGTTTGCCCACAGATTTCTATTTTTTAAATAACAGTATCCAAGTGACAAACCAGAATCTGTAGCATTTTGTTCTACTGTTTATTGTTGTTTGATATTACAGGTAATTTAAGCCTGTTTTTTCAAAGAGTTTCTGCTAGAACAGTGTCCCCAAAAAGTCCCTCACACGTCTCTGCTGTGCGGTTTAACCTCATACACACCTCCTGTGGTTTCAGGGCTCGTTCCATTTACGAGCGAGCGCTGGACGTCGATCACCGCAACATCACTCTGTGGCTAAAGTATGCCGAGATGGAGATGAAGAGCCGGCAGGTGAACCACTCCCGCAACATCTGGGACAGAGCCATCACCATCCTCCCACGAGTCAACCAGTTCTGGTATGAATGACATGAACATATGGCTGCTTCTTAAAGCCTCTTCAGGGCTCCACATAAGCGCAGATGGAGGATCTTTGGTGTGTGTTTGCAGAATACTTCCAATGTTTTTTTTACTATGACTATTCTAATATCCACCTCTGCTTTCTTAACATTGACTCCTCTCCTGTTAAAGGTACAAGTACACCTATATGGAGGAGATGCTGGGGAACGTGGCCGGCTGCAGGCAGGTGTTTGAGCGCTGGATGGAGTGGGAGCCTGATGAGCAGGCCTGGCACTCCTACATCAACTTTGAGCTGCGCTACAAGGAAGTGGACAAAGCCCGCACCATTTATGAGCAATATATCCTTTTGTTTTCCAGGTTTGTGGACTTAGTATTCATCAAACATCTCATTTTCTCTGACAAACCTAAAGATATTTATTTTTTAGTGATATAAACCAGAGAAAAGCAGTAAATCTTAACACTAGAGAAACTGGAACCAGACAGGATTTGGTGTTTTTTGCCCTTTAATAAATTCCTTGAAAGTCTTCATTACATGTATTATGAGTCTGGACTTACATGGATGTAAACCGTAACTCGTCTGGTCAGCGGAGGGATACAACTGTTCTTGTATCGGCTGCAGTCAGTAGATGATGTGTGACGGTCTTTGCGTGTTGGGAACCTTGAGATGATGTTTGTTCGTGATGTAAAGACTCCTTAACTCCGCTGCACTCGTCATGGTTCACCCCGAGGTGAAGAACTGGATCAAGTACGCTCGTTTTGAAGAGAAGCACGGCTACATCGCTCACGGCAGGAAGGTGTACGAGAGGTCGGTGGAGTTCTTCGGAGAGGACCATGTGGACGAAAACCTCTTTGTGGCCTTTGCTAAGTTTGAGGAGACTCAGAAAGAGGTTTGTGTTTCCCAGTATAGAACAAAACCAACTTAAAACCTTCCTTGTTGTGCTGGAGGGTTCTTAAAAATGTTGATATCATCGTCCTTCCAGTGCAGAAGTAGCGTCAGACTTGTGTTTGGCTGTGATGGAATGAAACGTCTCTTCTTTTCCAGTTTGAACGTGTTCGGGTGATCTACAAGTACGCTTTGGACAGAATCCCTAAACACCAGGCGCAGGAGCTCTTCAAGTACTACACCATGTTCGAGAAGAAGTTTGGAGACCGGAGGGGAATCGAGGACGTCATCGTCAGCAAGCGAAGGTTCCAGTATGAGGAGGAAGTGAAGGTATTTAGAAGATACTGATACTATTTGGGACAGCAACATTTCAGTAAAACCTTTGAAAGGAGGAAGTTCACAGTGGTAACATGAGGAGTTATGTTACTGTCCTGTTTTAAGATGGAATATATCAAAAGAAGGGTGTTTGTATGATGTCCCATCACTTCGTGCTCCCGCCAGGCGAACCCACACAACTACGACGCGTGGTTCGACTACCTCCGCCTGGTGGAGAACGACGCCGACCCCGACACGGTGAGGGAGGTGTACGAGAGAGCCATCGCCAACATCCCCCCCATCCAGGAGAAGAGACACTGGAAGCGATACATCTACCTGTGGATCAACTACGCCCTGTACGAAGAGCTGGAGATCAAGGTCAGTGTGCCGTTAACCTTCATTTCTCTTCTGGACACCAATGAGAGAGGAGTCAGGATAGAACACGTTTTCTATAAATTCATTTAGTGGTTAATATAAAATGACCACATGAAGATTTCTCATTACATTTTAAGTTCTATAAGTTCTCCAAATGTTCCTGATAATATTGTCTTTGTTTCCAGACTCTAGTGGGATGTTGAGGTTACTGACTCTGGACTCACAGTGATGAGCTGGTCATGTCGTCATTAAAGATGATGATGATGATGATGATGATGATGCTGATGATTATTTGTGTTTTCTCAGGATCCTGAGAGAACCAGGCAGGTGTACCAGGCCTGTTTGGACCTCATCCCACATAAAAAGGTAATTCAGATTTGACACTAAAACAGGATGCTGTTCCAGACAATATAAGAGTACCAGTGTTGATCATCTCGTGTTTTCCTTTCAGTTCACATTTGCTAAGATTTGGCTGCTTTACGCTCAGTTTGAGATCCGACAGAAGAACCTGCAGGGAGCCAGAAAAGTCATGGTAAGATTTCAGCCTTTATATATATATATATATATATATATATGTTTGACTTTGTGGACGTTTAGATCCACACAGAGACCAGAAAGAAACATCCTGATGAATCTAAGGGAATATTAGAGGTTAGTCTGTTCTGACATTAGCAGTGTTTCATTTACATACATGTTCCCTGTCCACAAACTTTTAGTTTTCCTTTTATTTAATCAGGTAAATGTTTCATTTTAGCTTTTCAACCAAAAATACTATTCGATAGTCACAGGGAACTATTCAAAGATTCACCTCAGCCTACTGCTGCTGCTGCTGAGCGCCAGTGACAACAGAGGAAAATTACACGTACACGAGACGATTGTTTTTTTTTAAGAAAGGCCATAAAACAACTGTCACACACAGTCAAGCAGCATGAAAGAGTATAAAAAGATGTAGTTAAGATGCAGGAGCGGCTTCGAGCTAACACGTGGGTGTTTAATCCTAAAAGACAGAAACAGGACGATGATGATGAACTCGGTCCGATCTGTTCTCCGTCTCTCCTCTCAGGGAACAGCGATCGGTAAATGTCCGAAGAACAAGCTGCTGAAGGGCTACATCGAGCTGGAGCTGCAGCTGCGCGAGTTCGACCGCTGCAGGAAGCTGTACGAGAAATACCTGGAGTTCATTCCAGAGAACTGCACCACCTGGATCAAGTTCGCCGAGCTGGAGACCATCCTGGGAGACGTCGACAGAGCCCGCGGCATCTTCGAACTCGCCATCGGGCAGCCACGACTGGACATGCCAGAGGTGCCGATTCATCGAACCCAGTCTGAAATATTACCGAACATGTGGATCATTCTGTCCATTTGTTTGATGAAGTTAGAGAAGTCAGCAGTGAGGCTCAATGTCTGTTTCGTACGGATGGTGTTAATGATTTCAAACCTAAAATGCAGCAACAAACGTGACTAAAGACGACTGACTAGTGCGGCCGTACAGAGAGAGATTACATTAGGCGTGCTGTGGTAGTTATCACTGTTAGTGTTTCGGCATTCACAGATTACTTCACTTTGCTTTTTGTTTTTATACAAATGAAACCCATTTAGTTTATTCTCACAAATCAGAGAAAAAGCTGCATTATTATAAAAAGTTTCTGTGCAGCAGACAGTAACAGGAGAAAGGATCTGAGTGAACTTAAGTTCCTTCTGATGAACAGCTAGTGTTTGTCTGGGGCTTTTATTGTGAAGGGTAACAACAGAAGGTGTGGATCTGAGTAAGAAAGTTTCCCCTTGAGCTCCACATCTAATGTTAAATATCAGAGTAAGATACTGAGCATCATGGACCAAGATCTTTTCTTGGTGAATCATGAGTTTATCTTTGAAAGTTATCTAATAACCTTTAGACGCACATGAAATCAGAGTGACGCAGAAACAGATGTGGCCTCTTTCCTCCTGTGTCTTCACCTCATGACTGAGAGATGAGTAACAGGAGCAGTTTGTTCTGCACGTAGAAGTTCAGCTGTAGATCATTTCAAAGCGTCTTGTGTCTGTGATCCTCTCAGGTGCTCTGGAAGTCCTACATTGACTTTGAGATCGAGCAGGAGGAGTTTGGAAACACCAGAAACCTTTACAAAAGGCTGCTGCAGCGCACGCAGCACGTCAAGGTGAGAGCAGCTTTCAGACTGATGCACGCGACGACGTCCGGCCGACCTGTCACTGACTCGTCCTCCTCTTCCTCCCACGCAGGTCTGGATCAGCTACGCCAAGTTCGAGCTGTCGATCGACGGCCCCGACAGGCTGCAGAAGTGCCGGCAGATCTTCGAGGAGGCCAACAAGGGCTTGAGGGGCTGCGAGGAGAAGGAGGAGCGTCTGATGCTGCTCGAGTCCTGGAAGGACTTTGAGAAGGAGTTCGGCTCCGACGGCACCATGGAGAGAGTCAGGAAGCTGCTGCCAGAGAAGGTGAAGAAGAGGAGGAAGCTGACGGCCGAGGACGGGGTAAGTGTGGAGGTCTCATTGTTCATTCATAGATTTGGCACTACAGAGATGTTATTTTCTTTAGAGCACTAAAAACATACATAACCAGTCAGTCAGTCCTTTATATTATTATATTACTGATTAATGAGCAGAATATTAATTACCAACCATTATCCATCAATTATTCAGTCCATCATTCTTTAGTTCCAAGTTCCAAATTTGAGGATTTGTTGTTTTGCAAATGTAAAAAAGATGACATGACCCACCAGACTCCATTGACAAAAACAGTCATTTTGACTTTGGATCACAGGAGTTGCTGGTCTAACGCTGCCTCGATTGATTTGTTTATGTTCTTGTTGTGTGTTACACAAATATTGTGTTGGATCTAAACTAATCTTTTAAATCACCAAAGTCACACAATAACATATAAACATCAAGGCAGCAGTTGATCAGCAACTCCCATGTAAAATCCCTGTTTTAGTGAATGTAGTCTGGTGTGTGTGCTGTTTGTGGTTAAACCAAAAGGATCTTCCAGGTCTCTCTCTGTAGGGATCCTTTCCATGATGCTGTCACACACTTAGAATAACAATCTGAGCCTGTCAGTGGATCAAACAAGCTCTTTTAGTGGACCTACTGTGATCAGGTGCAGTTGCAGCCATTGCAGCCCGTTTGGTGGCTGCTGGCTGAGGTGATCTACTGGACCAGTTCCAACACTTTTACTAACTACCAGTCACTTTGAACCAAAAAGAAATTAAGCTTTTCTGGTTCCAGCTTCTCAGATATGAGCATCTGTTGCTTTTCTGTTCTGTAAATCCACAGTAATGGTTGTTAGTCTCAGGCTTTAATCTCACTCTCTCCTCCTGATTCTTCCAGTCGGACGCCGGTTGGGAGGAGTACTACGACTACATCTTCCCAGAGGACGCCGCCAACCAGCCCAACCTCAAACTGCTGGCCATGGCCAAGATGTGGAAGAGGCAGCAGGTGGGAAACGAGGACAAAGGCGCTCCAGAGGACGATGAAATGGCTGAAGAGACGACGTCACAGCCCTCCCCCGAAGCCCCAACTCCTCCTGAAACCCTGCCGGAAAACGACTCCGGAAACACTGAGACCGAGACGGGACAGGAGCACGACGATCGAGACGACGACTGCGGCAGTAGCAGCAGCAGCAGCAGCAGCAGTAGTAGTAGTAGTAGTAGCGAGAGCGACAGTGACGGCGATGATGATGGAGAGAAAGAGGCGAAAAAGAGGAGTGGAGATGAAGATTAGATTCTTGTTTTGTTTCCTGCTCAGACACGAGGGGAGGAGGGATGTTCATCTGGACTGACTTTTCTACTGTTTTTTCTTCTTTTTTCTAACAAAAACAACAAAAGCAGCTCACGAGTCTTTATTGTATGACCATGTTGTCTTTGTGCCATTACACACGCATCCATTCAAACTCGCCTGTCGTCTTATTTCTTAAGCAAATGTTAATTTACAGGAAATGAAGCTGAATCGGCACTCGAGCGTTCAGGAAATGTAAAAAACAAAATGTACAATCAGTGGCTCTCTGACTACAGCTAAGCTCTGGGAAATGGTCAGCGGTCTGTACAGTGTGATTATCAGGAGACAGAGAGCCACAGGTTACTGTTATTCGATGTCTTCTGGTCTGACGGGATGCGGCAGCGGGATGATGGACTTCTTCTCCGTGTCCCTGGACAGAGCTTTCCTCATGTCTGCCAGGAAAAGGAAACAGAGACGGTCAGTTCTCAGCCTGTCTGTTCTCCTGCTGCGTGTCAAAGAGCCAAACGGTTGTTTAACAGCTCAACAGAAACACGTCCACCTTTAGTTTACAGCATTATGGACACAAATACAAGCCTGTGAGCTTTTCAGCTTCAGTAATTAATTAAGAATAATAGTGGGGGTTTGTTGTTTTGTCAGTAAACCTCAACACGCTGCCCGCCGGGTTTTCAGCCGGCCGGCAGTGGACGACCTCAGATTATTCTAACCCAGAATATTAGCGACATCCAGGCTTGGAAGAGACATTACAGACAAGGTTGTTCAAACCTTTCAAATTAAAGTCATATGGTGACAAAAACAATATTTTTCTCGAGTTTGTGACTCAGAATGTCTCAAATTCTTTTTTCCTCTCCAGAATCTAGAATGACTCGTCTACTCAGCTCTGACTTTATCTGTGTTTTACCCACAGTGTTCCTGATGTGACGCGCTGTGTGGATTATCCAGAGAACAGGGATACTGTTTCCTGGAACACATTGCTGGTATTTTTTTTAATCCTTTAAGCAGCACAAACTATCTAAAACTAAAACTCAAAACCTCTGCAAATAAAACCAAAACTACCTGCAAGAATCCAAACCACTCAAGTGAGAAAATGGTTTCTAATTTGAGTCAACTGCTCCTTTAAATGCTGAACATTTTGTTAAGGTGCTCTCAGACTACATCCTCACCTTCTGAACACTATTTCTCTTTTCACAGCTCAGCTCCAAGCTTCACAAAAGCACCTGAACACATCTCTTCCATCTAAATTACCACCCAAATGCTGTTTAATGGAACCTCCATGTTTTTTTAAATGTTTCTCTTCAGGGGACAAACTTCTGGCTTTAGATGGAAGAACTCGTCTCACCGTAAGCGTCTTCGTCCGGTTCTCCGTTGCTGGCTGAGTAATACTCGATCACCGTCCTGTAGACGCTGTAGCCGAGGCGCTTGTACATGTTCACCGCCACCTGGTTGGAGACGCGCACGAAGAGATCCACGAAGAAGCCGCCCTTCCTGTGAGAGCAGGAAGCTCATCAGAGAGGGGGACTTTCAGAATAAAAGCAGGGGAGACTTTTAAACCTTAAAAACCCCTCAGAGTCTGATGGCTTTGTATGTGCAAATGAGGAATTTAAATTTAAAGAACAAATTCATCAGATTTTAGAGATTCTGTTAAACATCCCAACACAAACAGATAAAATATTCAGTGTTGCTCGAATGCAGCTTCTGCTTCATTGAAACGTGGTTCTGTTACAGTATTTGCTGACTCCAGCTTCAGATCATCAGTCCAGCCTGCTCTCAGTGACCACAGGCTGGATACCAACCTCTCGGAGATTTCCTCCAGCATCTCCATGAGTTTGGCGGCGAGGCCGAGCCTTCTGAACTCCGGGGCGACGGACAGAGCCGTGACGTGACCATGCCACTCCTCCCGAGCCACGGATCCCTCCGCCTTCCCCATGACTGCGGGCAGAACAACGAGTCACATGAGCTTCAAAGAGAGGTTCATGTTCAGCAGTCACAGAAACACACATTTAAAGGGGCCTCGCCGTTAAATGTGATGCACAACGGGCCTATTTCCTGTCACTCTGGGTCAAATTTAAACTTCCCTGACTTTAAAGGACTAAAAGGTTGAACCTGTAAATGTAACGTGACCAAAGCTCCTGAACTGGACACTTTTCCTCAGTTTTTTTATCCATTCAAGGGACAGAAGATCATTAATATCAGCGCAGGAGCAGATTGTGATGTGATAACAACCAAGAAAATGACCAACATAAATGAAAACTGCTGCAGAGAATAAAAACATTTTTATCTTTTTAAGTCGCTGAACAAAATCCAGACTTTCTGTGACTTGACATGAAATATATTTAAAGCAGTAGTTCACATTTAGGGAAATACACTTGTCTGCTTGTATCCTTCTGAAAATATATATAAACTACATTATTTTTTATTTTACAACTCTATATATATTTACAGCCTGTTTTTGTGTTTTCTGACTACACATTTTGTTGCCTTGATACATCATGCAGCAGGTTCTCGGTGATGAAGAGCTCACGAGGAGCCCGATGCAGATTATTTGACGACAATAAGGCAGAAGCACTTACTGTAGCCCATCAGCTCACCACCTGGAGCCTCGGCCACGATGAAGTACTCCGGCCAGTGGGCGAGATACTGCAGGTAAAATGGGATCCCATACTGGAGGTCAGAGGTCAAGATAAACTACTGACTTTAATACACACACACATGTTTGTTCTATTTCTATTTGTGAAGGATACGGTTTCTGTCAGGGGGTCCAGGTTACTGTTGGACAGAACAGACAAACAGTCAACAACAAGTCCTCTACAACAACATTAATATCTTAATATCAGACCAAACCAAATGGAACATTTATGGGATTATTACTGAAATGACAGTTAGTTGACTAATTAAATGTAAGCTGATATCTCCAGAGAATACCAAGGATTCATTAGATATTTCAAGTAAGCATTAATAACTATTCTTTTTTTTCTAAAGTCAATGGGAATATTAAATTGGATTATTATTCAATGGAGTTTGGCACAGCATTCTTTCCTGCCTGTAAGCCTAATGGAATATTCACAAGTTTCCTTATTTCACGTCATTTAACACTGAAGTGAAAAAATGCTCAGATTCATATAATTTCATTAGAGTTTATCTGTAAACACACCAAACACCATCATATTCATTTAGGGTGACACAAAACAGCTGATGTGCTCGGCTAGGTCAGCTAGCTAACTAGCTAGCATAAGGAGCTAAACTCACTCCAATTATTACTGAATGAGAGTTAGTTGACTAATTAAATGTGTGCCGATGTTTCCAGAGGACACTACCAATTCGATAGGTATTTCAATCAAGTATTAATAAGCATTGATTTTTTTCTAACGCCAGTGCGAATACTAAATTGGATAATTATTTAACGGAGTTTGGCACAGCTTCCCAGCCTGCAGCCCCTCTGTGGTCACACAGGTTAGCAGCCTGCTAACGCTGCTGCACACCACAAACAGGATGCAGATAACTTCACCACACAATCATCAGACAGCTGGTTCAGCTAGAGCACCTGTACGGTAAACGTGACAAGACCTCACTCACATATTGTTGAATTTGAATAAATCATCGCATGTAAACGGTCTTAATGTTGTCATCTTGGCTTGCTGCTCTGTGTCCTTTCACCCCACAGAGGAAACCACAGATCGGCTCATTTTAAAAGGCAAGAGGACAAACAGCAGCGCCCCCTGCTGACACGGAGCCATTACACTGTACAATGATTGTGATGTGCACCTGAACACATCAGTCAGCAAGACAAGAACAGGACTGCTGCCATTGATTCTTTTTATTCCAGCTCTAGTGGCATCGATCGCTCCTCCGTCACACTATCAGAGGAAGACTAACTGTCTTGGAGCAAGACAGAGGATGAAGATTGATGACAGCTGCTGTAAAAAAGTGACATGAAGAAAAAATCTATTTCACATTTTTTTAATTTCTGTATTTTATTTTTCAGCAAAACTTGTTTCAGTGGCAATACAACCTTTTACGGTGCAGGTCTTTCAATACCAGTGTTTTCTTTTTCCGTTTGGAGTTTGTTTTCAGTGCCAAATTTAGGTTACAGACACCGTCCCGGCTCCTTAGTAATCCTTTTTCTTATCTTAACTTTGTAAGTATGTCAATCATGATGAATTTCTTGATTTTTAATAGAAATTAGACTTTTCTATGTAGGACATAGGAGAATCTGTGATTTATTAACCTGTTCAATAAAATGATTGGTTTCTCTGACAGCAGCCACCTCGTACCTCCAGACTGTCAATATTCTCTGGAGAGGACACACCTAGTCTCAGTGTCCCAGTCTCCTGAGTGAAACGGCCCCGGGGGGGGGGATGCAGGTAAACTGACACTGGTTCAGTTAATGAGGTGATACTCTATGAGGAAGAGGAGGAGGAGGAGGAGGAGGAGGAGGAGGAAGGTCACCTGTCTGCAGGTATGAAGACCTGCGGCTGACATCACCTGCCTCCATCACTGAGTGAAAGTCCTGTGGAGAGGTTTGTTCTTCCAAATGGAGCGTCTCCAGGTGTGGGGATTCCTCGGCTTCATCGTCGTCACCGCTGCCCAGAACTCCACACACAGGTAAACACACTCAGGTACAGGTAGAGCCTGTGGGGGGGAGGTTCTCTACATCTGATTTAAAGACTTAAGAGCCGCAGATTAAAAAGAATAATCTTTATAGGTTTGTTTTTTAATCTGTGAAAACAGGAGAAAAAATGCAGATTTGCAGAGAACATTTTTTCCATTTAATTATTTTTATTTATTTTTTTGAATAATATTTTTAGGGGAAAAAACAAACAAAATTTGCAGATTTTTTGTGGCTAAAAGGCAAATTTTTGTGTTTTTTTGTCATTAAAAAATCTTTTATAAAAACATTATTTTCTCACCATCAAAAAAGGAACTTGCAAAACCTTTTTCATCACTCGTCCTTCAGTCACAAACAGAAAACTACTTAGATCAGGCTTAGAAAATAGATCTAAAATCAGATTTTTAGAAATCACTCATCAAATCATTCTAAAGACAAATAAATGTGATTGTCAGTTTTTACCAAAGTGTGAAACTGTTCACAGTGTTAATGTGGCTCATGATACTTTTAATAATATAGTTTAGTTTGTCAGATGATCAACATGTGACATTTAAGTGACTCAAAAGCAGCTTGTGTTTTAATTGTTGTTAGTGAACAGAACAAACTATGAGCACAACTGTGTTCCCAGTTAAAATGACTCATGGCCACGTGACACCTGTTTCACCTGCTACCTGTCTGCCTATTTAATTTTTCTTATTAATTTTCTCATTGGACTGCCCTGATAAAAAAGCTTTGTTGGGCTCATTTGAAAGGCACCGTGCTCCAGTATGTGAGAATGTGTTCGTAAAATATGGAGCTAAAACACAAAAGCATGATGGAAAAGTACCTCTGTGGTTCAGTAAGTCGTCTTTGAGGTGCTCCAACGAGGCCGCGCTCGATGTTACGACCATGAAAACCACCACACACCTTTTTTTTTTCACAATATTTTATTGAGTTTTACAAATAAGAACATACAAAGAACAATAACCGCAGCAATAGTTCTAATGTATAAGTGTACTGTACAACAATTCTAAAGATAAAGATGAAAAAAGAATAGTAATGATAATAATAATAATAATGAAATAATATGGTTTGGTTTTTCAGCCCCGACCTCCAGCCCTCTTACCTGTTGCTCGCCCCGAGAACCCTCCGTCCTGGAGTCCCGACATCGGTGTCGGTCACCATCCTGACCTCCTCTCCGGTCAGCGTGTTTGCTGACATTGTTCACGACGGTCAGATCGTGGCCTCCAGCTCTGCTACAGTCGCAGGAGGTGAATCTTTTTGTGGAACTTCAACAAAAGTCTGTCTCCTCATTTTAATAATTATTTGAAACTGAACAACATTTCTGTCAAATTCTGTTTTTAAAGGTTCGACTAAGCTGCTGACTTTGGCGTCTGTAAGTATGATTTCATTTTTTGGCCATTTTGTGCAGACACTCACAGTCCCCAGAGGATAAATCCTTATGCTTCATGATGTTATTGTATTTATAATGTCCAGTTATTGTTGCAGCAGTGATCGGCTCTCAGGACGGGGATCTTCAATACTTTGCTTTATGACCAAATACCTGCAAAGTTACCGACATTCCCCATCAGTGCCGGCTCTCCTTCGTCCTACCTGCTAATGAAATAAGGATAATCAGGCTCATTTAAAGGAGAACTGCAGTATTTCCAATCCTGGGCCCTATTTTTACATTTGGTATAAAAAAAAAATTGGTCCAGTAGATCACCTCAGCCAGCAGCCAAGACATGGGCTGAATGGCTGCAACATGATCCTTTGGGGCAGCTGCCACAAACCAGACTCCATTCACAAAAACAGTCATTTTACCTCACAGAACACAGGAGCTGCTAACTTCACATGCAAGGAATTTGTAAACACAAATATGTAAACATATGTTTTGGAAGAGCTGAACAGTGTTCACAGTATAACCTGAAGAATAAAGACTCCCTAAGGATCCCTTAAGGATCCCTTAAAGATCCCTTAAGGATCCCTCAGATGTGGCTGTACCAAAGATATGTACTGAGGCAGGATGCTTTACAGCTGAAAACCCGTCTAAAGTGATTTGTAATTGAGTTTTTCTAAATGAAACCACTGATTTTCTGTTTTTAAAAGTTTTTTTTTTGAACAGCAACAGATTCAGTCATGTTAAAATGTTAAAAGCAGCTCAGCAGCTTTGGTCTGTTACTGTCCAGAGCTCAGAGTTAAACGGACCTGACTGTCGTCTCCCTGCAGATCCCAGAGAGCGAGTCCAGCTACAGGCGGCCGTACAGCCTGAAGGTCAGAGGTTACGAGGGTGACGTCCAGGTTTTCTCCAACCGGACGGAGCTGAGCTTTGACCCCAAAGGCCTCTCCACCTTCATTCAGACAGACAAGCCAAACTACCTGCCCGGGCAGGTGGTGAAGATCAGAGCGGTGTCGATCCACCCTGATGGGAAACCCTTCGTGAGCCCCGTGGACGTCCTCATCAGAGTGAGTGTGACATTAATACACAGATTTAGATTTAAGGCTTGTTGACATAATTGTGCCACAAACTTCCACTGGGTAAGATAAAACCTTTTGGGCGGACTGCTCCTTTAGGCTGCACTAAGCAGCGTGTTAGCTTGATTGACCTCTAGATGGTGAAGATGAAGACGTGTTGTGGCCTCCTGGCTCTAGTTTCTGTGTGTCTGTGATCCAGGACCCGAGGGGGAACCTGCTCAGGCAGTGGCTGGCCGTCGACGGCGTCCTCGGGGTCGTGTCCAAAGAGTTTCAGCTGTCTGAAAACCCTCCTCTGGGTCAATGGACCATCGTCACCACGGTCAACGTAAGCCTGTTATATCTCACCCAGACAGTCCAGAGAGTTGACCTGTACCACACTGGGCTCTCCGGAGGACGACAGGAACACATCTCTGATGTACCGAGAGCCAACTGGAATGAAACTTGATTCATTTATGAAATATGAATATGAATGACTACATATACACACATGTTTCAGTTTACTTGCCCTTTTGCCAGATTCTTTCATTTAATTTCCCGAAGGTTTTCAAACAAGATTAAGATTAAAATGAGCTTCCTGCTCACTGACCAATCAGAGGAGGTCTTTGAGGAATCACGTCTGACTCCAAAAACTTGAGGCTTTAAAATGGCAGTTGATGTTTATTACACCATCCACCAGAAAACAAGCCTGTTAGATGGATGAATGAGAGAACGACACACTAATTGTTCTCAGTTTGAGGAAGAAATGTCTGTTTTTCAGAGTGTTTCAAGTGAGAAGCATTTCAACGTGGCTCATTATGGTATGTATGCTTTTCCTCTTTTGTTTTCTCATGTATCCAAAACACTCCATTATGTTTATTTGACCGCCACAGTTACTAGTTAGTTTTCAGATTAAGATTTTATAAGAAAAATATGATAAACTTAAAATGAATACAACAAATCAGCATCTTGTTTTCAGTTCAGGTAAAAAGATTGATTTTATTTAAATATCCATTTTCAGACCACAGAGGTAAAACTGATCAGATATTTCACAAAACAAAGCATAAAATATCGTCTTAAGTCCAAAAATAATATTCTATATAATAAATAGATAATAAATAATTCTCTGAAAGCACTTTAAGCATGTCGTGATTCATTTAACGCTGTTTGCCGCACATCAGAGCTACAGGCCGTCGATCCACACTCAGGTTAGTAATAATAAACATGCAGCATCCAGAATAAAGCTGTGACGTCATTAGGTTTAGGAACCCAACCTCTGGGGTTAGGCTTAGAAAAAGATGATGGTTTAGATTAAAATAAGGACGTTAGATATGGAAGTTAACTTGCGTCTCATATGTGTAGTCAGTGACAATAAACAGAGCAAAGTAAAATGGCGTGCTGCCCTTTACCAGATCACATGGAAAGCAGATTTTCGCCTCAGATTTATCTCGTGACTCTAAAAAGCCTTTAAATGGCTGTGTTGTTGCAGTGCTGCCAAAGTTTGAAGTTGTGATAGAAGCTCCAGACGTCATTCATCACGAGGACACTCTGTGGGGCTCCGTCACAGCAAAGTAGGACCTTTGTTTGTGTGGTGCACATTTACTTTCACGATGTTTACTCGTGGATCACTAATAAGTGTTGAGGATTATTTAAGACTGTTGTGTTTTCGTCACCAGGTACATGTACGGGAAGCCTGTGCAGGGACACATGAATATAATGTTCTTTTATCATTTTCATGGCTTTGAAGAGAATCATGAAGAAGACAGAGAGGTGTGTGATTTTATTTAAAGCCCCAAACTGTGATTTAGAGGCAGAGTTATAATCTGATATGATCAAAAATGTATATAAACTTTGAGGATTCACTATTTTACCCCTTTTATATGAGTGGTAACAAAATAATTTGTGTTTTTTTGGGATTGTTGTGCGTATGAAATAAGAATTTGAAGACACCCCTTTGACATCTGGTAAACTGAGATGGATCTATTTATTATTATTTTTGACTTACCAATTAACTGATAATGAATTAATATCAGAAAAGCCTTTATTGTTATTGCGGTACAATGAAATTAGGAGTGCTGCTCCAATTTGGTGCAAAAAAATGGTTACAAACTAAAATAAGAACAGAATACGAATAAATATAATAAAAGGAATGTAACAATATACACAGTATGTGTAAAAATAGATATGTCTCTACTTTAATAACTGTTGTGACATCACTGTTGCTTTGATTTTAGATTGACGGGACCGAGGACTTCATGTTTGACAATTACCACCCGCTGAACCGAAGAGCCGCAGACATGGCCTACTATAACGGATACATGGATGATGAGTATATAAGGATTGTGGTTCAAGTGACTGAACACCTGACAGGTAATCACACGTCAGCTCACAGCATCACCTCCACGTTACACTTATTAGTCTGCGGTCAAGATGCAGTGAAAAACAGCTTGCAAGAAGAAATGTTGACCAACAAATGAGATTATTTGCAAACATTCGATGCAAATATAGAAGAAACTAAAAAGAAATCTCTCCAGGCAGTTTAACTCAACTAACTTATCATTTATTATCTCTAGCTAACATTGTTAACATTATTCCTCCAGTTCTTTCTATTTTGTCACATTTTAGGGCACTGATGGTTTAATAGCTTGTTCTACGCTGCAGTAGAGTTTGTTTATTAATCGTTTAACGCAGCGTGTTCTTGGCTTCACTGTGGTGCTTTTCATATTTTAGGTCTCGTATATAACAGTACAGCAAAGGTGTCTTTGGCAAAGCACAGGTATAAAATTTCCTTTGATGGCTATCCCCAAATATTACGGCCGTCTCTGAAATTCACCACCTGGGTAAGGAAACTACTTTCTCCATTTCCTTTCATTATTAAAGATAATTTACTTTATTGAGCACAATTAGCAACACTTTGATTTATGAAGAATTTGATTTAAAAAAGCATATAATCCATATTCATCTTGATTTTGTAGTTAAAAGTATCTACATTCAACGATCAGCCGCTGTCATTTGAGGATCAACTTAAGACTGTTCAAGTGTCAGTGATGCAGCAAAAACAAAGTCCTTGGAGTTGGACCATGGATGGGATGGAAGAAATGGCGCCTCGTCAATCAAACATGTCAGGAAACATGGCTCCACGTCCGGAGGAGACGATGCCTAAAGAAATGGAGTTTCCAGTTCCTGCAGACGGAGTCATACCCCTTAATATCCAGCTCATGAATGAAACTGAAACGCTCATAATTGATGTAAGACAATTTTGTTTGTTTATCACCTTAAAAACTTTGCCCTTTGTCTTGAACACATAATAGATAAAGTCAGACTTTTCAGTGTGATTTTGAATTTTATTGCAGCAGATTATTAAATTTATTAAGATTTTCAGTCTTTTAATCAGTGCACAGCTGAAAATACAAAAATGTCAAATTTGTTTACAGGCAAACACACATCTCAACATATATAAAGCATTAATTATTTAAAAGAAATACAAAATATTGTTTAAAAATGGCAAAGCACATTAATGTCTTGATTACTTTACCATTCATATTTTTTTTTTATCTGGATCAATTGAACTGTACAGTGGAGTATCATCTGCATAGAAGGAAAAAGCCACGTTTTTGTGGAGCCAACTTGGGCCGATCAAAGCATTTTTTTGATTGATTGGGATCAGCTTAATAAACCTTATCTATTTTCAGTCCTTTGCTTATCGTAACACACTCTAAGGTCATATAAATATGTACCACTCAGCTGTTTTAAAAGTTCTCGGTGGAGTTTTTGATCTCTAGTAGCTAGTCTCTAGTAAAAAGATATTATTTACCACCAGGAAAAGAAAACTAGACTCTTTCACACATTTGTCTGGTTTTTGTGTGTTTGTTTGTCGTTAGGCTTCTTTTGAGGGAAGCCAAAACACTCTGCAACTCTATAGAAGCTACACGTCCCCCAGTAACTCCTACCTGCAGATTCAGAAACCTGCCCGACCTGCAGAGGTAAATATGAGGAATGTACCTTTGCTTCAGTGGTGCACTTACACTGAAACCCTCCTTCACATGATGCACTGTACTATATGAGCTTAACACATTTCCAAATCCAAACACATGAATCACTTGATATTCACCAAACATGAAGCAAATATTCACCTTGCGTTACTCGCTCAAGTTTGGTCACTGGATCATTTGTGTTTTTAGTCTCATTACTCGTGCTAGTTAACACAATGATGGGATGGCCATCTCGTGTGCTTATTGGGGCTAATGCTTGTGAAAAGATTTTCCTGGGGGATACATTCCAATTTTTCACTCAGATTGAATATGTTGGACTCATGTGCTGCACGTTGTCTCACATCAGTTTCATCTTCTATTCGTGTCTTTGCATTGTCTTTGTATATAATGGGTAAGATTTGCTTTGCATTTGGTGGAAATGCACCTTTACACATCACAGTCTTCTCTTCTTTCAGGTTGGTTCACCCCTCCTGCTGCGCATTGAGAGGAATTTTCCAATGACTATGATTCACTACCTGGTGAGGACCATTTTATGGCGCATATATTTTATTTCATTTAATCTCCTAAACCTTTCATTTATTGACTTATGACCACCTTACTCCAAATTGAATTGAAATAACAGGAGCGTGCCTCAACTCCACCAAAAGTCTCATGATTTTATTCCAACATTGGAAATTTGGAAACAGCTTTAAAAAAATCATTTGGTGTGAAGTCAGCATTGCATTAAGTTTTGGGGTTTGTCTACCTCCTACTGACCAAAAAACACTAAAAGAATAACAGTTCTAAAAGACCAAAGGCCTCATATCTGTGTTCTGTGTGTGAAGGTGAAGTCCAGAGGTCAGGTGGTCTCTGCTGGGAAAAGCTCTGGTGCTCTTGCTCTGGTCCCAGAAATCACCTGGGCTCCTCTGGCCTGCATCATCGTGTACTGCGTGCATCCCAGTGGAGAGATTGTCAACGACGTGATACAGCTGCCCATCACTCAAGCTTTACAAAACCAGGTGAAGTGTGGTTTCAGTTGCTTTAAAGTTTTGCTGAATTAAAAACAGACTTAATAATGTTTCAGTTGTCTTGGCAGTCGTATTGTTGTATGATGTTATCAAGGAGGTAAAACCAGTCAACAGAAAAGTGAAGTAGAAGCTAGTTTGTGCTAATTAGATGTAAAATAGCAACCTAGTTGATCTGTATGTTTGTCCTTGATGAAGTTCACAGTTCAGATTGGAGCATAAACACGCTGGAGCTCATCTTTTGCGGCCTCTGTAGTCAAGTTTTACCATATTTTAGGCCAAAAACAAAATAATTCACTTACCACCTAAGCAAACCAGTTTTAAGGAGGGGACACCTGATGGCGTGACGTTGCCTGGTGGTGCACACCGGTTTGAGGTGGTGGTGTGTGAGTCTGTGTCGTGGCTTGTGACCGACAGGTGTCTCTGAGCTGGAGCGACACGATGAGGAAGCCAGCAGAGGAGGTCACACTGAGGGTCGCAGTGGAGGAGCCGGGCTCTCTGGTCGGGATCCTGGTGGTCGACAAGGCCACGAAGGGGGCGGGATCACACAATGACATCACCAAGGAGTCGGTGAGAAGATCCCAATTTTTACTGTGTTTTCTGTCTCTGAAATACATTCGATACACGTCTACGATCAAATGATGCTGTCACCATATTTTAGTATTGAAGGACAATGGCACCACCACGGGGTGGCCACTGGGGGCCACAGTCACCCTGATACGATCGCTGCCACTAACCCCCCTTGTGAGGGGACATGTATGATATAATGTTCATTTACAAAACATGAAACAACCAAATAAAGCTGCATTGACAGTAATTAGAGGCCTGTGGTGTCTTTAGACTTGAGTAGTCCTGTTTCCAATCAATGTTCTGTTCCTTACAATCAATGTATTCCTTCAAATTAATCTTTACAGTATATTTTCCTTTTTAAGGAAAAGGACAACTAGACTTTTTGAAGAACAATGAATTGTCGAACACATTTATCTACAGATACATTACACATTAAAACCTGATTGTTCTGGAACTCAAAATGTTAACTGCACATTATTCACATCAGATAATTAAAACTTAAACTGTAAAATAAGAAACCAAAGTAAGTAAGTATGTAGAGTATAAGAATTTTAGTAAAACACTTCTGGGGCGCCACTGTTAAGGAGGTTCAGGTTTGGGTTGCTGCAGCTATTCATAAATCTATGACAAAGTTTGAATGTTTGAATTTCTTCCTAAGTATCTTCTTCTACTACAGCTTGGATGGATTTCCATTAAGTTTCAGTACAGATATTCATTGTCCCCAGATGATGAGTCCTGATGACTTTGGTGATTGTCTTTATTCTGTGTAACATCTTGGCATACACGCTATGCATAGACACAAAATATGCTACAGACATTCATGGTCCTGACCCTTTTAATCCCGAGCTGGCTACTGTTAACTGAGCGTATTATTTGTCTTCAATCTGACCCCCAGTCAGCGAGACAAACCTATAAGTCTTGACTCATGTTTCCTGTTTTGTAAAGACAAGATATTGTCATGTGTAACGTGCTTTGTCTTTGTCCAACGCTAACAGTTTTTCAGCCATACATCCTCCACACTCACGCCCATATTTTTCCTGTTTTTTTCCCGGTGTAACCCAACCTGCCGCCTCCCACCCCAGTATCAGTTCAGTGGGAACTGTTCAATCCCAGCTCGGTCAAACAGGTTTTAAACAATAAGTGCTCTTTTTGTGTCACTGCCTGTGTTGTTGGTCTTTGTGGGCTCTGAGGACGTTGGTGTTGCTTTCACAGGTGCTGAAGGAGATGAAGGAGTATGGCGCTTCCATGGCCGACGCCTACTCCGACATGTTGAGAATGGGAGATCCATACTCTGTCTTCAAGGTAAGCCTCGCTGGAGACACATCACGGCACTAAAGTATTGTCTTACCTTCCTGTTTAGTCAGGAAGGACAGAATCAGATCACGTTTTTACGATGCAGTAGTATTAGTAGCAGTAGGGGGAGTATTTTATAGTTCTTCCTTGCTTTTACTTAGATACTGTTATTAATCATACTAAATTATAAGAAGTAGCGTACAGATTCTCTACCATACATTATCGTTGCTGGCACACAGAAATAATATTTAACATTTTCTCTTTCTCTTTTTAATCACCTTTCAAAACCAACAGAAGAAAATAAAGAAACAAATGTTGACTGTCGGTAGGAATTCAAAGTGAACAGAGGCCTCTTGTGTCCCAGTGGTTGTTGGAGCATTCCCATCGAAGCCTAGCAGTCATGTTAAATGGTAGTTTGACTCATCAACAGGCCTTGACCCAGTAGATTTATGTGCTGTTATAAATCTACAGGTGTCGTCATTCTCTAACCCTGATTTTCTGATTTAACGGCCCTTTAAACTCCCTTCAAATCATACCCTGCTTATTTAGCTCCCTTTGTCTCATAAATAACCAGTCATTATATTAGAGACCTTTCACCTACTGCACCTTTAAACTGTCCCTGGCAGGTTTACATTGTGTCTGCACAGGCTGACCTCCATTGGCTGGTTTAACTGGACTCATCGGTGGTTCCGTGGTAGTTTGACAGAAAAATCTGTGCTATTCAATAGGCTTTGTGTCAGAATAACATTGTTAGAAAGGAGGAACAGTGGGATAATTTTTCATCTTAGTATTAACTACGTGGAGTAACCGGCACAACTCCATTTTTTCTTGGGGGATGACGATTCTCATGTCAATAAACTTTATTTGTATAGCGCTTTGCAAAACATAGCTACATAGAATAGCACACAGTGTCAAAGTAAAACCAACAAAGACATAAAACATGGTGCTCTTTGTTATCCTCTTGTGGTCATGTTAGCTCAAAGAGAGAGACAGGGAGAGCTGCAGTGTCAAAATGAAACAATAGGACAATCTGGGCCAAAGAACTGAAGAAGATCGTCCAACTCTAGCTTCATTTAGCGATTGAAGCTGCTGAAACTTTTAATCAAATGTGGAGTGAAATATCTGTTTTTCTTGTCTTTGTGCAGACGTGTGATCTCGTGGTGTTGACTGATGCCAGTTTACAGATGTTCAAACATCCACTGAAGCCCGTATTTCGTAAGTTTTAAAAATCAACCTTAATAAAACGCCTGCGTTTCACTGTCACTTTTTGGACTATTGTGATCATGCGACGCTAATATAACTGACACTCATCTTCTAAACAGCAGGGGAGGGAATACAGTTCCTCTCCCAGGAGAGCAGTCCAGATGTGGGGCAACAGCAGGCGCCACGAGAGCGCCAGAACTTTCCAGAGACGTGGATATGGATGGATGCCAACACAAGGTGAAGCTTCAGAAACATATCAATCAATCAATCTTTTTTTATATAGCGCTTTCCATAAAGAGCATACAACATACAACTGTATAATAACTAAAACAGACTGCTGAGTGAAGTTTTACCCACTCGTTTATAATACTTGGTGATTTTTCTGTTTCCTTATCTTTAGGAGAGTTTGAAAGACATTTGATCACTTTTAAAAGTTACCCATAAGATTTAATATACTGCATGTTGGTTCAGTGGGTTTAGTCCTTTG
This sequence comes from Pempheris klunzingeri, assembly GCF_042242105.1. Classification (NCBI taxonomy): domain Eukaryota; kingdom Metazoa; phylum Chordata; class Actinopteri; order Acropomatiformes; family Pempheridae; genus Pempheris; species Pempheris klunzingeri. The sequence goes on along the minus strand of NC_092029.1, from coordinate 2,381,553 downwards.
ATGGAGATTTGGGCGGAAAGGCAGGAACATGTTCATCTCAGTATTTGAAAGGTTTTAATGCTATGGACACTACATTTTTCGTTCTACTGTGGGATTATTTTAGGTATTTTATATAGCACATTAATTGTATCCGTTAGAATCTGAACACTCAAATAAAATGTCAGAATATAACCAAAACCATCAAACACTTGGCAGCGAAAAGGGTGTGATGACGTTGAAAAGGATGGAGCCTGGATAGGCGAGACAAAGCAGAAAAAAATAAAGCAACAATCTGAATTAAATAAACCTCTACAAGGTGAGTGAGTGACTGCAAAGTGCATCTGTATGCAGATGATACCCCTGTTTATTCTTATACTTTGTGGCTCAACAAACTAACACGAATGAATTAATGTTTGCTAAAATAAAAAAGCAACAGTTATCACTACTGTCAAGCATATGTAAAAAAAAATAGATATTACATGCGTGCTTGTGGCTCTAGATTGCACCCAGGAGTAAACTGTTCGAAAAAGCTTGACACTGTAAATAAAGATATACAATGAGCAGAAAGTCTCATGACACACATAACGATATATACAGGTAAATACAGTATATTATTTAATGCAATTAAAGCATTTTTGTATTAAAAATCATCATTAATAATCATGTTTCTATGTTTTTTCACAGTAATTCAACGTCAGCAGAGATAACTGTGACTGTACCAGACAGCATCACAACCTGGACAGCTACCGCCTTTGTCATATCTGAGAACCGGGGCCTGGGCGTCATAGAGAGGCCTGTAGAGGTATTTACATCCATTCAGTGACTTAAAATGACAAAATAATACTCTAAAAATAGAAGAATATTGGTATTTGTGCTGCTTTCATTGTAGTATTACCGTTGTACATCGTCCTGTCATTGTAGTTTACACCTGATGAGACAGGATGACGTTTCCATGTGATCTCTCTGCAGCTCACGGTGTTCCAGGACTTCTTCCTGTCCTTGAACCTGCCGGCCTACATCATCCGAGGAGAGGAGCTGCTGCTGGAGATCGTTCTGTTCAACTACCTCCCCGAGGACGTGGAGGTCAGTCTGATCTTTACACACAGCTTGATGTTGGCGGGACATGTAACAGAATTTAAAGCCTTCTGATCAGGTGTTTCTTACTGAAATGCACCTTGGGAGTTGTAGTTGACTTCATGAGCCTATGAAAAGGTGGTTTTGTGCCACCATTTTACATCAAAGTCTACGGCAAGTGTTGTTTAATTTCCACCAGAAAGGGTGTGGGGAATGTGTTGCTAAAGTTCCCCGGATATGTCGATCTGATCTGTCGGGAAAGAAATGGTGGAGGAAAAAAGAAAAACTAAGTTCTGCTTCTCTGTCACCTTAAGATACACAGTGCCACGCCGGCAGCAACAATCCAGTATAAGAGAATAGATATGATTGTCAATAAATAAACATATTTACATACATGCATACAGATGTATCAGTCCACAGGGATTTTGTCCGTTTGCCTGCTGTGCACCAACAGATGAATTCAGCAGGTGTTGGATAACAAGTGAATGTGGTTCACAGGGTTAGTGAGGTTGTTTTAGGAGTCAGGTTGCTATAATCTTATATGGCATCAGAGGTTTTAATGTCTTATACAACTCTGCTGAGGACATGAGCCCAGGTCTTCTTTAATCTTTGAATAATTCAAAGCCTCATAAAACAGCTCACTGGACCCTTGAGAAAGCCGTTGTTCTGAGAATTAGTGTTGTGTAATTTGATGTTTGGTTACAACAACATGCTTCTTTTGTTTCCTCCCACGCTCTCTGTATTGTCAGACCTCTGTTTAATGTGATCTGGGTGGGTTCCCTCTGTCTTCGGTGTCAGGTCATGCTGATTGTTGTGGAGAGCGAGACCTTTGAGTTTGTCTTCCCGGACAATGAGGAGCTCTCCATGCCCAGTGTTCGCAGAGTGTCCGTGGGGAGTCAGAGCGGAGCGTCCGTCCTTATTCCCATCAAGCCGCTGGTCCTCGGAGAGATCCCCGTCGCTGTGAAAGCCATGTCGTCAGGGGCGTCCGACTTCATCCGCAGGATGGTGCTCGTCAAGGTGCTGGGATACAGTTTACACACAATTATTAAAGGTTGTCATGCTGTTTTTAGGGAGAAGTGACGCAACAAATGTTTTGTATATAGTGTTTATCTGAAGCTAATTTACAGCTCTCATCACTTTTTGGCAATGAAGAGCCTACTATTAAAGGAATAGTTCAACAATTTGATTATACTATTTTGCTGAGAGTTAGATAAAGAAGATTAATATCACTCTCATGTCTGTCTGTTTGCAATACTGACTCATGTCTCACTCGTCGTTTAAACTGTAGTTCAAGTTCAAGATATCACCAGACTCCATTGACAATTGTTTGTGCTGTTGTGTTACTTGATGATGTTTTAAAGGCTTAATTAAGATCCAAACTGGCCCTTTAAAACACCAAAGTCACACAAAGTCCTGTGTCCTGTTCTCTAAAATCCCTGTTTTAGTGAATGTAGTCTGGTGTGTGTGCTGTTTGTGGTTAAACCAAAAGGATCTTCCAGGTCTCTCTCTGTAGGGATCCTTTCCATGATGCTGTCACACACTTAGAATAACACTCTGAGCCTGTCAGTGGATCAAACAAGCTCTTTTAGTGGACCTACTGTGATCAGGTGCAGTTGTCCCAAAGCCTGTTTGGCTGCTGTCGGCTGAGGTGATCTACTGGACCAATACTAACACTTTTAGTAAGAAATAAAGCCCAGGTTTAAAACTCCTCCTTATATCAGACCTAAAGAGGTTCTAATCTGTGCTTTTTAACTCAAAGGTTCAGTGTCTCACTCAACCAACCAGCAGACAGTGAGAGTTGAACCTGTCACTTCCTGTATATCAGAGCATCTGTCAACCTGCTGCAGCTCCAAAACAAACACAAGACAGGAAACTCTTCTAATGTAGTCGCCCCCTCCTCCCCCATCTGCTGCTCTACTGTAACCCAAGAGCTCTTGATCTTGTTTCTCATCTCTGCCTTTCCCAGAAACATTACTCACCACCGGGTTTCTTTGTTTGCTGTGTGTTTATCTTTTGGTCCTGCAGGCCGAAGGACTCGAGCAGTCGTTCTCCACCTCGCTGCTGTTTGAGGTTTCTCCTCCACTGACCAACCTTTCCAGAGAAGTCATGTTCGCCTTCCCAGCAGATGTCGTGAACGGCAGCGAGAGAGTTTCTGTGGCAGCTGTCGGTATGTAAACACACCCGGAGAAAAAAGCTTGAGTCACGACCTGCCAGGAAACAAACACAGATTCAGTCCCACATCACCTGAGGTCTGAATCCTGTGAAACAACAGAACACACTGATCGGATTTACTCTGTGTACAGTGAACACAACACGTCAACACATGATGCAGGGGTCATTAGACCAGCGGCTCCCCTTCAGTCTTTACAGGTGAACTCAAGCACCTCCTCATCGACACCAACAACATTTATCATTAACAGGATGTTATATGACCCAATTAACAGTAGTTTTTCATACAATTAAAGCTGAATTCTTACAGCACAGCCCCTGTCTGTCTCTCCAGCTGTTACCTGTCTCACTCTCACTGTCCAGCAAAGGTGGAAAATGCTAAAAAATATATTTTAAAAAAACCTGTCAGTGTTCAGGTTGGTTTGGTCAAGTTTTAATTTAGATACTTCATTAATACATGAACTTTTTTAGACTTCTATGTTGCTGCTTTTCACACTGATGAAATTTCATTTCAGGTTTATTCAATCTTTTTACACCATGTAAGATATAATACTCCCATGTACCCTGTTTACTGCAGAAGTACCCCGGAGGGTCAAAATACCCCTTTAATCTTCAGTCCATACTGATTTTATATTTTTAATCAGAAATACTGAACATGAACATCATGTACCTACAGTATGACTTTAGTTTAGGCTTTAAGGCTGCTGTCTAAATTTTGTTAATGAACTTTTGCATCAGGTTTAAATGTCCTGTGACCTGCAGCACGTTTAAAAACTGGCCAAACCTGCAGTCTGTCACTCGTATGGACTCTGGCATGTTTCCAACAGTGGACTTCTATGAACTAAACATGGATTATAATAACCAGAGGGAGTTTCTTCATGTCCTACAAACTGTGTAGGAAGTTTCCATCTAACGAGCTGCAGACGTTCAACAGGAAACACAAGGTCAGACGTTCCCGTGCGCTCAGGTGTTGAACATTCAGGAGGTTTTAAAGGGACGGTGAGAATCGGCGCTGCGGTGATGTTAAAGGTTAAACGTCGAGGAGCGAACGTGTGATGAAGCAGCTGGTTGTAGTTGGTCATGTGATCAGTGGAAATATGACTTCACCTCTCATTGAGGCAGCTGTGACTCAAACTCAGAGCTAAACTTGGCCCTGTGCTACGAGGTGTGCAGCCACCATGTAGAAATGTTACATGACATCTGTTTTTTAACATTTAACTCACCAGACGGCAGACCAGGGAGGTGTGCAGCCTCCCCAGATGTTTTAAAAGTCTGCACTTTACTCTCATTAATGGGGAGAGCAATTTTAATGAGCCTTTCTAATGACATTTAAGGGGGTTTCAGTGCAAATATAACTGATGTCATTCGAAAAGTAAGAAAAAAGTCATTTTTATGTGCCACAAAACTTGGAGCAACTTTAAAAAAGATTTGTTCATACAAAATGTATCTATGATCAAAATATTTTAATACAAATTCATCAACAACAAACTAAATATGATATTACAGCATGTTTAGCAGTCAGTAAAAACAAGAATTTTAGCTGTTAATTTGTTCTTGAAAGTGAATTAAAACATTAAAATGAACTTTAACAAAGATTTTTTTGTAAAAAATTGAGTTTTGGGGGGAAAAAAACAGAAGCACGTCTTAAAACCAACTGGAGGTTTAAAAGTGGTGAACAGCTTGATGAGATCTCTGGATTTATTAAACAGTTCAGAGTTTGAATCTGACATCATCCCACTGACAAACAGAAAACGTGACCTGCACGAGTTTTGCTGCCAGAACCGTCCTTTCCCATCCGTCTCTCACTGGCTCCGCCCCCACGGCGTCAGATTCAACCAATGGGATCCACTCGGCCTCCGGAGCATCTCCACCGAGTCAAAATATTTGTCTGACTAATCTGCAGCGACAGTGAAACATCTTTTCATTCACAGCTCCTGTGATGTGTTTAGTGAAGCGGTAAACATCGCTCTTACTCATCCTGTCTGCTTTGTTCTGGTTGTTTCCATGGTGACGAAGGCGACATCCTGGGCCCGTCCATCAGCGGCCTGGACTCCCTGATCCAGATGCCCTCCGGTTGCGGGGAGCAGAACATGATCAACTTTGCGCCAAACATCTACGTTCTCCAGTACCTGAGCGCCACGGGTCCGGCCGACCGGGCCACCGCGGACAGAGCCACGGCCTACATGACCACAGGTACACCGTCACTGTGTCACCTCCACGTTGCTATGACAACATCACTACAGACTCTTGGTCGGTTACAGAGAGTGATGAACTGAGAACTGACAGATTGGGGTTTTTTTATCTTACCACCAAAAGAGCTCGGCTTTGGAAGGAAATAAAAAAAAAGATGTCCCTCCGAATACCAACTAAATTACCAGTTAAACGCCGGTTCCTTCTGTATCAGTTATAAACTTCCTCAAAGTTTGACTTAAACACTAAAAATTGCACATACTGTCACTTTATTACACTGTCCAGTGACCCTGTTTTACCCTCAGACACCCCTCCACTTCTAAACTATGAGGCAGCGTCACGTTTACCCCCCAACCAAAGAACGGGGGCGTCTGGGGGTTTCAAAACTTTTCCAAACTTTCAAGTCATTCTGAAGGCAAATGGGTTCGTTTGTCATTACTTAAGAATTTTCTAATTCAAAACTTTTCTGAATTAATTCCTGATCTTTGTCCTCCTCCGGTGGTCGTCTCAGAAAAGACAAAGCAGTCATCACTGGTTTTGTCTTCACTTCATGTTCAGTGTGTTTCTACTTTTAGGACTTAAAGATCTTAAAATCAAGGCAGGACTAACATCAAGAACACAACGCTTGATTTTACATCTACCTGATCTCCTGTACTTTGAGTGAAGTGATCAGGTATCACAGGATGTATGTTCGCTGACGTCCACATCAGTGCTGTGTGATCTGTGGTGTCCTTGTCACCAGGTTATGAGCGGGAGCTGTCCTATCAGAGAGCAGACGGCTCCTTCAGCGCCTTCGGAGACCAGGACGCTTCTGGAAGCACCTGGTGTGTTTGACACAACGACAAACATGTAGTTTAGACTGTGACAGAGAAAAGCTCAGAGGACTGACGGCAGACTCTCCGCAGGCTCTCTGCCTTCGTGCTGAGGTGTTTCCTGCAGGCGCGGCCCTTCATCACCATCGACGCCCACGTGCTGAGCAGAACGGCCGCCTGGTTGGCGGTCCAGCAGGGGGCTGATGGGAGATTTGAGGAGCCCGGCCGGGTCATCCACACCGAGCTGCAGGGAGGCCTGGATGGCCCCGTGTCCCTCACGGCCTACGTCCTCATCGCCCTGCTGGAAGACGGCGAGGTCGAGGTCAGTCTAACTTTACGTGTTCACTGTAGCACCTTTTGTTCAGGTGAGGATGTTTCACAGTGTGACGGGTGGATAACGGGCCAGAGCGTCTGAAGAGAGTCTGATGGTAGAAAACATTTCAGAAATCTAAAATATTTCCTTGTGTGAACAAACTAATCACTCCAGTTGTCCCTGGTGTGAGCTGCACCTGAGCCACTGTTCATCTGTTCATCTGTTTCAACCTTTCTTCTTGTTTCAGCCTTCCTCTTCCTTCACATCTGAATCTGGTTTAGGTTTTAAGCAGCCTTTTTTATAGGTTAGCTGTTCTGTAAACGCTCTGTTCTCCTTTGTCCTGCTTATTTAGGTCACGTGCTTTAACTTTAGTGTTTTTAGTGTGTTTGTATACGTGCTCTCTGTTTTTATTTTGTCCGATATGTGAAGCACTTTGAAAAGTGCGACACTAATAGTATACAGTATGCGACACAGAGGCCACCCAGAATGCACTGCAGCTCCAGGACAGATGGGGATTTGCATAAGGAGTGATGTTTGTCGACAGAAGACACATAGTTCCTTTTACGCTCTCCAGGAAAAGAAAGGAGAAAAAAAAAAGTGCAGTTGTTTGGTTTGATTTTGGCTCTTAGATGTGGTGGATGTGTGTTTTCCCCCCACAGGGATCAATAAAGTTTGATCTTAATGAGCAGTCAGTAAAAACATGACGAGCGAACCGACGTGTCCACAGATGGGATGAAAAACAAACATGTTGCCTCATCACGCTGCGTCTTTATGATCTGATCTCATAAATGCCTTTGAGCTGAAGTGACTGCTGACGTGCCGCCCTGTTCCCCCGTCGTCAGGCCCAGTATGGGAGCCAGGTGTCTGCGGCCCTCATGTTCCTGGAGACCCGCCTGGCCCTGGGCGTCTCCAGCAACTACAGCCTGAGCCTGCTCACCTACGCTCTGGCTCTGGCCAACAGCTCCAGCGCCAGCACGGCGCTCAGCGAGCTGATTGGACGAGCTGAGGTAGAAGGTAGGATGACTGGGTTCAGAGTATTCTTAAGATAAACTGACTATTCAAGCTGTTTTGGATCAGCTTGAGATCATGTGACAGGTTTGAAGAGTGTTTAGAGAAATGTGGTTCTCACAGGACACAGACGCTGCAAACATACGATGATCTTCATCAGCTGCTGCAGTGAAATGTAACATTAAAGCAGCAGGAATATTATATATCAGATCCAGAAGCATCAGACGTGACAGGAAAACACTTGTGTTGAGTTTTTCTGTCTAAATGTCTTAAAGTCACTGAAGACGCCGTCTCTCCTTGTTCATGAATAAGTGAAAGCCACAGTTCTTCTTCTTGTGTTTGAACAAACCTCCCCTCCCTCCCCTCTGACTCTCAGACGGCGTGCCCACGTGGTCTTCCCCGGGCGGCGGCCTGTCGTCGTCGTGGCAGCCTCGCTCTGCAGACATCGAGATGGCGTCCTACCTGCTGCTCTCCCAGCACAGACTGGGTCACATCGCAGAGGGCCTCAGCCTCATGAAGTGGCTCAGCAGGCAGAGGAACCACAGGGGAGGATTCGGGAGCACTCAGGTGAGACACTGAAGTAGTCTGAGACTTTTTTACTGCTCTGACTGGAGTCATGTAAGATGTTTCCCCAAAAACACTCACACACACACACACACGTGCAAACATGCAGGACTGAAAGATCTAAATACTGTCAGTGGCTCCAAATTCAGTGCACTGAATAAAGTGCAGTGCAGCCAAACATCCCTGTGTTTGTGTAGAAAAACAGACAAACACACAACAGGAAGTCAGCAGCGACTGTCAAAGCAAAAGTCCGTCAGCGACTGAACTGCATGTTTCGCAGCTGATTCACAGAGACCTCGTTCCCTCCCCCAGGACACCGTCGTGGCTCTGCAGGCTCTGGCCACGTTCGCAGCTCTTGGCGACTCTCTGGACTTTGACCTCACCATCAGAGTGTACGCCGCCTCGCCGACCGCCGTCGCCTCCTTCCACATCCACCAGGACAACTACCTGCTGCACCAGAGCCGGCAGGTACCGAGTGAATCAGCTTCTCATCGAGCAGCTAAATCTGTTACATCATCCTGGTTCTGGTGCCTAAAGATGTGTGAGGGGGGATTAAAATCAGACGGTTTCTCTCCTCTGGGGGGGGGGGTGCAGATGGTGGTGCAGAAATCTTTTAGCCTTGTAAGCCCTGAAAATGAAGCTGTAAAAGCAGCAGGCAGGTCATTCAGATGGAGGTGAATCCCTCATGACGTCATGAAAAGACATGAGAGAAGTGAATTAGAAAGAAAAGGCCTCCCCTCCCCTCCGGCCAGACCAGGTTCTCATCCTGCTTTTGGCATCTGTGATCTCCAAAACCTGTAGACGAGGAGAAAATCGGGGTGTGAAGTGTGTGGCTCCAGAACAGTGTTCAGGCCGCAGAGCTAATGTACAGTCGAGCTCCAGAAATGTCCTGCATCAAGTTTAGATGGATCGTAAACAGGAGGGTAAAATCTACAGTATTTGTCTATGAAATACAGTAAAACCATAAAATATCTTAGAATGCAAGTACACAGACACCTCAGTGTACCTCAGTGTACCTCAGAGTACCTCAGAGTACCTCAGTGTACCTCAGTGTACCTCAGTGTACCTCAGTGTACCTCAGTGTACCTCAGAGTACCTCAGTGTACCTCAGTGTACCTCAGAGTACCTCAGAGTACCTCAGTGTACCTCAGAGTACCTCAGTGTACCTCAGTGTACCTCAGAGTACCTCAGAGTACCTCAGTGTACCTCAGAGTTCAGTACCTGAGCACATCAACTAGTTTCATTCCTCCTCTGCAGGTAGGAAGCAGCAACCAGCAGGCTGACGTTTGTCTCATCTTGTTTCAGATCCAACCAGAGGAGAACCTGAACCTCCGGGTGGCTGCTGAAGGTCGTGGACTCGCCCTGTTCCAGGTCATTTTACTGATTTACAAGCAGCTGTGTGTCACTGTGATGTGGGGAGTTTATGTCATTAGTAACGCTGGAGTCAGACGTTAATGAGCCAGAGAACAGTCCAGAGGATTTAATGTGTATGAGAGTCCAGCACCGCCAGGAGAGCAGCCCAGTGCATTATGGTTATTGTAGGCTTTCTACCCTTTGAGCAGAAGGGAACAGCAACAGCCTGTTTTCTCTGTTCACTGCCCAGCGTTAAGAAAGGACCGTCTTTGTAGCAATGAAAAGCAAAACGTGTTCTCGAGATGATGTCAAAGACAAAACAGAAGCAACATCGAAGCAAAACGTGAGACCTCCTCTTCTTCTTCTTCTTCTTCTCCTCCTCCTGCCGCAGCTCAACGTCTTTTATAACATCAGGACCGAGGAGGCGATGAGGAGGAGGCGAGACGCCGGCGAACACGAGCCCTTTCATCTGACCATCGAGCTGTTTGACGCAGAAGTAAACTCAGCACATCTGTACATCTGCAGCAGGTGAGCGTTCACATGACGTCAGACTGTCGCTGCGCCTGTTTACTGACAGCCAGACACAGTGGAAACACCAGATGTGAATCTGAGAGCACGATCACAGCGAAACAGCCCTTTAAAAATGATGTTTCTGCAGGTACACTTGTCAAACAAATATTAAGTTTGTGTTTTAATTATCTAAATACACATTTATAGATACTGATTGATTAATAAGCTATAAAAATCTCTTTATTTTAATAGGCTTAAACACATTTTTTTTATTTTAAGAGCAATTTATTACCAAATAAACATTTTGAAAAATACATTTAAAAGCTGAAAATAAAAAAAAGCATAAACAAATAAAAATACAGATGTTTTAAAAACAATAAAGTGTGTTTGTGTCCATGTAAATCAGGTTTGTATGACGCAAATAACTAACAATTAAATTAGATTTTTATTATTTATTTTCATAAATCTGCTCTGCACACACACACACACACACACACACACACACACTGTTCATTGCACCTGATAGATAACAGAAATCTCTCTGCAGCCTGTCACAGGCTCTGGGTCTGAATGCGACGGGCATGGCCATCATGGAGGTGGGTCTGCTGAGCGGCTTCAGCCTGCTGCCGGGCGGCGTCCTGACCGACGGGGTCATAAAGAGGGTGGAGACGCAGCCGGGGAAGGTCATCCTGTACCTGGACTCTGTGAGCCCCACCGAAGCACCGCAGACACACGGCCCTATTTTCTGCGTCTGCTGGGGGGAGAGACTGACGTGTGAATGTGTTTCCAGGTGACGACGGAGGAGACGTGTCAGCTCATCCCTCTGATCGTGGAGTACAAAGTCGCCAGAGTCCAGGAAGCGAACGTCATCCTCTATGATTATTATGAGCCAAGTAAGTGTTGAGGAGTTGGTCGTCCATCATCCATCCATCACAGCAAGGCTAGACAGAGAGGGCTGCACTAATCATGTCTGACTGACTGCTCAGCGGTTCAGTCAGTAATGTTTGGATAGAATAAAGCTTCTGGGGTGTTTAGAATAATCCTCTAACGTAGAAATTCATCCGTCATCTTCATGTTTAGACTTTTACGTCTTGTTTTCTGCAGCAAGAAACAAACACAGCGAGTAGTAATAAGAGCACACAGTGAAAATACTCCTGTACAAGGTCCTGCATTTAAACCCTTACTTTAGTTAAAGTATCAGCTGATTGTTATTATTAAAAGTAAAAGTAAAATGTTCCCTGTCAGTGTTTCTGGATTAATATCAGTGCAGCGCTGATGTTCATGTTACATTTTACTGCCGTAGATGTTTAAGGTTGAGCTCATTTGAACCATTTTATAGGTAGTTTAATCTGCAGCAGTGCATCATGGTCTATGAGATCATCGTATGTTTTCTCTAAATCTCTAAAAAAAAAAGTCAAATTTCCAGGATTTTCTGATCCAAGTGGGTTCTTGTAAAAAGCTTATTTCGCTTCAGAGGAACAAGAATTTTATTTTTGTTTTCATCTTGTTGGAGACGTGTTTTTCACCTGACAGGAAAAAACATGAAACCACTTTTATAAGAGATCACAGGAACACAAAAGCATAGAAAAAGACCATTCAGCTGTCAAAGAAAGTGAACAAATGGAGGTTAAATGAACCTCTGACCTCTGACCTCTGACCTCTGACCTCTGACCCACTCTGTCAGGACGGAGGACGGTGCGGTCGTATACATCAGAGTGGAGGCGCGACATGCCCACCTGCTACTACTGTGGCCAGGACTGCAGTCAGTGCACCGGCGGCGCCCAGTACAGCGTGGCTGTGTCACACGGCGGCCACAGCTTCAGGCTGACCAGTTCACCGTCTGCCCTGCTCCTCCTCCTCCTCTCCATCTTCATCTTCATCTTCAGCGTGTAAATACAGACCAGCAAAGGCCAGTTCAGCTTTGTAGATTTATACATCTCTCAACTGTTTGTGGAAGGTCTGAACTGTGTATATAAATATACGTCATGTGACTTTTTTAATGTTTAAACAGAGATATTTACATTCTGGGGGTTTCAGTATGTTTGGTACTGCAGTCTGAGCTTAGTTTCTATTTTTTACTTTCATGGCAAACAAAATACCTGAATCCAAAAGTGCAGCAGCAGCAGCCAAAGATTTCATTTAGTTACAAAAATCACAGCTTATTTCACAGTTCAGTCTTCAACTGAACATCAAAAGGTTCTTTTCTTAAAGCACCACTCAAGGTTTTCTGCAGAAATAGGGAGACGTTTTACTAAAGAATGAAAAATGAACCTCATTCAAAGGTTAGTTTAGAAAAACGAGAGATTTAAGAGGAGATTTGGAAAAAGGAGAGATGAATCAGAACTCCAATAAGTGGTATTTTTTTACATTAACATTGAATTTTAAAGGTGTTTAATGCTGCTGAACGCACTAAGAATCAACACCAACGCAGCTCCTCAGCAGAGGTTTGGTTTCATGGTGGTTCAGTTTTTTATCAGGAGGTGGTGGAGGCCCAAAACAGAGCTAAAAGAGATCATGATTACTGGACACAAACACGACATGTGACCCCAACAACATTTTTATTAGTAAATCAAGTAAATCAGGGATTTGAGACTCTGGTGTGTCGGCATCTTTTTGAGCTTTGGATCAACCTGCTGCTCTACACTTGTAAAAACAAATATGAGAATAAAGAACTTTGTATGTTTGCATTTAAATCTTTAACACTAGAATGATTCACTCGTTAAATGATGCTGAACATGGTATTTTGTCTCGTCTGGCATTAAATGAAGCACTTTCCTGTTGTTCCTTGTAATTAAATGATTGAAGTCTCAGTCGAAGATTTTTCTTCCCCAAAATATCACGAGCACATTTATTAATAATACACACATGATGATCTTTTTTATTCTGAATGCCACCTCGCACTGATCCTGAATATCACAAACAACGTGATTTTAGTTTTTAGGTGCACAACAAAGTAGAAGATCTTCATAAAGTTAAAGGAAACTTTAAGTAAACACAGCGAGTGTCTTCAGTCACATTTGTTGCTGAAGAGTTGTTGGTTTGGAGTCCTGCACTGTGTTGGTCATCTACATGACTGCAAGTTCGCTTTGTTAACATGAAAGAGGAGAAATCGACTGTTAATCGAGTAAAGCTGGAGTTTGTTTAGGTTTAATTAGCATTAAATGTAGGACGGAAGCTTTGGTGGTTAATCAGTGAAGTCTGGAGCCAAACATTTCCTTTGCACAAGATGTAAATCCTACTTATCCTGCTACTTTACTGGGGACTGTGTGAGCGTGTGCAGTGTAGAGCCACTGAGCTGAGATCTGATCCATCCATCATCTACAGCTGAGCGGTGTGAGAGGGCTGACACACACACAGAGACAGACAATCATTCACACTATTAAGCTGCATGTCTTTGGGCTGTGGGAGGAAGCACTCAGAGAACATGCAACATAAACACCACGCCGCCGTGCAGCCTGATCCTGAGACGTGCTGCTCACAAACAAATAATGACACACATGGAACAGGACTGAAAACTTGACCTCCTTGGAGAACAGAATTTAGAAGAAAAAGCTCCTCATTACAGTGTGTGAGACACATCTCATGAATCCATCCAGCTTTAAGCCTGTTTGTGATCCCTGGAGGGGTCCTGACCCCCAGTAGCAGCCTCACGGCTCCTCCTGTCCTCAGCGACAGCGTAAATAACATCACTAAACAATCAATATGAAGGATTTACTCTGTGGACATGAACCAGGGAGTCGCTCTATTCAGACTGTGACTGTGACCAAGTGAAACACAAGCAGGAGCACAGACAACCTCCCGTAAATCTGCAGAATGGTCCTGGAGCACAATAAATCCCTGCGACAATCAAAGTGATGGAGGCATAAACATTAACGACACGGTGCCATAACTTCAAAGATCCCGCGATGATGGACAGCTTGAACTTTCCAGTTAAGAGAAGCGGCGAGCCGAGCCGAGGAGATCTGACCCACATGTGGACGTGAGAAGCCCGTTTACGGCCTCAGAGTTCGGCCTCATTACAGCTGACCTCCACTCGTGGTGCACGACACCCTGCAGGGGCAACTTCTCCCCAGAGAACAAGTCACCAGTGTGGGACCTGTGAGCTGTACGGCAGCCCGGTGAGACGACTCTGCCGGACACTTGGAGCAAAGGACTGAGCTAAAAACACCAGAGCGTCAATATTATCACCTGATAGTTGTGGTTAACTCTCACCGTTTGATAACGAGCGTCGCCTAATTTGTTTTAAAGCTGCAGGAAGTCATTTATGGCCACCAGGTGCGAAAGTACTTGAACCCTAAAAGCTCAAAACTCTGCAGCTTTGCCCTTTTAATCATGGCGGAGAGTCGCTCCCCACATGGTTCACATACTCGGCCAATAAAAGCTGATCCTGATTCTGATTTCACTTTGTTCTGCATGTAGCGTTCAGTGAAAAATGAAATTGTTAAAATGTTCAATCAATCAAAAATATGGGATCTTCAGTAATAATTACAAGAACAGAAAATACAGAATTACAGAAAATTCATCAACAATTCTTATAACCGAATGATGATTTCAGTCATTCGCTGGTTCTAGTTCCTAAAACGTTAATGAAAGTGGAATTTCTTTGGGTTTCGGTCTTCAACAACATCACCATGAGTTTTTAACAACTGGAGAACTATATTTGGACATTTTATCGGCTAAAGGATGAACTGATCAATCAAAAACTAGACTAAGACTCTGCTGCCATGCTAACCATGCTCTGTGAGGCTCTTCGAGATAAATGCTAACATGCTAACACTAAACATCTCCTATTTATGTTCACCATTTTAGTTTAGCTTAGCTTGCTCACATTTGCTAATTAGCACTATTTACAGAGAGCAGCAGGGGCTGATGGGAATAGTTAAGACAAAATATTGGACACGTTAAAGTGGATCAGAGATTATAATCCACTTTTTTATGGAAAGCCAACAGAAGCCAGAGTCCGTACGGTCCATCCTCTCTGGACCGGGAATGTCAGCAGGAAATTTCAAGCCACTGTGTCCAACATTTGTTTAGATGTTTCCGTGTGGAGCGACAGATGTGACCATCCACGGAGCCACAACCCTCTAAGTCACATTTAAAACTAGTTCCCCGCCTTAGAATTTGTGCCATGAAGTCAGGACACAAACATTTCCTCTGCAGACAAACACAAGTGTGAAACTGTCACTTTCGCTGTGAGAAAGAGTTTGGATGATTCTGGACGGAGCAGATCCCACAGTGAACGCAGATCAAAGCCACCATGCTGGAGAGTGAAGCAGACCCTGTCAGAACATAAACACAAGTGCACAGGCTAAATATTTCCTCCACGGAGCTCCTAACTCCAAACACTGGCCCTTCTGATGCATCATGTGTCAGCGAGCAGAGCTGCACCACATGTACGGTGCCCTCAGTCAACTCCTGCACACCACACCACACCACACCACACCACACCGTGCCGCTCACTCTCAGCGACATCAAACAACGCAGGCGTGTCGCAGCACACGGCACTGGTGCTTCCATATTTCAAGAGAGCGCTCTGGACGAAGGGGATGAGTCATTAAAACGTGCAGCTGCCACCATCTGGGTTCAATCAGCAGAAGATCTGACAAGCAAAAGCAGAAACTCACATCCTCCTCTGAGGACTTTCTGTCCCCAATCAGAGGAGAGTCAGAGAGAGAAAAGGGTTAGTTTGTACTGACTGCTTCATAGAAGGATTCTTTGGTAATTACAACCTCATAATCTTTCAATTGACCTTTGAATTTACATGAATCTGTCTTTAATTCGTGTCAAATATGGATGGATGGTGGAGGAAATAGATTAATTTCATATTATTTCTCCATTCCACCTCAAACAACCCCTTCAAGGGGAACTCTGGTGTTTTTAAACCTGGACCCTATTTGTACATATTTTGGTGTCTAAATGATTAATAGGTTCAAAAAGTTTTGCAATTGGTCCAGTAGATCACCTCAGCAGAGACAGGCTGCAACTGCACCTGATCACAGTAGGTCCACTAAAAGAGCTTGTTTGATCCACTGACAGGCTCAGAGTGTTATTCTAAGTGTGTGACAGCATCATGGAAAGGATCCCTACAGAGAGAGACCTGGAAGATCCTTTTGGTTCAACCACAAACAACCGTTCTATCGCTCTCTGCACACACACCAGACTCCATTCATAAAAACAGGGATTTTAGAGAACAGGACACAGGAGCTGCTGCTCTGCTGTTTGCCATCAGATTATAGTAAATAGATTGCACCTGTGCAGTACCTTTTCAGTCTTTTCAACCACTCAAAGCACATTCACACACCTTTCATACACTGATGACTGAGACACTATACAAGGTGCCAAACTGCTCATCAGTCAGAGACTAACCATCCACACACATGTACATGCTACAGGGAGGTTCAGTATCTTGCCTAAAAACACTTTGAGATGCAGACAGGTGAACTGCTTTACCACAGGCCACTTTATTTCTGTTATTATGTGACTCTGGTGATCAAAGTCCCACCTTCTGTCAGCTAAAATCCCTGTTTTAGTGAATGTAGTCTGGTGTGTGTGCAGAGAGCGATATAACGGCTGTTTGTGGTTAAACCAGAAGGATCTTCCAGGTCTCTCTCTGCAGGGAAGGTTTACCTACACAGGTATTTTCACTGTTTGCCTGATTAGACTCACTTCCTCACTATATTGCCATTGGTACCTGGAGTCACATGATTACCTGATCGGTCTGATCAGAATAACTGAAAACACCTGTGTGAGTGTGACGGACATCAGTGTTTTAATTCCAACAAGGAAAAGAAAAGTAATAACGTATCTTTAAATGACTTAATTAGCTGTCAGATTAAATACAGGTTAATATAATTTAGGTAAAAGGTTTTATTGTCATTACATACAACAGAGAAGAGCACAGTAGTACACACACACACACACACAGAAAATGCACGACCAGATATTTAAAAATTTAATCTAGAATAAAATAAAACTTTTAAACAAGCAATAGAAGTGTGTTAATGTAGCACCAAAGGAAGAAATATAATATTTACAAGGAAGAAACACAGTGTTTATACATATAGACACAAAAATATGAGTAATATTATGAGTGTAATGTGCAAAAAACTATTATAGTCAATTGATATTAAGTTTCATGTCCTATCTGTGTATTATTGTAACATCAGAACAGTATTTCATTCAGACTCACTGCTGTCTAACTTTCTAAACATTTCACAGAATGAATTACAGTTGAAATTTGATGTTTCTCTTTTGAAAAAGTGGCTCCGCTGCTGCTAAAAAAGCTCCGCAGCTCATTTAAGTTCACTCTGTCATCACAAATAACTTCTTTTCACGTGGTTTCTCAGTCAGATCCGGCTGCTGATTCACGCTCTGCTGCTCCCAGCTCTGCCAGCAGGTGACACACTTGCTCAGGAGAAGGAAACAAAACCAAATCGTGTGTGTGAGCTTCTCCAAAACGACAACTTTCCATGACACAAAGGTAACAACGGGAAACTTTTTATAGAGCTTTCACATGGGCTGCGTAAGTCGAGGCTGTGTGAGAGTCGAGCCTCTCTGGCTGCCACCGTTAATGGGAGGCAGATGGACCTGGCCCGCTCGCTGCACGCTAATGAGGGAAATATGGAATCAGTGGAGGTTTCACACAAGCAGGCAGCCTGGATGCTGATTGTATATTTTGCCCTGATGCTGTCAAACACAGAGGAGGGTTAATCTGCTTCTTCTGCTCGGTGGGATGCAGCTGGCTGGATCAATCTGCACAGATTAAAAGGTGATAATCTTATTTTTGAGCACCACAAAAGGAACTGTAACCTACTATTCTACGACAGGGTCTTTGGATGCATGCGTGTGCACGTCACACAGGCCTCGGTGAGCTGGAGATGAGCTGCTGTCTGTGAAGTCAGCTGCTTTTTTACAGCCTGAATGTGGATTTAATGGAGCCGCATTCAAAAGGCATGAAGCAGCCCCCCAGAGGGGATGAGGTCAAAGCTCCGAAACATGTTACACAAACCCCGAAACCTCAGAGTGAGACGCTGGACACACACACACACACACACACACACCACAGTGTGTACAGTGGAGGTGTGTGAGTAACGGGTTACATGTACCCAGGATAATGTAATTAGATTACAAAGAATAATTATATTATTAGTTTCACTGTCAATTGATTAAAGTTTGATCGGCATTTTTTAAAATGATACCAGTGTTTTTAACTCAGTAAAGACGTGTTAAAGTCCTCAAACTGAGACCAGGTGAGCTACCTGGGCGCCACAAAAAGATTTTTTAATGTCTTTTCAAACATAAACTCTGAGAAAAGAGAAAAGATCTCTCTGTTTTTTCTTCTCCATCTTTCACCAAACGTGCGAAAAAACGCTCCTGAAACATTTGATCCTGATGTTTCAGCATCATGAAACACTTTGTAGTTTTGTTTTTAAAAAGTTTTCCTATGACACCACCACATTTTTATAGACCAAACAACTAATCAGTTAATAGAGAAAATGATCAACATGTCGAATCTGTTTCTGCAAAACACTGAACTCCAACTTAACCTGGATTCCTCCTGCATGAAGGATGAATTAAATCAGGATGTGATTTAAAAGACTAAGGCGTTTTTTAAGTTCCTCCCTCTCCTCCTACTGATGCTACAGTGAAATAATAATAATGACACCGATCATCAGATGGTTGAATCTGTCTGACATCATCTCAGTTGTAAGTTTCTCTCATTAAGCAGAATATTCAAACAGAGCAAAGAGGAAGATGAAGATGTTTTGTGGGTCCTCCTGCACTTCGGTTCTTTAAAAAGTTCGGTTTCCTGCAGGACTGCAGAGGCACCAAGAGGACGAGCACCAGATGGAGACCAGGAGTCTGTCTCCTTTATCATTTCTGCATCAGACAGAACAAACCAGGTTATCACTGGTGATCAGGCTCTTTATTCTCAGCCTCGTGTTTCAGCGCTGACCTCCGGCAGCCAACAGCATCCAGCCGGCGGCCTGAAGATGACCTGGACCTGACCAGCACCCCCTCACACCCCCACACACACACACACACACTTTGTTTTCTTTGGTCCACATCAGAGTGGAAAAGGTTGATTTGCTGACCAAAGAGGGCCGTAAATCAAAGCTGGATTTTATTTAGCAGGCAGAGTTTCAGTTCTCACTCCTGCGTGGAGGTGTTGGTGCTTTTATGGAGTCAAAACAAATGTAGTTCGTGCTCGTTCGGCTCAGGATGATGAACCCGACGATGATTCTCCTCCTCAGACCTGAAGGCACCGTTATTCTGGGTGCAGCACCCACATCTGTGTCTGTGTGAAGGTCTGTAAACATTTAGAACCAACTGAAGAACCTTCTCAGTCACAATATGCAGCAGTGGAATAAAACTAAGTACATTTACTCCAATACTGAAAATTTGAGGTTGTGGTACTTTTACTTTTCGTGACATTCACTCCACCACGTAAAAAGAAGATGCTATTTGCACCCAGCCAACAACTCTATTTACACCTGGATGTATGTTAGAAAGAGGAGATTTAGTGTTTAATGTGCCTATTTTAACCCCAGCACCGATCTTTGCCTAAACCTAACCGAGCCGTTTTCATGCCTAAACCAAACCAAACTGCAACTTAAACTATCCTCCTACTTTAACTGATGCTAATAAAAGAAAACTGAAACATAAAAGTTAACAAATTGATTCATGTTTTTTACTGTTTTGGTACCAGACTGGGTGTAAATAGCCAATCAGCAGCACATATCAATGAATCAATCAACCTTTTATTTGTATAGCGCCGATTCACAACACGTCATCTAAAGACCGTAAAAGAGCAGGTCAAGACCAAACTCCTTAAATAAGAGAGACTCAGCGATTCAACAATTCAAGATGAAGATGAAGAATTCAAGAACCCCCACGTGAGGAAGCATCAGGGGACAATGACAAGCAAAACTTTACAAAATATGATGTTTTGTTGTGAAGAAAACTAAATGTTGTGTTAATCCAGATGAGCAGCTGCCGTGAGTGAGGATTTCTCTTTTCCATCCTCGCGTCGCTCTCTTGAAATCTCCCTGGAGGGAAATTGGTCAAAGCCTTTAAGCAGATCAGAATCTGCACATGTGGCGTGTTTTTGTCCGCTTGTTTCTACACGTTCGAAGCCCAAATGTTTCAAGAAGACGTGGGAATGAACTGCTGTAGGAAGCTGTTACATCAGAGGGATAAAGAAGAAACAGGTGACCATAAAATTCGGGAGCTGTTTTATGAACTGAGCTGAATTTGCCAGCTTGTCAGTCAGCGGTGAGGTGAGCAGCAGACCACGGAGGTGTCTGCACATCGTCTGTGCTCAGAGGAGAAGTCACCTCGGTGCGTCTGCAGCTCTTCGCTCTCTGATTACGCGAAGCCGCTCTGCCTCTTCTTCGCGGTGCGATGCCACAAATGAAGCAATCCGATTGGCCGACGGTGCTTTTCAGTCATGACACGGCTGACTCCCAGTGAGGCGTGAGCAGCCAGGGTTTACTGGGCTGTTTCAGCAGCTCTCCACCGACCACGGAGCTGATTATCGATGAGAACCCGTCTGCGGAGGGACGTCCTGGCCGACCTTCACTCACTGCAGAGGCTCTTATTACTTCACTATTTACCCTTTTCACTGAGAAGCATGAAACATTTATGGTTTTCTTTTGACCAAAGAGCACAAAGAATCTGACATCAAAGTAGTAAAATAGTAAAAAGGCAAAATCTAGTTCTTTTTTCTGTAGTCGATAATGTTCAGCAGCTTCCATTAAACAGCTCAAACATAAAATCTTCATCAGCTCTGCAGCGAACTGACCAGACGTCCAATAGAGGTCAGGTTAGACTTTCAAAATAAAGCTTAGCATTAGCAATTATGAATATGCAATAAAATAAAGCTTAACTTAAGTAATAATAAATATGAAACATCTGGTTAGGCTTTCAAAATAAAGCTCAACATTAGTAATTATAAATATGCAACATCTGATTAGACTTTCTAAATAAAGCTTAAAGTTTGCAATAATAAATGCAACGCTGCATGTGTTTAACTTTGTGAAATGGTCACTTTTTGGTTACGTTTAGGCACCAAAACTACTTGGTCATGTTTTAGGAAAACATCTTTTGCATCTTTAAAAGTTTAGACACAGAAATGATCTTACATCAGTTATAGTAACTGAAGGTTACCTTAGTTTCAGAGGGAATCAAACCCTTGTGTTCTGCTGAAACGTCAAATGTCTGTCTGTCTGCTGAATTACTGCACTTTCTCACTTTTTCTTTCCACATTTCCACCACTTTAACGCTTCTTCCCTTCAAAACAAAGCCTCCATTATTGTGTGAGGAGACGTTAAAACAATAACATCTATCAAAGCTGCAATAAGCCTCGCAAGGAAAGATCTTTGCTTTGGCCGGAGACCAGCGGCGACGTCATGAGTGCAACCAGGCCGACACGAGCAGAAGCTGGACGGTCTGGACGCCGCTGCGAGCCGGCAGGAAGCGCTTGTCTCATCATGAACACTTATGGAAAGTCTTTTAAAAGGAGCTTACTCATAGTGACACAGTCTGGGGTTAATAATTCAAAAAGGGGCCCAAACGAATCACTGCGTTCTGTTTCCACTACGCTTCCACAGTCTGCTGGAGGAAGGAGTCAGAGTACAAATACCACAGTGCACGAAATACAAGAAAAACCTGCATTCAAGGGAATACAAGCAGCAACATGAAGTCATGTATCGCCGTATGATCACCGCGTGATCTGATACTGATGAGTTTCAGAGGATCTTTCATCCCTTTGGGGTATAATCTTTGGATTTCTGTTGGCATTTCTGGTCCTTTTTAGTGAATGCATCATTGTAGGACTCATTTTGGTGAAGAAAACTGACTTTAAAGTCCCTAAAGTTCAGTATTTATGTAATAAGTACACCTGATAGCATAATAATCCATAACACACATCATCATCAGTGCATTAATAACACATTCCCTGTAACTGAAGTATTTATACTTCACGCTTTAGACACCAAGTTTATAATGCAGCAGTCATGTAATAAGGTTATAATGTGAAGTGTAAACATTTTATTGTTATTCAGACTTCCCTTGTTGGCAGAAACAGGGTGGACTGAATAAAAGGAGACACCTGTCACTTGAACAAATTACTTAGACTGGATTACTATCCAGGTTCATCACACAGCTTGCAGTTCTGATAGCCGACGCAATAAAATGGTTTTTAAGTTAGTGTCTTTAGTACGAAGCCGTGTAATAAGCAGAATAACGTGCAGTGATTTGGTCATTTTTCTTTTTGTTATTATATAAGCAGACATTCATGGTCCTCAGAGGATGATTCCTACTCTGATTTTTCCTCCAGCGCCACCAGCAGGTTGGCATTTGTTCTGTTAACTGAATTATCTTAACTGCTATCAGACACAGTTAGATTGAATTAGTTGCACACGTTCATGCCGCCCTCGTGATCGGACATATCACTTTGTCATTTTATCAAAAAGTTATTAAACGAGGAAAAGTAAAACAAAAGATTCTCCAAATTTCCCTTAAACTTGACAATTCACGCTGAAAACCTGGTAGTTTCTATCACACTGGAGATACAATCTCACTTTGCAGCCTGTAATCAGTTCCTGGAACAAACCCTCCCGATCTGTTGGGGTTTAGAGCCTCTCCCATCATGGCACCGGCTCAGTGGAAAAACTGCTGGAGCAGCTGCTGGCCGAGCTTCACACCAACCGACGGACCGACGGACTGACAGACCGACGGACCGACGGACCGACGGGCTCCCAGCGATCAGAGGGAAGAGGCTGGTATCCATCGGATGACGAGTGGATGGATACCAGCCTCCAGATGGAGGAATAAAGGTTTTAAAATGGGGAGACGTCACCGCCCTGAGAATGTTCATTGATTGCAGTCAGCGGTGATGTCATCAGAGAGCTGATTTATGAATGGAGCCATAAAAGCCAGAGAGGACCAACTATAACGGGGCCGAAGCCTCATGTGACTCAGGGAAGAAGGAGCTTCAGGAGAAAAGGTGAAAGGTCAGGCTGCCCCGGCCCCTGTCATTGGCAGAGCGAGCAGCAGCCTGCTTCTTCTTCCTCCTCCTCCTCCTCCTCCTCCTCCTCTTCCTCCTCCTCGCCGTTACACGAGGAGGAGGTTTTGCAGCATCATGCAGCCCAGTTTGATCTCCAGTGGGCCAGACCAGTAAAATCACAGCATAATAACCTTTAAATAACGACAACTCCAAATGTTTCCCTTTGTTTTAGTGCTAAAAAGTACAAGTACGTTCTGAAAATGTTCACATTTAATGAACTCTCTTTTTATAAAACATTATGAACGACCTGAAATTTGTCTTCTCTGTAATTTTTACACTTTGCAAAGTCATATGTTTGCCACCCCTGCTCTAGAGAAACAAGTGAACCATCACCTAAACCTAAACAATCAGCACTAAGGCCTAAACCCAACTCCAGGAGGGGGTTTAGGACGAGCCGATAGATCCTCTCTCTTCCATAACTCCTAAACGTAGGACCAGGAACACGAGCAGCTCTCAGTGTGAGCTGTGTTTTGCTTTTGGGCTTTAATCTGTGGAGGTTATGACACTCAGTTGGCTGCTGCTTCATTTAATCAGTTTATTCTTTCATTTTTCATTCACAGAATAAAACACACACATCAGGTGTTTTCCTAAATCCTCCCAGATGACGTTTACTCTTCGTACTCTTCTCCTGTTCCTTCACACCATCACACCAGACCAGACCTGACCCTGATGACCCTCTGTTGGTAAGAGATGGAAAGAGTCTTGAGATAACACTGTTATGAGCTGGTGCTCTATAGATAAAGACTGATTGATTGATTAATTGAGTTTAATTAGCGTCCTGCTTTGTTGGTTTGTCTCCCTGATGTCAAACTCCTCATGCTCTTCATCTAGTTTTGTTTCTTCCCTGAGCTCTCGGCCAACTTGGGGCTGTAACACCTACCCCTAAGCCTGGAGTGGTAGCAGGGCATCGATCCAGGAATATTTTAATGGATCAGTACGAGTGTAAAACCAGATCAAATGCCAGCCCTGTCTCTGCTGAGCTCCTCTGTGTTTTCTCCACCTCAGCAGCTCTGCTTCACCAGGACCAGGCTCTGCAGTCAACCACTTTAAACCAGGACCTCAAGTATTTGGATTAAGAAGCTCATGGAAAATAAGGTGGCAAAAACATGTTTTACCAACATGTAGGTGAACAGAAAATCCCTAAACTGAAGAAGGTATGACAGGAGCCTGGTCACCGCTCGTTTAAAACATCATGTCAGTGGAAACAGGGAAGTGAGTTTTGCCACATAGATAATATTTACTTTGTGAATATTAACTAACATTGTGGCAGCTGTTTTTTAGGGTATAAAGACAGGAGGCATCAGAGGAACCAGGCAGAAATGAATCAAAGAGAAAAACATTAGTCAACATTACAGTAAATTATAGCTGCGTCTTTATCAACACAGACTTTCTGCTGGAGGGAATTCACACACATGTCAACTATTGAGCGATTTAATGATTAGCACATGTTTGCAGTTTGCAAATTTACAATTTTACAGTCCAGTGCAAGAGAAGAAACTTTAACCCAAAATGCAGCGAGGAGGTGAGTACCTGCAGGCTGTCCGGCTGCTGGTGCAGCAGTTTGAAGGACGAGGCCGATGACTGTGCAGCCTCCTCTGCGTGTGAACGGAGGACGGTGCGTGATCCAGATCTGCTGCTGGGAAAATATGCAGCGTCGTGACTGAGCATTTCTGTTCCTGGAGGGATCAAGTGTGTTTATGAGAGTTTATCCTCACTCCTGCACATAGAAGCTCCTTCTGACCTGCAGATACTTTAGTTTTGTTGAAGTCTTCTGTGATGAACGATGTTGTTTTGTTCCCTGCAAAAGGACAAACAATATTTTTATATCGTCAGAGGGTGATTTAATATCTGTTCAATGAAAACTCTTTGCTCTTTTGTATGATACATGGCGGTTTTCTTGGCTTGTTGGTGTCTGTAGAGACATCCCGAGCAGATCCTAAGGATTGGTAGCAGGGCATCGATCCAGGAATATTTTAATGGATCAGTACGAGTGTAAAACCAGATCACATGCCAGTCTCCCTGTCTCTGCTGAGCTCTGCTTCACCAGGGCCAGGCTCTGAGCCTTTAGACTGTTAAAACAGCCGTAATCATATCATTTCAACCATTTAGGCTGATCAGTGTTATTGTTTTAAACCAGGACTTTAAGTATTTGGATCAAAAAGCTGGTGGAAAACTAGATTTCTTTTAGTGTCAGATCAAGACTTGGACCCGGCAGATATACCCCATGTTAAAGGATCAGGATCAGGATCAGGATCGGGGCCCAACACACTTGAACAGAACCAGAGATGCCTGTATTATTATATTATTGTCGTAACACTCTTTTAATGCTGCTGTCTTGGCCATGTTGCTTTGTAAAAAAGAAAAAGAAAAAGAAAAGGTATTAATCCAAATGAGCCTTTGAGAAATTCCTGCAGAACCAAAGAAGAAATCAGAGTGTGGGAACTGTTCCTGCTTTGTTCCTGCAACTAAATGAGACCTGGTTAAATATAGGAAATAAAAGATAGCAAGTAAATAGTCATGTTGTGCTGCCAAACATTCCTGCACTCGTGTTTGAAGAGCACAATAGTAAAAGTAAGTGCTCCACCGATTTCTGCCTTTTTAAAAACGGCACAAAGGACAGTAACACCACTTCCTGTGCATCGATAAAAGGCAGAAGTGTGTTTATGGCATGGCTTCAGGACACATCATCTCTCCCATTCGTCAAAATCTTGGTCCATGCCAAGACAACGGAAACTGCAGGAGAGCTCTTAAAGAGATTTCTGTTAGCGGAAGAGCTGGCGTTTCTCTTCGGCCCGAGCCCAGCTTGGGTTTATATGTAGGCAGCTGCCACAGACTTACTAAAATCACCAATTAGAGTAATGAGAAGCAGGCAGCGATGTTTATACTCAGTCACGTGTCGTCAGCATACATGCGAGTGTGAACGCAAATGGCCAAACATGGAAAAAGTTAATGGCACAGATCCTGCTGAATGAAGCTAATCTTGACTAGTTCATGTAGAGAAAGTAAGTAAGAGGGAAAATCACCAAATTACAGCTGTTGTCTGGGGATTAAGCCCCTGTGCAGTCTGAGCGGCTGCCTGAATCAGAGCAATCATTAATAACCAGGACTAATAAATATGCAGGGTTTTGCCAAGGTGACACAATATTAGCTACCGGTTTCCCAGACCTGTATTAAAAGATAAATGCCTCCATTTATCGTGACTGCCTCGTGCAGCTCTCTGCCCGGGGACGCATTTAAAAGCCAAGAAGTGAAAGTGAAAAGCCTGGTTTGGTTCTCCGGTGATAACCACACGAACAGAGAGCAGCACATCACGTGACGGTAGAGCCGCCGTGCAGAATAAAAGTATTCAGGTGGAAAATGTCACGGTTTCGTTTCCTGGTTTCATTCACATAGTGAGAAGAACTGGTTTGATCAACAAATCAGCCAAGTGGCCAAACGTTGTAAAATATACACTCACTTATGTTTTATGGTTCTGTTTAGGCAACTCAACACACTTCACACAGCTAAAGCTGGGAAACGGTTAGCTTAGCATAAAGACAGGAAACAGGAGGAGACAGCTAGCGTGACTCGGTTCAAGGGTAGAAAAAGAATCTACCAGCGGCAATAAATATATAAAATTATCATGTTTTATCTTTTGTTACTGCTGTTTGCTGCTGCTCTGCTGACTCTGGCATCATCTTTACGGCACAGACGTCCTTTTAAGGAGCGCTCCTTAAAGCTGAGCCCTGTTTTGGCTCTATATGATAGTGATGTGTCGGTTCTTAGAGCCGGCTCTGTGAAGTGAACGATGGGAGCCGATTTGTTTGTTTTTGTCTTTTTTCTGTCCGTTTTTTCCGTTTTTCTGTCTGAGTGACAGAAAATCTGGTAAAATTTGGACACATTTTAATATAATTGATAGTTTGAGGGCAGAGTTCAGACTTTGCAAAATTAAAATTTCACATCAGGCTCCACAAACAACCTGCACAGACATGTGTGTACTGTTCACCATCAGTTCAGTTAGAGGAGGAAAGACAAGCAAGGGAAGCTGCTGTTAATGAAGGAGCCAGTGTGTCTACAGCATCATCCAGGACAACACCACAGACACCAAGACCTGCAGCCCAGAGCTCCATGACCCCAGTAAAACTAAATAATTTAAAATTAATAAAGCAATATAAACAATAAATATTCTATATAATGTGTTTTTTACATTAGTAATTCATTTTACACATAATTTGGTAATAAATTTATTGAAGTAACAAAAAATCTCAGGAGCCACTTGGGAGCCGAAAGAGACGGCTCTTTTTAGGGAGCCGAACCAAAGCCGAGCCGAAATTCCCATCACTAGACGCTACAGGGGGGCGCCACCTCGTGGTGCTCTTTGGTATTGCAGCACCACCACAGTTATTATACTGTGTTACGTCTCAATCAGACGGAATGTGAATGTCGGATGTGATGTCATGCACGACGTCACAATCAGACGGAACCCTTACTCAGATGTGATGTCATGCACGACATCGCTGTGACAGCACATGTGAGTTTGTATATAGGACCCTGGTAGATCTGCAGGGTTACCGCACTGCCGAAGCTGGGGGGCACCGTCGGGCTTCGCTTCACCCGGTGGGTCACCACGTCACCCATGTGTGAGAACACACGTCGGCTCCCAATGCACAGAGTTGCTTGTGTGGACAAACAACCCCTTTACAGGGGTTTGTCATAAGGCAGTGTGAGTCACCTTTTTTTTTTTACAGCTGACCACCTCTGCTGACCTCGGGGGCTTTAAGACGTGGTGCCTCTGGTCAGCAGAGACACAGACTGACAGACACACACAGACAGACAGACAGACAGACAGACACAGACAGACAGACAGACTGACCAACACAGACACAGACTGACCGACACAGACTGACAGACACAGAAAAACAAACAGGCAGACAGACAAACAGACACAGACAGACTGACCGACACAGACAGACAGACACAGACAAACAAACAGACAGACAGACAGACAGACAAACAGACACAGACAGACACAGACACAGAAAAACAAACAAACAGACAGACAGAAAATCTGGTAAAATTTGGACACGTTTTAATATAATTGATAGTTTGAGGGCAGAGTGCAGACTTTGCAAAATTAAAATTTCACATCAGGCTCCACAAACAACCTGCACAGACATGTGTGTACTGTTCACCATCAGTTCAGTTAGAGGAGGAAAGACAAGCAAGGGAAGCTGCTGTTAATGAAGGAGCCAGTGTGTCTACAGCATCATCCAGGACAACACCACAGACACCAAGACCTGCAGCCCAGAGCTCCATGAGCCCAGTAAAACTAAATAATTTAAAATTAATAAAGCAATATAAACAATAAATATTCTATATAATGTGTTTTTACATTAGTAATTCATTTTACACATAATTTGGTAATACATTTATTGAAGTAACCAAAAATCTGAGGAGCCACTTGGGAGCCGAAAGAACCAGCTCTTTTTAGGGAGCCGAACCAAAAGAGCCGACTCTCTAAAAAGATCAGAAATTCCCATCACTACTATATAAAGACAGTCTTGGACTTGGTGCAGCTGGCAGCCATGAAACGGGCTGTGATGTGATCATTTGGTGCAGGAACAGAAACACTATTTTACCTTGCAGTACGAGTCACGACTTTGGTGATTCAGGGAGCTAGTTTGGATCTGAAATTAACTTTTTAAACACCAAAATCACACAATTAAACAAACAGATGGAGGCAGCAGCAGAGCAGCAGCTCCTGTGTCCTGTTCTCTAAAATCCCTCTTTTTATGAATGGAGTCTGGTGTGAGTGCAGAGAGCGATATAACGGCTGTTTGTGGTTAAACCAAAAGGATCTTCCAGGTCTCTCTCTGTAGGGATCCTTTCCATGATGCTGCTCTTTTAGTGGACCTACTGTGATCAGGTGCAGTTGTCCCAAAGGATCACGTTGTAATCATTGTCTGAGGTGATCTACTGGACCAGTTCCAACACTTTTTACTACTTACCACTCTGATAGAGCACATACCATTAACGTTTATTCCCTAACTGCAGCGGCCTGGTTTGATTCCCATCTGTGGTCCTTCTTTAGTCAAAATTTAAAAAGAAAGCAAACAGGCACATTTCCTAAAATGTATATAAGAGTAGTTACAGTTTGTTGGCTTGCTTGAATACTGAAGTCATCAGCGACTGTAAACATGCGTCATTTTTAATCTAAATCACCATTTCATGCTCCCTAAACTGAAGCAAAGTATTTCAGTTGTCCACCATCCACTCCAAACCACAGAAAGTACCTGTGGACACAACCAGAGCAACAGCACTTGGCAAAAACATTCAGTCATGTACGACTATAATTCCTAGAGGATGGTTTTGCTCCCGTCTTCATTAAATCATCGATACCGCAGATTAAAGCATCCTTAAGAAGACATATTTTGACATGTAACACATATTTCAAAAGTTTGCGGACAGAAGCATCTCTGTGTTAACGCTCAAATGACTCACAGACGGCAACAGGAACAGGTCGGCACAGAAATGAGGACAGCTCGGTCTGTAATTACATCAGTTTAATCAAATTTATGGCATCTTCTCCCACCAGGACGCATTTTAAAAAAGCATTGCTTCATAAGATATAAACTTTAAAAGCACAAACGAGTTGTTTTCCAGTGACAGAATCAGTGCTGTGGTTGTGTCAACATCAAATGAAATGATGTAGTTACGCCGCATGTGACATCCTTTTCTGTGCAGCGGTTCGAACCGTCTACTTTTAGCTAACTACACCTTCGTGAGCTCCTGACTGCTGGTCGCTGCCAGAGACAGAGATCTTACTCAACGACAGCACTCGCTGTTTAAAATGTGAAATAAATGTTCTCCAACATGCTGCTGAGACCCGTCAGCTTTCACTGGGTACGTGTGACCTCCTAACAGCTGTAATTAGCAACAACAATACATTACTAGGGCACGTCGTTTGCATGTTGTCAGATCAGCCGCAGGAGAAAAGAAGGAAGGTCGGACAGGAGGAGGAAGAAGAGGAAGGAATGAAGAACATGAGAGAGGAAAGGGAGGAAATCAAAAGGTCGAACGGATATAAAGACAGGAGGAAGAGGAGAAATAACACTGAGACAATATTTAACTCAGACTTGGGAGACAGACTATAAGGATAAGTATAGAGTATAACAGATGACTTATGGCCACACAAACAAAACTAAAGAAAAGTTCTTTGGTGATTTCTTAAGTTTAAACTTCTTTCTCTAGATCTATGTGTGTGTGGGGTAGATCCAACTTTCCAGTCCTTGCGTTAATCACATAATCACAAGTACCATTAGATGATGATTAAGCACAACAATACGCTCATTTATGTTGCATTATATTGTATTTCAAGCATTCAGGTCCTGTGTTACAGCGAGGTCGGAGGACAGGGGTGACGTAAGAATGAAAGAAGCAAACAAAGAAAAGCAGGAAGCATTTTTACATGGAAGTAAAGTCCTCGAGTTTCCAGAACTGTAAAATACACCAGGCAAGAAAGACAGAACCACCCACATGCAGATACAGCTGCCAGGCTTGTTGTGCATATTTGAACATCAGTTGTTGCTGCTTTTGTGACTCAAACTGTGTTTTGGTGACAAATGAAACGTGAGGACAGAAATAACTTGGTGCAGGGAGTCGGCTTTGAGAGAAAAGAGGTCTCCCTGTTCGTTTTCAGCTCCTTCAGCATGTCTGCTGGTGATCTGCAGAGGAGAAACTACATCACTGTGCTGGTTTTCTTCTCCACACCTCCGCTGAAAAACGATCAGGTTGTGGATGTGCCGAGTGAGCTTCATGACCGCCGGAGCCACAGAGCTGAACTAAATCATGCCCGCTGAGTAATTTCAAAAACACATGACGCCGTGCGCACGGATTATTTTCATATACATGTTTTTTGTCCATCAGCGGCGATCTGAGAAATACTGCAGGGCTTAGCTGCGTCCACATGGTCAGCCCCTCCAGCCAACTGCAGATTAGGTAAATGCCATATAGATGATGTGCGGACATTAAAGAAAAGCAGGAGCTCAAAGGGCTCCGCGTTTGAATTTACAGACAACAGAGGGATGTTTCATGGATTTACTGCTCGTGCTGCTGAACGTCACGCAGGAGATCTAAGAGAAATCATAAAAACAACATTAGCAGGAGAGTTTGTTGCCATGAAGGCAGTGAAGCCGTCATGGCTGTCCTCACAGCACAGGGTCACCTGCAGAGCAGCTGCCAGGGCAGGTTGTGCTGAACCAAAGCTGATGGACCTTCTTCCTCTGAGCCTCAGAGCTCCATTACTGTCCAATAACACACCAGTGAGCCTCACTCATCTTCCTTCATTACTATCAACACACACACACACACACACACACACACACACGTCCTGCTGCCCCAAAATCTCACTAGAGCAACAAGTGTGCATTAATCCGCCGCTGAAAATAGTCCCCAGCAAACGCAGCATTTCCTCCTGCTTGTCTGGTCAAAGCTACAGTGAGGGGCCGTTTGAGAGCCGTTAAACACACGGCAGCAGCTCTGTCCGCTAACATCTGTACAGATGTCACAAACTGATGAACCATCGAAGCGCCACAAAGGACCAAGAACCTCGGTCTAGTTATCTTATATATCATTAAACATATAGTGTTAGTCTGTTACTGTGAGGCTCTGGTGTTTTTTAAAACTCTAATGTGGATGAAAACTGTAAATAACACCTGAGGGTGATGTCACATGTTAGCATGTTAGCATGCTAACGGCAGGATGCTAACATCCGTTTCACTCAGTCAGCATACAGCTCTTTCAGTGGACCCACTTTGAAACTGTTGATGTAAAGGATGAACAATTCAGTTTCTTCCATCCACGAGCTAAAACCAACAGATACAAACACCTTCTGCCATTTCCCTACTCAGCTCCAGGAGGAAACGGTAGCTTTCCTGTAGTGTTTTGATTGATTTGATTTTCGATTTATTCTATTGCTCCTATTTTGATTATAAGGTATTCATGCTATTGGTCGTTTAGTATTTATTTGCTGTGTTTTTCAAGTGTACATGTATTTTATGTTTTGCTCCCACTGCTGCACAACTAATTGCCCCATTGGGGACAAATGAAGTGATTGATTGATTGATTGAAGTTTGGATTTAATACATTTCCCAGAATGCCTTTGAGTTGTAGGTAGAAGCTGGTTGTAAAGTTGATCTAGTGGGCTGCACAGAAACACTGCAGGACTGCCACTGTGTCCTACATGTTTATCATAATAACAGGAGAAGCATCCTGCCACTCCAAAAAAACTAACATCTCCATAAGAAGAGAGTCTCTCCCTCTGTAGCACACATGATAGCTCAGCCTCTCACGTGGGAAACAGCAGCAGGATGCTCGGCCTTGTGCACAGATGTGTCCTGAAGTTACATTCAGACGTCTAACAAACGTGAGCAGGATCAGGCTCATCCTGCTCACGAGAGGCTTCGGATGATTTGTGACGTGTGGACAATCTTCCAGCTGCCCACTCTGACGGGCAGGATTAGCGTCCGTCAGAAAACTGGACCGGATTGAAGCGTCTCTCCGAGGAGCCGTGCGACGTTACACGAGCAGCCACATGGAGCGGGAAGCCGGACTCGACAGAATTTCCATTTGACGGCTCACTTCAAACATCTGAGCTCCACGTGAGAGCGTCTGTCTGCCGAGGCCGAAACTCTGGATTTACAGTATTTTTGCTGCTTTCAGCACAAATGAAAACTGTCAGAAAAGTGAACTATGGACACTTTTCATGAGGACAGACTGTTTCTGCTCACTGAAGACTGTTCACAGCTCATAGGGGACGTTTCTCCTGAGAATTTATTGAGTGTGAAACACTATTGGGGAAGAAGTCATAATGTTTTCGCAAGTTTTAATCACAAACACACAACTTTTACATGTCACAACCTTTTTTTCCCCACTCACAATACTGTGACTTTCTAACTAAATATCATCATCTAGACATTTTTCCTCGAAATAAAATCTCGTTAATCTTGAAATCTTAATCTTCAAAGCGCTCACACCCTCAGAAATCAAACAACATCTTTATTGAACTTAATGTTTAGTTTCCAAACATCTAAAGGAAGTCTTAAAGATAAATACTGATCAGATTCTTGATTTAAATGCCAGTTTTCTCACTGGAGACACTGTTGGTCACGGTTTTAATTCACTGTAACCTCCTAAATCCTCATTATTACAGCTGAGCAACTTCCACCTGTTGCAGACAAACACAGACAGACAGGCTTTCTGTCTCTGTCTCTAGTTAACGGGAGCACATTTATTCTGTAGATCCTGCAGTTTACACACAATACATGACCGTAAGCGGGCAAAAGCATGTCAGTTATTCACAACACAACTGGTTTCTCTTCCATACATGTGACCGTAGATGTTCTAAAAACCAGCTGGCAGCTTTACTCAGCGTCATCCGACAGAAGGAGGGTGAAGATTGTTTTAAACGGGGATGCTTTAAAAGTCTGGAGCAGTTTTGAGTTGATGGATGAGGCTGCATACTTTCCCCCTCTTTGATATAAACACGCACCAGTGTGCAAATGACTCCTCTGATGTTTTGACCTTTTTCTTTCAGGGCTCACTGATCTCTCAGTCGGACCGTTTTCAAGATGAGAAGCTCTGAGAGAAAAGGCACAAGAAGTGCAACTCTGGCGTGATGAACTGCCGTCAGGGGGGATGAAGAATCACAGGCCTGAGTTTTGAGGTGGTTTGTGTAACCTCTCGCTGTCGCCGCTGTCATCGGCGGACCTTCGTGCCACTGGCGGCTCACAGCAGCTAATTTGAGTCTGTCTGCAGCGGCGAGGAGCCCGGTGAGTAATCCCTCTGAACACAGGCACTCCTAAGAAGCATGTGTCATCTGAAACATGACAAACATTTAGGTCACTGATTAACTTTATTCCCTCTTGACATGCCAGGCTGAAAAGATCAATGTCAGCTGGATGTAAAGCAACGAAAAACTGGACCGACTGAACCTGAAGGGGTCAAAATCTAAATAAAACTTAATATTCAATCTGTTTTGATCTCTTTAAATTCGACAAAACCTGAAACGAGT
This sequence comes from Pempheris klunzingeri, assembly GCF_042242105.1. NCBI lineage: Eukaryota > Metazoa > Chordata > Actinopteri > Acropomatiformes > Pempheridae > Pempheris > Pempheris klunzingeri. The sequence continues at coordinate 2,347,462 of NC_092029.1, read as the reverse complement.
CTGCCGTGCTGAACATAAAACCATGACATGAAATGTACAAGAGGTCATTTGTGGCAGCATTTTGGATTTGACACCATAGATGGTGAAACGGTAACTTTACAAAATGCAGCTGCAACAAGTCAAGTTTCAAACCAAATGAAGCACAAATGTTCATTGAATATCCGGAAAAATCTGCAAAAGAAAATGAATGGTTTAATATTTCTATTTGTTTGGATCTGCTCCCGTTAGGAGATGGTTCATGGAGTCGGAGAACAGTTCCAATCAGGCAACATTAAACCATTGCAGCAGCAGAAGAAAAAGAATTTAACAGTGGAAAACAAGTGAAATGGAAACTTGGAACTTAATGGATATGAAATAAAGAAAGTATTGATGTACCAACTTTTAAAACTCAGGTTTTTTTATGCACATTGAAAACACAAAGAATGAAACATCAGCTTTACAACATTACATTAATGTTTCTAACGTTTGAGAGCACGGCCCTCGTCTACGTTTCTGCTCGGCTCTTGTTGTCATACAGCGTCCGACCACTGGTGGCAGCACTGAGTGTAGTTCTGCTCGGCAACACTGATGTCAGGCAGCGAGGAAGAACCGCTTTGATTTAACCAAAGAGTCCCTGTGGAGTTTTCTTGTAAAGACGCTCATGCCTACATTCACCGTTTCACTAAAACACATTCTGTGAATCTTTAAGGACGCGTTGTTTTAAGGAAAAAACTGCACAGGGGGACTTTAACGTGACTTTGACAGAAGTAAATCATGTTTTTTGTGTCTTCACACTCACCTGACAATGATTGTAACCAACTTATTACTTATGAAAAGATTTCCCTTCACCTGGGGAATCTTTATTTCCACCTTTCTTCATATATAACAGAGTTCATCAGTGCCTGAAAAGTTTGGGTTTGCACTGAGAGCCGTCCACGACAGACTTAAACCGACTTAAACCAATAAATAAAACAGCAAACTGAGTTGTTTGTTTGTTTATTTATTCAAGAAGAGACAAATGAGCCAGTTTAGCCACACAGGCTAATGTTCACCAGCAGGCCCTTTGTTTTATTTTATATTTATTCTGCATTTTTAGTACTAGTCCAATTAGTTTTGTGCTTATGTGAACAATCATGTTTATAATCAGATTAAATCTTAACCTGTAGCTTTAAACTGATGTGTGTCAGATGGTTTTTTTAGTTACTGCTCCAGGTTTCATAGTTTGATAGCGTAATGAGATAATCATCTATTTCCAACCAAGCAACAGAGATGACCTCATGCTTCTGCCTGCTAAAGGGATTAAATGTGCTCATGTAGTCAGGCAGCCATTTGAACACCGTATACCTGCTGCACATGTAAAACCAATCATCATTTTAGTGTCATTCTTGTCCCTTTAGATCAAACTTATTACAGGTCTTGATGCAATGCGACGGTTCATAAACATGCGACTAGAACCAGACTGCTGAGAACAGAGCTGACGGATGTGAGTCCTGCTCAGAAATCTGCTCCCTGTGGAAATATGAGTGAGAGCAGGATGACTTTTAGGCTTTTCAGGCCGCTCTCGAACACAAAACTTTTAATCTCAATGATTTTTTTTACTGGTTAAATACATTTCAAACCAAAAATCCTATCAACTCGGGAGGTTTACATGCAATAAAAAAACATTACAGGATGATTCTACGTGGAATCTGTAGAGAAACATTTATGCTTAAATGATCTCCCATTAAAAAAAGCTGCATGTTAATCAATAGAACTGATATAAACGTTGAAACAAGCACAGCTGGTCTTTACTCAGATGTGGCATCATGTTTTTGCAGCATACTTTCAGGCGCTCTTCGCTGCTCACGGGGGAAAATCAGGTCATCAGATCGAGGCCGATGTGGAAAACGTGTCAGACGTTCGCTCCTCTGTGATCAGAACATCGACATGCATGTTCACACACATTCACGGGAGAGAACAAACATTTTCCCTCCTGCAGCACTGTTCAGTTTGATGCCAGCTATTTCTTTTATTAACTCGGGGGTTTTCCAATCGCCTGAGGTGCTGGAACACTTTCCAGTCCTGCTTCATAACCTCTGTTCTTCTCCCCCCCACCACCACCCACCCTCTTACTAACTCCTTTAAAAATCCTCGCATGTGTTAAGTTTACCGTCATCCTTAATCCTCCCTTACGAGGCCTTGTTCTGCTTTTAGGAATGAAACTGGGGGGGGGGTGATACTTAATTTCACGTTTTACGCCTATAAAATCAGTTCGAGTGCCCCCTCAGCCAACAGCACTGACACCCAGGAGTCCCAGAATGCATTTCTGCTGCGATCACAGACGTCTGTTATCAGTTTCCTGGTTGTTTTTCACTACGCAGGGCTCAGTGTTCCTGCTTTGATGAGAGAGTGCTCCACATTTAAACATATCCAGGTCTCAGCTTTGCTTGAGGATGCGTCCCAGAGTCCATCCTCTGGGACAAGATGGCGTCTCAGCGTCTCCTCTGACGGTACCTTCACTAGATTTATGTCCTCGTAATGGCGTGCCGTTGAGCCCCAGAGGGCGGGGGCTTCATCCACAGACGCTGGGGTACGGATGTGAAAATCTTCGTTTCCCAAACATGTCGTTAAAATTCTGATTTCCAAACATTTTCACGAGGCGTCTCAGAGCACTGCCCGTCATTCATCCACACATGGGAAGGATTTAGCTTGAATAGCTGCCTGCAACTGTTGTTTTCATGGGTGTTCAACATATCAGAAAATATAGTTTTACAACCAGGATTAAATGATTTATCCCATTAGGTCAATTAAGTATAACTGAGCTTGTGATATACAGCTGACATGAAGCCTTTTCATCAAACCTCAGACCTTTAAAGCAGTATAACCTGACGTTCTGGGCGGCGTCGGTGGGGCAGAGGTTGTTTACCGTGAACTGCTGCGGAAAAGACTGAACCGAAACACCATGAAACCAAAACAAGGAGCTTGAAGAGGCTAAAACACTCAGTAGAGAGTCAGGTGATCAGTGGAGAGCAACTGGTTTTATTTCACAAGAGACAGCAGATTTCGTCGTATGTGAACATGCAGTGACAATAAAGTCATGACGGTTAGTTGCTACGAGCGACCCCTCTCACATTAGTCATTGTTTGCATGTGAATTTTGATCAGTGCAACTTTGAATTTCCATTTTCTTCCACCTATCCGGGGTCGGGTCACCGAGGATCCTCCTGTTGGATCCCGAGGCGTTCCCAGACCAGATGGGATATATAACCCCTCCAGCAGGTCCTGGATCTACCTCAGGGTCTCTCCTCCATGGAAAACCTCCACGGGGAGGCGTCCTGGAGGCAGAACCACCTCAGGTGGCTCCTTTCAATGCGAAGTGGTCTTTACCCAGAGCTCATGAGCATCAGTGAGGGTTGGAACGATCCACTGGTAAATCAGGAGCTTTGCTTTTTACACTCCAGTCTTCATCTCCTCACTCCGTCCATCCAGCCGTACTTCCTCACCATTTAATAAACCTTTCAGAACTTTACTGCCGCGATCTTTGTCAGTGAAGTTTGTATTTAGTAAAAGTATTCAGAACCGATTTCTTCTTCAAGTTTTGGCGCATTAGATTCGGCTGAATGGAAATATTCTCAATATGAGTCATCTAAAAGCACATTTCCCTAAAATGTCAGCATTACGTGTTCGTCCTTCTTGAGACTCCATTAGAAGTTTCAGTAATGTCTTTGAATAGAGATTTTATAAACACGTGTGTGATGTTGGACCCACCTGTGTGTGAGTCATTGCAGGAGAAGATTTCACTTTTCTACCTGCTGCTGTTTCAGTGCAGAGGCTCCTCAGGCAGGAGCACATGGGGTCGTCAAGTACAGATTTTTATTACAGATTTTTTGCATTTAATTGATTAGTTATGTTTGCATTGTTCATTCAAACTAAAAAGCCCCATTCATTCAGAGTAATCCGCTCCAGATTTCCCCCTGTAGTTGTTTTTTTGCAGAGCTGTTAATCCCTCCGCTCCAGTTAGAGGTTTAATGCCCCTTTTTGCTAAAGAAAATGTTTTTTGATGGGCTTTTTCCACCGAGATGTAAATTCTGGAGAAAAACTAGTCATACTTACAGAGAACAAATATAAACAGTTTGTGTAATAAGACAGCTGTGGAGAAATTAATCGCTCTCCTCCTCTGGAAGAACGAGGAGGTCTAACGGTCTGCACACAGCCGCAGGTAAAAACAGGACATTTCACGCTTTAATCAGCTGATTTCAATTAAATCACGACTGTTTTGCTGCTTTCTTTAAAACCTTTTTTATTCTTGTAGCTGCTGAAGAAGGATGTGCTTGGATCCTCCGGCGAACACGAAAAATATATCAAAAAGGTTTAAAACCTGTGGAAGTCCGGAGCAGCTGTGTATTGTCTTCCTTTGATTCTCTTTTCTTGAGATCACGAGTTACACATTTCAACAACTTGAGATAACAAAGGTCAGTTTGTGGTTGGAACATCCACTGTGATCACTTTTTAGAGGATTCAGGTGCTGCTCACACAAAGACACTAAAACAGGAATGCAGACACACATCGCTCAGTATAAACAGCTCCAGTTTGAGGACCTGCAGCTAACCGGGATCCATCTTTGGTCATTAAAGCAGTGAGCAGTGACAGGACTGAGGAACACATGGTGTTCCCGATGCCTTTTAACCCTTTCCTCTCAAACCGCCTACTCAGGAGCAGGAAAACAAATTACAAATGAATGAAGTCTAAAGGATCCAAGTGGTGATAAACGTTGTTTATGTTAAGTAATAAGAGGAATCAACCTTTTGTGTTGTCATAATTAAAGCACAGTCCAGATAACAATTAACATTAACAGCAATAACACAAGTTTTCTAACAAGATGTTTGAGAAGTGGAGTGTTAGCAGGAGCTAAAAACAAAATGTTGGACAGGTTTTTAAACATCTGAAGCTTCAGGAGGCAAAAATTTGCTTTGTCAACTCGTTCTTATTCCCAGAGCCACTTTGACGTCTGATGCTCCCACGAGGAACCCTTCTGCATCAATATGTCTTTAATGAGTGTTTTAACCTTTTGTAAAGTGTCTTTAAGTTTCAAGAAAAGCTCTCTATAAATAACACTTCTTCTTCTTCTTCCTCCTGCTGCAGCCGTCCCTTCATTCAAAATACAGACGTCAGGTGAATCAGACCCACACGGTCGTGATAACAACACAAACACCTGAGTCTTTTACAGTTCGGTAATGTTCAGGCACCCAGGCTACTCGTCCGCCGTAGTCCGGATTCATCCGGGCTGCTCGGTCGTGTGTGCAGAGACAGAACTGAGAGCAGGAATGTCTAAAGCCTGCAGGTGGTCTGAGGCCTCCTCGCCATCCACACACTCACATTTCTCCTCAGACAAAAAGACTCATAAATTTCTGGTAGCTGGGTTCACTTTAGGACTTTATTTTTCCCCCTGAATCCTCAGCGGTGGATTTATGTGCAGTCACTTTACAGTCTGTGAATCACACACACACACACTGAGGCGGAGAGAGCTTGATGCCCTGTTTCATGCACAATGCATTGGTGCTTTATCTTTTTGGGGTTAAAACCTGGATTCTCACCAGATTCTTCTGATTTTTATAGATTTGTGATTCCAGGTCTTGAAAGTTAAACCTCACACTATAAAACACAGCTGTTATTTGTTCATCTATCAAAAAGCATCCTGAGAGTTCGAAGTTTTTTTTTTGTCAGAACCAGAACGATGTGACTAATGTGTTCAGTGTCTTTCCGTCCAAACACACAACACAACATCATGTCAAATGACCGGAGATTTTCCTGCACGCTTATGGTGTTAATTTAATTATCTGAATATATCCAGATGGTCGAGCATGAAGATACGGTTTCCATTTGTTCAGAGTGGGGTAAGTCCCGGTTGGTGTTTCGTTTTGGAAAGATAAAATTCACAAAAGAGGTTTTGCAGTAAAAGCAGGAATTCACTCCCCGGAGTCGTCCTCCTCCTTCAGCTGCTGGCCCATCCAGTGGGAAAAGGGATGTTTGTGATGTTCCTTATAATAACCGATCATTTGTAATCCTGTAGGATCCTGAAGCTCCACATAAAAAAGACAAACCGAAAAATGTACGTCAAGTAAATAAAAGAAAAAAAGAATAAATGAGCTGTGAAGTCGAGGAAAAAGGAGATTCAGATGTTTCATGAACATGTGATCAATATCAGTATCAATACGCAGCACAAACTGTATTTTTTAACATTCTTATATATCCTGGTGTTTAAAGGACTGGTAGGTACAACAAGTGTTGGATCTGGTCCAGTAGATCACCTCAGCTGGCAGCCGAGAACGAGCTTCTATGGCTGTGATGTAATCCTGATCCTAATGTGATCAATATGTCCACTGGCTTGTTTGATCCACTGACAGGCTCAGAGTGTTATTCTAAGTGTGTGACAGCATTATGGAAAGGATCCCTACAGAGAGAGACCTGGAAGATCCTTTTTGGTTTAACCACAAACAGCCGTTATATCGCTCTCTGCACACACACCAGACTACATTCACTAAAACAGGGATTTTACTCAAGAGTTGCTGGTGCAACGCTGCTGTTCTGATCAGTTAGTTGGTAAGTTATTGTGCGACTTTGGTGTTTAAGGGTTAGATCAGATCCAGCACACTATTTGTGTAACACACAGCAACACTAACACACTAACTTATAGAGGCAGCGGTAGATCAGCAACTCTGGAGTTCTGCAAGGTTAAAATGACTGTTTTTGTCAATGGAGTCTGGTGTCTTTGAAGTTAATGATATAACGGCTGTTGTTCGCTTGTCCAATTCTCGGCTGATCTACTGGACTAATTCCAAAAGTTTTTGTACACAGCATCCATCACCGCTTCTACTTAAGGGTCGCTGGTGAATCTGGGGACCTGCAGCCAATCTCAGCCCTCCTGGGGACTAAAGAGGCCGAGGGAGCTGCACCTCCAGACTTCTTTCACACAACCGTTGTGCTGTGTGTTAACGCTCCTTCGTCTGACATGAACGTGACAACAACAGAGAGGGAGAAGAATTACAGGTAGTCACTGATAACTACCTCCAGCTCCTTACCAGGAAGCCCCACAGGAGAGAGAAAGAGCTTTGTCACAGTCTCTGTTCTCCTTTTTGGGTTTATGAGGACGGCAGCTTCACATTTTCCTGGTGCTTTTAGTGCTCTGATGTTATTTCTACTCAGGCCTGGTTGGAGCTTTCTCTGACGTTTCACTTAAGCTTCTATATCTGGCAATAAAATGGTCAAAATACTGAACAAATGAGCTCCTTGTGTTCTTCACCTGGTTTTGTTTGAAAGGTCTCTGATCCCTGTAACATTCAGCAGAGAAGCCTTCAGGCGACAGACTTTTAATCTTCTCCTGGTCTGAACCAGAGTGGAAAGCTTGTATAAATGGTCCTGTTTGGTATGTTCGGTAGCCAGTAACCCAAAGATGATCGGTGGTGCTGAGAAGTCAAACCCGTCTTGGTTCTTGGTTCTATAACTTAAACATGACAGATGAGTTTTCAGCCCCGACGTCTCATCAGATTTGAGTCTGGAGCTCCTTCCCTCCAGGCAGAATCAGCCTGCAGACACCTGAAACCTGCAGCAGATCCATCACAGTCAGCAATTATTGGACTCTTTCAGTTACCTTATCTGTGACCGGGAGGGGGGGGGGGGTCAAGGAAGGATCATCTTCAAGATTTGAAGACGCTGGTTTCTGCAGTTTGCAGGTGAAGGATTCTAGCTCCTGAACGATGCCTCGGTTTCATGTTTCTATGAGTCTTAATTGATGCAGTGAGAGACTTTGAAAGGCACCACTGTGTGTTTGGGATCATTTATCTGTTTTACACTCTTATTTTCCCCCGACGGCGGCAGGATGGAACTGGTTTTGTGCTTCTGTACTTTGTCCATTTGCCTGATGTCTGTCCAATAAAGTTTTGCAAGCGTCTATTTTCATTTTCCCTCCAAAGTGAAGTCACCCACTGCCCTTAAAAACGCTCTGTGTCTTCAAAAAGTCTCGCTTTTTTGTGAAAGCCTCCAATATCACACCTCACACTAACACTCTACGATGAAGACAACTCACTAAAATCACTCTAGTGCATCGTTTCTTTCAGTTAACGTCCATATTTGACAGGTTTCTGCAGACAACAAGCAGGATAATGACATAATGTGTGACACCAGAGGGTCCAGTCCGGCCCGCGGGATGCAGAAAAGACATTAACTGCTATTTCAAATTGCAGTGCGACTAAAGGTTTTGTTCCCTTGAAGATACTCTGATGTATAAACGATGACCTGAGGCATAATATTATTATTCTTCTTGTAAAAAAAAGAGAGCTCAGTAAATGTGAACACTTTCAGAACGTACTTGCACTAAAACAAAAAAGGGAAAAATGTGGAGTTGTCGTTATTTCTAAATTATTATGCTGTGATTTTACTGCTCCGGCCCTGCTGGAGATCCCACTGGGCCCCTGAGCTAAAGTGAGTGCGACACCCCTGATGTGTTTGTCCTTGGATGTGGGGGGGCACAGCTTTCCTTCCCATGTCATGTTTCTGCTCCTCCAGCTGCCTGTAGGGGGCAGCAGAGCTCTCTGGAGCCCCCTCACTGTGGAGGTGGTGGAGGGGCTGATGGGTAGTGGTCCACGGTGATATCATTTTCCATCAGTTCCTCTACCTCCTCGCTGCTCCGACAGGCAGCAGCAGAACAGATGAGGTGAGGTAGAGGAGGAGGAGGAGGAGGAGGAGATTTTTCCACTACCACATTTCACCTCGAGGCGACCGCGTCTGGAAAGACAATATCTCCAGAGAAGAGGTCATCAGTCAGAGCGAACAACATCTAACCCAGCGACAGAGTGCCAGTGATTCCTGTCTGGAGAGCAGAGCAGGCGGCTTTAAAACATGCACGTTTCAGCCAGCAGGGAGAAAAGTGTTTCGGTGGAGAGAAAATGCAAACTGTCTGTCTAACGCTCCATTACAGTCAAACCCCCAGGAATCTTCCTTTCCACACATAAACAACTCTCCCCCCGCTGCATCTTGGAGCGGTGACTCATTACGCAAGCACAAATTGTTGATCAGTGATGAAATTGTTGGTGAATCAGAAAAAAAGAAAAAACTCCCCTTTAATGGATAAATGTTTCTCCTGGTTGTCAGGATGAAAACTCAAATGCGTCACAGGTCTGTGGCTCCGGGAGCGACTCTGCCAAACAGACGTCCCAGCATTCCCAGCATCTGCTCGGACACAACGTCACCGAGCTGCTGCAGCTTCAAGCCTCCAGTTTGGGGTTCAGACTGTTTTCCATCAAACTAACGTGACACTTTGACGGATGTTATGTAACCGACAGGCGATGAGATCCTACATGTCGGATTTTGAGCTTTACAGAGCTGCAGGATCGAGGGTTTGGATTCTGCAGCAGCGTTTCACTTCAGTCTACTGTGGTCCATATTTAGAGAAGCCAGGACGGTGATTAAGCTCAGTCACATCTAATAACATGCAGACGATGATTAAATGACCGTTAACGAGCTGTTTCTCTACACCTCTGATGTAGAGCAACAATACAAACTGTTCTTTGTGACGCACACGTTGAAAAAGAACAGTAACATTTTGGAGAAATGCTTTAGATGAGAAAAAAAAAAAATCATTTCAATAGCTGTCGTGTCTGAGCGAGAAGCCGGAGCTCAGTCAGTCTGGAGGCAGGAAGCCAAGTTTGTCAACAAGTCTTTAGCCAACCAGACTTCAGTTCATCTCTCTGACTTCCTGTCTGTTTTTATACCGACGATGTGAATCTGTAAGAATGTCACAGATTTAAAGGTTCATTTTAAAATCAGGGTCAGTTATTCCCTTAAAACTGCTGCTCACTGCATTTCTTTTAAATCAAGCAAAGGGGATGCATTTGTTTGGGACTACTTTCAGCGGCGGATTAATCCACATTTGGTGCTCTAGTGAGTGTTTATGGCAGCGTGTGTGTTAATTATTCAAACACAACAACCAGAGTTCTTATGAATGGAAATGGTTTGAGTGAAGTGCAGCATGCAGACCTGTCCTGGTGGATGAACACTAAATCGGTTCAAATTTTCAAAAGTGTTGCATAAAATAAAATCTGCTGTGTTGGCAACTTTGAAAAATACAAAACTGTGCATAACAATGACACACTGATGTTATTTCCTGACACTTGAGAAGTGGAGGCGTCGCAAAGAGCAGCAGGAACTGAAGAATAACTCTTTTATGCAGGCAGAGCAGGAGCAGGACTGAAAACCAGGACTTGTACACCACCTGAAGTAAAGAGGGGAGGAGCAGGTGAGGAGACATCACCAGGCCGGTTAGCAGCCGTCTGTCTTCACTCTGACAGACGCTTCAGTGGTTTAAGGCGTCGTCTACGGAAATTCACTGACTTTTTTTCCTCAATAAAGACTGAAAAATCGATGGCGTGTTGGTATTTCAGGAGGAACGGCTCGTTTTAGAGAAGAAATATGAAGAATATAAAAGCTGAGGAGCACTGCAGAGACACTGTCAGGTCTCCTGTTTGTTTCTAACATGGTAGCTGCACACACAAGAAGAATCACATCAGAGTGAAATTAAGTTTAAATACTAAATGTTATGTGATAATTAGCCTCGTGCAGCTTCTCTTGGAGGCGTCATCATGGTTTTTCACTAAAAATCTCATGAAAGTCATCTCAAAAGTCATCAGGGGCAAAGAGGGCGGCGCTCTTCATGATTCTTCAGGTGATTTAAGCTGAAACTCTGAATTCAATCTGGTCCGTTTGCAGTCTGTTACCATGGTGATCTAGCTAGGTTAAAGGGGAGGTCGACACCTCCGACCTCGGGCTCATCATCCCTCATTAATCCACTACTCTCGCTCCACAGTGCTGCAGCCTGCTCCGACCTTCGCTCGGCTACTGCCGTTTAAACCTGTGCTGACAAATGAAACTCGTTATCTTCATTTTCCAGCGCTGGGGGGCTCAGAGCTGCAGTGATGCAATGATCTCACCGCTGGTGGAGAGAGAGAGAGACGGGGAGGGCAGAGACACGAGGAACCAACTCATTGACAGCTTCCACACACAGTGAAAACTTTCTGTTCATTTTCAGACTTTCAGGTTCTCCATCAGAGGCGTTGCTGTACTTTAAACTATTATGTTGGTGCCAATTTCCCCCAGAAAACACTGGACAGCTGGGTGTTGAATCTCTGATCCTGTGGTCGTCACAACGTGTGCTCCATCCCAGCGTGTCCTGGTCCTGGGGGGCTCCCTCCCCTGTCCAAACACACCTGATTCAAATAATGATCAGCTTGTCACCAGGCTCTGCGGGAGCCTGATAACGAGACACACATTCGAATCAGGTGTGTTTGGGCAGGAAACCTCTGAAAACATGCAGGGCGGGAGCCCCCCAGGACCAGGACACACTGATCTAATAATTCTGCCACAGAGACAAAACAGTTTCACAGTGACACCGATTAGAAACTGCTGCAGGTCCAATCCTGACTGTTGCTTCATCATTAGAGGAGTCAGATACTTTATACAGTACTGCCTGTTTTAAGAGGCAGTGAGCTGGTTGAATGAGATACTGCACTAGATTTTCCTTTAGATTATTGGGAGCATTAATATAAATTTGTTTTAAAAAAAACTGATAAGCCTGAGGAGGGGGGGCTGCCATGAACATTTCAGATTCATTTGCAGTCAGCCTTTACTTTGTTTGGTCTATTTTGCATCCTTAAATGTTCTTAAGATATCCAGATAAGACAAAGAGACAGTTTAAAGTAGAATTATATGAAATCAACTAATAACTTTTGAGTAAATGTCGTTAATATGAATCTGTGGGTAAAAACATCCTGTTTTAACTATTAAATTCTCCCTACAGGACGTCCCAGTCGAAACGATGCTGGACTGAAGTGATGAACCAGAAAATATTCAAACTGCTGCAGCTTTTGGATCTGGTGTCGTTGCTTCAGAACAAAAAAAAAAAGCTCTGAGTGAATCTGATTTCTCCCCAAAGAGAAGTTGTGCAGAGTAGAAACAGGAGGTGCGGATCAGAGAGGAGCTGCCTCTTAATGTTGAATGAAGGAAATAAAGATTTGCCATCTTGGTTCAGACTATAGAGCTCCTCCATTTTATTTTGATGACTGAACACTGTTTTTAAATGAGTGCCGATGATACTGTGTAATAATCACATACACTGTAGAACCTTAAAGTAAACAGGAATGTTTTAATCAGTGTTTTAATTATATAAATATAGACCTGTGGGTGTAACTTGGAAATGGAAAAGTTATCTCAAATGCTTCAAAAAGTAGAGAATCAGAAGAACCTGCAGGGCTGTCTGTGTTTTAGCCGTCACTGTACGAGACATTAATCTGCTTTTGGTCTGCAAATTCCTAACAAATGAGAAACGAGGCTGTCGCACAAAGCAGCAGGAACTGACTCTTAACTCTTTTTATGTAGGACAGGACTGAAAACCAGGACTTAAATACCTCCTGAGCTAATGAGGGGATGGGGAGCAGGTGATGAGAACAGGACCGAGCTAACAAGGCTGATGCAGGACAGGTGGCACAAGGTACAACCTGCCTGCAACAACCACTGCAAACACAGAGACAGATCACCCAAAACCAAGAGATGGATGCAAAATCAATAACCATAAAGCAGAACTGGGACTAAAACAGAGTGAACACAGGAAATGAAAAAGAAAAGAAAAGTCTAAAACCCCATGTGTCCACGACAGAAACACTCAAAGGCCAAGAGGTGAAACATATCAGAATATTACTGGTGCTAATTTCTGGCAGAGAGACGTTAAAAAATGATTCACATATGTACAACAGTTATTCAGTAATGAGTCACGCTGAGCTCTTATTACTGTGGGAATTAACATCACCACTTAATTACAGGCAGCAGCCATAACAGAAATACATCTTTTTACCCTGGAATGTGTTTCATTAATGGCAAAATGTTCTCATTTTTTATTAATCTGTAAAAAATAAAAAATACCACAAGTTCATGTCGTCCAGAAAGAAGCACACGTGTGTTTTAAACCAAAGCAGAGACGTGACGAATCGTTTATTGATGATAATCCATGCAGCTTTTCCTAATAACTACAAGTCTCAACACAAACATCATCATCATTATCACCCAACTCCAGTCATGTTTGTCTCCTGTTTTAGCTCTGATTTGGTCTCCACCATTGTTTGTGTGTACGCTCTCCTGTCCTCAGTGTCAATTAAGGATTTTTTTAAGGAGAAATTTTAACCCAAACGCTACCAAACAAAGAAATATGATCACTATCCACAGGGACACTTTGGCCTCCTCGGCTAACTGTGGCTGAGCCGGACCGTCACACCAAATCACCTTTAAATAAATAAATAAAGGCACGTGAGAGTTTGTCTCGTCTGAATCTGTTGCTCGGAGGCGTGAGACGCTTTGGAAATGACAACAATGCTTGTTTCAATTTATTCCCAAAGCTAACGTTAGCGAAAGTGGTTAGTTAGCCTAACGTTAGCCCATAAGTATTTGTAGAAGATGGATCACAGCGTGAAAATACCCCGTATTTATGGAGAATAATGAATAATCTTCTGGTTAATATCCAGTTTTATGCCACAGTGATATCAAGCAGTCACTCATCAGTACATATTGGAGATGAGCTCGTTCTGCTCGTTGGCTCAGGTGAAGGAAACAGACATCACCTGCAGAAGGCCGACAACGACACACTCATGTGAATCAGGTGTGTTGGAGCAGAGAGCTCTGGGGAACATGAACATTTGAACCTCGTTGCAGCCTCCATCCAGTAGCGGCTGAGATGTTTCATCCTAGGAAGGAGCGGACCAACGGACCAGAAGACAAAGCTTTAACTCTCTTGTCTTTTTATCCTCATTTCCTTTCAGAATAAAGCTGAAGTCACACAGTGAAGCTCTAATGACTCCCCTGAAGCGTCAGATGGTGTCGGACACATTACGAAAGGCTTGTGGTTTGAGTGTCTGCTGCAGAGAGACCTCCGCTGCGTTCTCCGAGACAGCCGAGGCTTTATATCCTCCACCTTTCTCTTCCCAGAGTGTTTCTGCAGGCTGTTCTTTTCACTCCAAACCTTTCAGAAAAGCGTCTCATCCTCTCTTCCTGTTTGTCAGCCTTCACTACTCTGAACGCCAAAGGAATCAGTTTGGATCAGAGCGAGCCAACAGGCTCCAGCAAAGGCTCCATGAGTGTCCGCAGGAACTATTACGACTGTTAATGGGAACAAAACCAAGCAAATACAAACCAACATAGCAAATGGGACACAGGTCTCTGTTCTGTAATGATCCTGTACTCGTGTTAAACCTCAAACCCCCAGAGGTGCAGACACTGTTTATGGTGTTCAGGTGAGGTGTTGTTGACGTTTGGAGTTCAGTAATCAGAGTAATAGATTTTAATTTTAGTGGTATTTCTTAGTCATTTTATGTCTGAGGAAAATAATCCTGATAATAATCCTGAACAGCTTCATGTGTTCTTCCTTCTGCAACCTGCTCCCTGGACAGTTTTAGCCTCGGTGGCAGAGAAGCGTTGCATAGTGCTGATGGAAAAAACTTATTCTGTGTGTTTTTATTCTGGTACAAGAAGAGCACAGGATATTTCTAGAGCACAGTGTGTGTGGGGTGAATCAGCAGGACGTCTTATCTCATGAGCACAGTTTGGGCAGAGAGCAGCTCGACCCGGTGCACCAGGAACCTGGAGGTAAATGTTCTACTACAGTTAATAGTTCTTCATCACTTCTGATTTCTCCATGAAATACGATAAGCTCATAAAAATGTTTCTGCTCGGTATTAAACCAGTGATTTCATAAGAGAAAAGCAGTGTGTGGTGTTGGAGACGTGAACTTCTCACATGGTTTCATTCAAATATCAAGTGAGAGGTAAAATTATCTAATATTTCACAATCAACGGTGGAGATTTGAGAAAAGTCTGACAACTCAGAACAGATTTCTGCAGCAGAACTTTGCTTCTTCTTCTTCTTCTTTCCTCTCATCAGGTGAGTCAGACTTCAAAACATCCACATCTAATAATCTATAATCTGAGAAACACACATTTAATAACATTCCCCCGTCCTTCGTTTCTTCTTCTGCTCTCACGGCTTCCTCTTGTTTTCTCTTGTCTCGTTTTGTCAAAACATTTGAATTACAAAGTTTAGTTTTCAGTTTTCCTTTTTTTCCCCCCTGAACTAAGCACGGATGGTTATAAGAACTGACAGATGAGTTCAGCATTATTCATGAGGCAGATTATCCAACACAGCTGCTTTGTCACAGTGTGCCCCACAAATGAAACACAGAAACACAACAAGCACAGATTAATAATGCAGTGGATCTAAATATAGGCTTCACACGACGCTCATTTCAATAATGTTTCACACAAACTCATGCAGACTCAAACCAGCGTCACCAGATCCAGTAACACTGCCGTGATAAACTTTCACAAGAGAACGGCTCCTGATATCACTTCTTCTTGGATGAGACGAACCTGTAAAATATCAAGTCTGGAACATTTTGTGGTTTTGTGGTAAACCGAGACGTTTCCAGTCGAATCCACGCGTTGGGAAACGTGTCGATCTCACATGTTGTATTGTGGGATGAAGGTAAACATGAAGAGAAGCTTTGTATTGATCTGCAGTGTGGAGACTAAATAATGTGTCAGGAGAAAAAAGGTGATTACGATACGTTAATTGACTTTTTATGAGTCTACAGTTCCTTTTTACATGGTCTGATTTTAGGACCTAAAAGTTTACAACATGGGACAAAAGTCTTTGTAATCTTTGGTCGTCGTAGATCAAACTGTGACTGTTGACCAGCCAATGAGAACACAGAGTGAATAGATACAGAATATTTTAAAGAAAAAAGTTTTAGTGAAAAAATAACAAATAACCAAAAGTAAGGAAACAAAACAAATCCTGTCCTGATTATATTTAAATGTTTTTTGGTGAATGGGAGAATGAGGATGTGATGTAAAGCGCTTTGAGTAGTAGAAATAACCAGAAAGGAGAAATACAAATACAGAGCATTTACCATTTGTTAAAAAAAATAAAATCACCTGATGATCATCAGCCTCTGCTTTCATCAGCTCTCCTCTATTTCCATTTCCAGGATTCTTCTCTGGCCATCGAGTTCGATCTGTTAGGATCCTGTTGTGTTTCTGCCTCCCTCCACCTGCCACCTGAGCACAGGTCACTCCAGGTCACTCCGCCCACACACCTGCACTTCACACACACCTGACACTGATCTCCCATCAGGCCTCCCACTCCTTCCCTGCCTACATAAGCCCAGATCACCGCTCACTGGCAGACTGTCTGTTGCACTTGGTCCACTTCAGGTGCTGTTCTCCAAGACTTCTTGTGATTTTGCTCTCCGTCCTGGTCCTGGTTTTTGTCCCAGTCCTGCTTCCCACTAGCCCCTTTTTCCCCCGACCTTGCTCCTCTCCGTTGGTGTAAATAAACCCATCTGTCTCCAACCACCCAGTTGTTCTGTGTCTGCATCGTGGGTTCAGCCGGTTTAGTTCTGCACAACACAACTACTATCTTCTCTTTATTAGATGGGGAAAAAACAGCATTGTGTTTCTGAGAAAATGCTCCTAAATTTGGGTGGAAGTGGAAGTGAGCATGTATGAGTTTATATCTTGTGAAACTAACACATTCCCATCATAATATACAGCAAATAAAACTGCTCTTTACCGTCCTCGACATGCACAGACATCACATACAGACACTAATAGAGAGATGCTACAGTTCCAAACTCAACTAAATGCAGTCCTGTCCTTCAGACAGGAGCACGGAGAAGTGAATTTAGCATCAGCGTACATTATTATGGCAAGAAACGAACCCAGAGAGATTAATCGAGGCTTTTATTTTGGCCCCAGAGGGAGTTAAAGAGTCCGACTCTAAACTCGATGGAGGTAATTATCTCCCTCATTACTCCAAATGAACTCTTCTGTGTTCGTGGATCTTTGCCCAGATGAGCCTGAATGTCACTGTCTTGTTGTTTTGCTCCTAAAGTTACACACTGGTTTTATTTCCTGTGATATTTAGTCAGACTGGCTCGGAGGTTAATGACTGGCAGTGAAGCTCCTCACATATTTGACGATGTTATCTCTCATCTTTGACGTGGAGCTGAAAATAAATGGGAACATTATTTTCCCTCTTTCACATTCCTCATCGATCAAAAGCGCTCTGCCTTTACACTCACGTCAATTACTTGCTTCTCTTATATAAACCTGCTCTGGATTACAGTTCCACCGGCGGAACAGCAGATGGCTCGATTTAACAAAAACCCGTTGATTCGTGAAATTAGTTTTATCTCGATATGCAGCTGGGAGATCCCTCGTGGAGAGACGGCGACCTTTTTCTAACGCAGCTGGACGTCTTTTTCAGCCAAAAAGAGAAAACACACACACACACACACACACACCTAAAATCTAAAACTATTATCTCTTAACAAATTCATCATAAGTGTGTCAGAAGTTTGGATCCATCATGTTTGATCTGTTTGTCAGCTGTAAAATAACTGAGAAGAAACAAACAAATGAAAATAATAAAAGTTTGTAAGAGGAAAAAAACTCTTTGTGTCCATAAAAGCTGCAAAAATAAGAGTAAATATTTAGATATAAATAGTGAATCATGCAACTAAGTGTAAAGTTAATGGGGCCACATTTAGTAATGAACATTCATCTTTCATCTCCATCATTTCTGGTTTTTGTTGTATGTATGTTGTAGTCCAGAAACCAGAAATAAACTCGTTATCGCTGCTCTTTAACTGGTGATGAACTGGTTATTTAAGGTGTTTTAGCCACTTAAAGAGGAGGCAGGAGGAGATTTTCCTTCACAGAACATGATTATTGATGTGGATACTCTGTGGTTGTGACTGATGTCAGGTCACGATCGGCAAAAGAGAAAAAGAAAAGACAGACTGAAGAAGAGAAGAAGCTAAAAGGGACAGTCGACCTACCTGCAAGATAAAAGATTCAAAACAGATCGTGAACTTTTCCTTCTGTTTTATTCAAGAAACACATCGTAACTCGTAGTTTTACATCAATATAAGAATTTACATTAGCTAGCTAGCTAACGTTAGCTGCTTTTATTAAGATCTTTAATGAATGAGCCTTGTAGTTTTCACTCATATTTCAGATGTGAACCACTGAACACTACCTACACAGTACCAAAAGTTTAGCCAGCTGGTGAAGAATGCAGCTACAGAGCGGTGGAGACCAAACCAGAGCTACAAGGAGAATAAATCCTGGACTAAATATTAGATACACGTGTTGAATCTGTGCTAAAAGCCAATCAGGACTGGTCCTCTAATCTTCTCACCTCTGTTCTGAACAGTTCTCCTGTCTTTACCATGAGCTCTCTCAGGTGTTTGTACATGTATTCTGCCGCGGTGCTGCAGCACAGATGCAACCCTAAGTACCAGGATGTAAAGGTGAGCGTGCTAAAGAGCAGATGGATGCGTCCCTTAAAACAGCTGCATCAGACTGATCGCCTGATTCATCTGCTGCCAGGAGCCTGAGCGTTAACCTGCCACGGCTAATTTCTGCCCACATTTGGTTGTTTTGCTGGCAGGTGCTCGTTCAAAACCCGGCAAACAAACACGCTGCGCCCTCACACACACTTAGCAGCACTGTGCGCTGATGGCGGGGGTCCGAAGGCGGCTTCAGGTCTGTTGTCAGGCGCCGTGGTGAAAGACTCAAGATGATCGAGGAAAACAAATTGTCTGTGCTCTCAAGTTTTCCTACGAAACATGTGCTTCACACCTGAATACGTGAAGCTGGAGGAGCTCAAACCCAGTTTCTCTGAATATCCAGGAGGGTTTTAGTAACTGATTGTCTGTGAGGCCCAACAAATCTGATGTGGTGGTCATAAATAATCCTGTTTTTACATCTATAATTATTCAAAGTAATTTATTAGGACATAACTTTGTGCTGTCTTAGCTAGAGTTAATGCAGTCAAGGGAAATATTGCTTCTCTCTTCTCTGGAATATTTTCTGCCTGATTTAATTCAAAATCGGACACATTTTAACGTCAGCGTGGCCTCTGCTGTAATCTTAATCCCAAATATGTTCATTTTTCTGCACTGCAAGTCCTGCAGCTCTGTGGAAAAGAAGTAGAGAGAACTTAGAAATGTCTTTTGTGCATTGTAACAGTTATAACGTCATAAATTTAAAAAGAAAAAAATGTAAATTGAATTTATCTGATTTATTTCACAAAAACTGAAAAAAAATGGGCTCCACAAACTATTTACAGATTTTACAAACCAGACTTTTTTAAGGTTTCTCTGGATGCTAACCTGCACAAAACCCTCTCACAGAGATGCCAGAGTCTCTAAAACAGGAAGCACAGAAGAGAATCGGAGCGAATGGATGAATGTAATTACCTTCATGAAGGTCAGCATCCATTATAGAAGAATGGTCAGTGCTTGTTATCAGGTTATGGTGTAATGACAGCAGGGAAGGATTATTAGGGAAATTAAACAGATCCTCTAACTATTATGTTTCTTTTTGACTGCTGGTTATGATAAATATTGAGCCGTGGTGTGCAGTCAGCAGGAGAAACAGGCTCTGCAGGTGTTCGACACATAAACAATCAGCAACCGCAGTGCAGGAAGCGGCGTTAAGCGGACATTTCCTGCCATGATGCAACTATTAAGCCAATTAACCTGTTTGGTGTGACAGATTGAGACGCCTCATTTGAGGAAACGTAATGAGGAAGTGATTACACCTGAAGCAATAAAGCAGCTACCTCACACACACACACACACACAACAGCATCCTTTAATAATCTCCCCAGAAGAACGGTATCATCCTGCCCTAAGAGATCGTTCTCTCTCTCTGTCACGCTGATTGCTCAATAATCCACACAACTGTTTTCCAAGTCAGGAGTGCAGACTTCTTACACAGAGTGGGAATTGTTACCAGAGCTTGTTTTCTTTTTCGTTTTCTTCAGCCTCAAAGAAAACCAGAATACCACATGTTCTTGTTTTCTCATGTCAAAGTCAAACCAATTTGCATACTTCTGCACATGTGCTCTGCTCGCTCTTGGCGCGACGTCCCAGGTTATTTGAGAGGTGTCCCCTTCAGAAGAGGGAGAGCGTCGGACGTAGCGGCGCTCCGTCGAGGGGACGTGTTTGTTTTTCACCACATCTGTGAGTCTTTTCTGGGACAACTTACACTCGTGTTTGGCTCTTCCTGTTTTCCAGATCCCATGAATCACACGCAGGCGGATGAAAAGAACGCTTTCCTCTTCAGGAACACCCGACTCCATATTCACACCAACACCTGGAAGCCATCCAATGCAGCCACAGTCTGCAGACTGCTGGGGGTTCAGGGTTTAGCCTCGGGGCACCTCCATGTCTCCGCGCAGTTTTATTCAATCAGGGATCAAACATCCACACGAGCCAGTTCCTCAAACCTGCAGGTCTTTGCTACCAATCACCACCTCTACACATTGCTCAGTGTTAAATCAGTCAGCATGCGTCTCCAGCTGCACATCAACGTGTGCAGGTGTCTTAGGAGCTTTGAAAAGAACACCTACATTTAGAAAAACACCTTAATAACCTTCTGAAGTGGAAGAAGCCACCTTAAAAAAGGATGTTGTTCAGTTTCTTTGTTCAGTTTACTCACACTGGAGAGTAAAACCTCTTCTGATTTAGTTTTTGCTCTCTCCGGTATTACAATGTCCACAGCTGAGTTTTTGTTCTATGTGAAACACTAATTAATTACTTAAGGGTCCCACATTCTGCTCTTCAAGTTCACACCAGAGCAGGTTTACAGGGTTTAATGCTCAAGAGACGCATTATTTTTCTGTCTGTCTGCGGACAGCGAGGTGGATTCTGGGGGTTTTCAGTGGTCACATGATCATCAGATCCCTTATGACGTCATAAAGGAGCCAAATATAAGTGTGTGTGTGTTTTCACAAAAAGAGCAAAAGAGAGTGGACGGCGTTTTCCTTTAGTTTAGTGCTCACTAGACACACTGACTCACTAATTAAGTGGAAGGTCACACAGAGAGCTCAGACCTCTTTACATGTCTGGATGTGTTTCCAAAAACTACACTGCTTGTCCAGGAGTCAGATCCAGATCTGCTCCAGACTCTGGTGGGTTCTTCTTTGGTCCATGCGACACCCTTTACGCCAAGTTTTGTGAAAACTGAGCCAGTATTTTTTTTTTCTCATAATCCTGCTGATGGCACCAAAAACAGAACTAAAGCTTGTGCAAGCACATGACACACACACACACACACACACACACACAGTCAATGCAAAGACGCTAATAGATGCAAGAAGATTGCAGTGGGTGCCACAAACGATGCATTTTGCAAAAGTTGAAAATATTCAATTTGAATGCTCTGGTTTCCCTCTGAGAGACGACTTCTGGATTTAACTACCTGTTAAATTGTCTGTTACTTGATTCTCGTGTCCGGTTTTACTTTTCTGTGAAGCAAGTTAGCATTAGCATTAGCTCCAGCTCTCCTGTCATCGTATTAACTCGTGCAAGTAACTCCAGGCCAACATTCGCTTCATGTTTGGTGGAAACACATTTGCGATGAAACACAAACCTTTTGTGCCGTTTTTTACCTTCTTCTGCATCCTCTCCCTTTTTATGACGGCTTGTGGACCAACATGCGTCGCTGCTGCTGTCAGGACTTTAATTTGATGAGGTAATCTCACGCGGTGACAACTTGGACAAAATGACTGACAGTGTATCAGATAAAATGTTTTAGGGGCTTAAATCTATAATCTGTGTTTATCCAGGTCCGTCTCTCTGACTGGCAGCTCACTTCAGACAGAAACGCTCCGGGTCAGGCTTCTCTGTGTCGTCTTGTATAATCAGTTTACAGCAAATCTATCTGTCCTGATTATTCTGATTCATATCAATACCAGATTAATCCATAACTATCTTCTACTCAGTGCAATAATTGCTCTGAGACGTTGTGCTTGTGAAGGATTAATGATGAAAACTCAGCGAGCAGATGATGGATGGTGACGTTCAGGGTTGAGGAGTTCAACATCAACTGAAATCACCATAAAATTATCACAATTACACAATTGGTAAAGACAGGAATGTTAAATTTTTGGGAACTGAAGCCTCTGATATGAATCCAGTGAAGCTATGCAGGTAAAAATATGACTAATTCTGTTTTTACTGGTGCAGGCTGACGTATGATCCTGTCAAACTGTCAAACTGTTTCTCATGGAAATGACACGGCATGTCAGCAGGGAGATAATGGAGATGTATGTGGGCCTTTAATCTGATGATGCTTCACTGTTACAGCTCAATAGTTTGGACTTTGTGCAGCCACGCGAGCTGCAGGGTTCAACGCACAGTCAGAGAGTCAGTCTGATGTCAGGCTACAGTCATAAATCCACGACAGACCACATGTCGGTCCTCGGTCGATCGAAGCTTGCCGTCTTACACGATGATGTCTGACACACGACTCAGGATAAAACCATCAAGTGTCTGGACGACCTGGCAAGAGAGAATTAGACATTTACCATATACATAACCATATATTTTCAGCCGTTAAAATCCCCTATGAGCGTGTAAAATGTGAACAAGTAGTTCATGAGAAGGATGGAGAAGGACTGACAGGTTAGTGAATTATCCCTTTCATCATCAGCTCCACCATAAATCTGCTGCGGCACATTTTTTTCCACATCTCTGCCTCGACTGCTGCTCAACACGTTGGCGTGTAGCATTAACACGACTAACGCTACACGACGAACCAGTGCGCTAACCGAGAGGACGAGTCTGAGCCTCTGAGGCCCCCCAACCCCCAGCAGACAGACTTTATAGTTGTATTCAATGAGAGCAGTGAAGCTTTTAGCTGTTGTGTCTGCAGCAGCGTCCGAAACGCCTGAAGCTGAAAAAACTTCAACTCAGAGAAGAAAAGCAACCAAATGTCATTTTTTCCTCATTGTTGAGTTGGATTAATTTAGGGGTGGGCTGTAACATCACTGTTTAACATTAACTAGCCAGCTCACAACTCCAGCCTGTCATGATATCAGCCACATGTTTTTAACAGACCTGGTTGTTCAGAATTTACCTCAGAGTCATTGAAGATCATTGTAATCATGCTAACGACATTAAAAACAATGTATGTGACTGTAAATATAAGGCGCTTAGCTTAGCTTGCTATCAGGGGCTTGTGGCCATAATAGTAATAGAATAAATAAATAAAGATGCAGCATGCAGTAAACTGTAGGCTTCAACAAAGACGCAGTGAGTTTTACAGGAAGCTTTGCTGATCTTCATTAACTTGAGGGTTTTTGTGTGTGTGACGTTTAATTTGGCTTTAATTTGTGGTTTTGGTTTGATTGCAAAGTGAAGAATGTGTGTTTATCACTTTTTTTTTTTAATAGAAGCCGATAGAATAATATATATAATATTTAGAATAGAAGCACATCTCAGTCAGAACTTAAGGTGGTTGCATTCGATTCAACTCATGATAAAAGTTTTCTAACTACATTTTTACACACGGTCCCTAAATTAGACACAACTGTAAGTAAAACTCCCACCTGAAGGCCTGTGTCACTTTACCTTGTGATTTAGTGGGGCAGGTAACAACTCTCCTCGAGGTCCTGGGCCCCCGGGGGCTGTCGTCCACTTTTCCTTTCAGTGAGTTCGTGCTGAGGGATGTTTAGCAAACAGGCCTGTAATACAGACCGAAGGCTGGAGCGCAGATATTTGAAGCAAAGTGATGTATTACTTTGAGATGGAGGCCCGACGGCCGGCCCTCCTTCCTCCGTGACGTCCCGCCTCTCTCCGGGGGTCTGCAGCTGTGCCTCAGCCAGCTGCTCCCCAGAGGGCATCGCCATGAAAGAGCTGTTTGGACGTCAGCTTTCATCGCTTAAGCTTTTAGCCACACAAACGGCTAAATGAGGGCAAAGCGAGGAATGATGGGCTCTGTAATGCAGCTTATCCCGACCCGTCCCGCTCTCCTGCACAGGGCAGGTTCAGCGGGGGTAAACCAGAGGACACGTTATCAGCTCTGAGGCTTTTACATCACCTGAGAGCACCTGTGAGTTTAGGAGAGGTATTTCTGGTCAATAGCAAATAATCACAAGATAAAAGATAAAGCTTAAAAGAGTTTTCACACAGCGATCCATCTGACGATCGTCTGTTAACACTCGCCTCAGATATGCAGCAGGTGTTCTCTGACAGATTTCATTCCAAAACACAATAAATCTGTTCTGGAGAAGACAAATAAGACTCGTTCTATAAAACTGATCAGCTCGGTATTTAAAGAGGACCCAACGGAGGACGACCGACTCTTAAAATGAGGCCAGTTTGTCAGCAGATGTCTGAAAATGTTGCACAAGTCGAAACACAACGACCGCGTTTTAGACATCAGGCTTTGTCTTGATCAGTAAATAATAATTTAAACATTTCATATGTGTGAAGTCTGTCTGCTGTTTCATCTGAAACATACTTCAAAAGAATCCCTGAAATGAATCTAAGCTTCTTTTTGGTATTTTCATTGTTGGAAAAGCTCGTGTCCACTGAATAGATTAGATTTTTTTTATGTATGATGATACATTTATGTCTGTATGTCTTCAAATAATCAGTGTTATCTCCGTCTTTCTGTCTTTATGTGATGTCTAACTGCAGACTGTCTGCAGGACATAAAGACTGTGGGAGTAAACACAGTACCTTCTGTTTTATTTAGAATTTGTAGGTGATTAAATTGTGCTTTTTTGTTTAAATCCAGTGTCTGACTGAGTGTCAGGTTCAGTCGTGCGCTGTGTTTTGGTGGACGGTGACAGTTCCACCTCGTTATAACAACTTGTTCCGCCGCTCTGAAGAATCCCGTTTCTGAAGCAGCTGCTCATGTGTCGGACAGATGTAACAGACCAACCGGAGGCGGTTTAGTCTGCAACAAAAGCTGAAAGTCCAAAGACGGATCCAAACCCCATGACGTCACCCTCAGGGCCCGGTGGCTACGGAAAGCTGAAAGGGTCAAAACTTGTCTCTGTGTTTATGAACGCCGCTCTAAATGTGTGTTTGTCTGAAGTCAGGAGCTGCTTTCATTGTTTCGGTTTTTCCTTGTTGTTGAGGTTTTGAATGTGGTCAGTGTGAGCAGCCTGAAGAAGAAGAAGAAGAAGAAGAAGAAGAAACGAGTTTTGTTTGAATGTTTTCAAAAGGGACCAAATAAACCTGGAAACCTCAAACACATGCTGACACATTACTATTGTGACACATGCACCTAAACACGTGACTGGACTGGACTAAAGCCGCGTTTCCACCAGCACGACTTGGCCCTACTCGACTCGACTCGGCACGGCACGGTAGTGTTTCCATTACACCTGGTACCACCTCAAATGTGGGCGGGGTCGTCATAGCAAGGCGGGCCGAAACTCCGGTAGTGTAATTTGTATACGGCACAAACAAATACAACTAAGGACATGGAGCGTTTGGTTTGTGTGGATCCGTTTACCTCGTTCACAGAAATAATAAAAACACTCGGTCTGTTTCCGGGGTTTTAAAAACAGTGGGTTTGATAGTCGCTCTCATGACTCATCCAGTGGCGTCGCTCCCTGGCCAATCAGTGGTCTGCAGTCTGGTGACATCACATGGTCAGCTCGACTCAGCTCGCTGGGAACCCCGGCCGAGGAGGTACTAAAATAGTACCTGGTACCAGGAACAAGGGCCGGTGGAAACGCTACCTAAAGCGTGTCGAGCCGGTGGAAACGCAGCATAAGTGCCGAATCTTTCAGCTTTCACAGCCTTTTTTAAACCGTGGAAGACTTTCATTAAAACAGAAACATGAAGCTGATGTTTCTGAGCTGAGGAAACATCAGCCAATAAAACAATCAGGCCAACAAAGGAGGAAAAACTCTCACTTTTACGTTCACTGGCAGCTTTATTTGAACACAAATATCAGAAGATCAACGAAACAAAGCTGTCGAACTCATATCTGGCAGCATTCGCACATTTCAGCGAGCTCTCTGTTCTCTGTTTCGGTTTAAATATCCATAAATCAGATGTTTAACTTCCACATATCTCGCGATAACAAACTAAACCAGCAGCAGGAGTCATACAGGCGGCTCATCACAGGCCTGAAACACTGGGTCAAACCATTTGATTTATTGATTGCTGTCTGTTTAAATACAACTAAACGCTCATAAAAGTTGCATACCCTGCCTTTAATGCAGCAGTAGTATTAATCTAAAACATACTTCATAAATATTTTACTTAAATTGGGCTTGAATGCCGGATTTTTACTTGTTTACTTGTATTTTCACGGCGTGACATTAGTACGTCTTAATCTACAGTAATTTAAAGTTTAACGCTGTAATTGGTTAAGTTGCTGTTGTTGAAGATTTGACCAGCGTTCAGGTCATCGTTTCTCTTTCTATTAACATTGGATCATTTTAACGATGCCAAGATGAGACTGAATCAGTGTTTGAGCTGCTAAAGACTCCTCGTCTTTGTTCCAATCTGTTGTCAATAGTTCCCATTCAGGCCTCATTGTTTCCACGTGAAATTAAACAGCTTGAATCCACAGATTGAATCGAGTGAATGAATTCTTTGCATCCTATAAAAGAAGGAATCCGTGTTGAACAGCTCGCAGCAGCTCTTTCATTTGATGCCAGCAGCAGAACTAGAAACACATCGGACACCTTGATTCACTCGTTCCTGGTTAACGCTGCATTTGTTTCTTTATTCGTTTGTTTGTTTGTTTTGCTACCTCATTTACTGTTCTCAACACTTCTAAGAACTCGGCACACGTCAGCAGCACATCACGTTAGAGATGACGGCTACACCAAGCGTGTCCTGGCTGAGCGTGAGCTGCAGAAGGGAGAAAAGTCGACGCACTTCGGCTGAAAATCACAGACGAGCTTTTCCCCTTTAACCCTTCGGAGTCTAGGACTGCCACACGGCGTCAAAGTCACATGTCGCACGTTTGAAAACGTAAAGCTGTGACACAAGCACGCAGGTGCTCCATTCAAAGACTGTTGGAAAGCGGACACTTCAAACTTTTTACAAGTGTTTGAATTTTGTCCATCGGCCTATTAAGACTAAATTTATGAAGAGCCGAAGTGGCGCACTACAGCTCTTCTACGAGTTAGAAGATGCTGAATCTGGGGAAGAACGTTCTGATTCTGAGGAAGACTCCTTTCAGAGGATGAAGAGGATGCTGCACGTGAAGACGAAGGAGAGGAGGTGTCCGTGCAGACCCCCGCTCCTCCAAAGATCCAACTAGTTCCTGCTCGGATTTTGTGTTTCTTTTGCACTTTTACATACAGTGTGTCCATATATTCTGTCAAAATAGATAAATACTTGTAGAATCACATAGGTGAGGTTGTGCTGAAGAGAAAGACACAAAGAAAGGCAAGAAAAAGGTAAGCTGAATGGGAAACACAAAGGTAAAATGTAAAGTAGTAAAGAACACCGTTTTACCCCAGACTGTGAAGGGTTAAAGGTCCAGCAGGCCCTAAACTCAGAACACTCACAGCCCTTTCTGATCATGTTTACATGCTCTGAATACTTTTGGTTTGCTGTTATTCCAAACAAAGATCCCCACTAAGCTGTGAAAATGAGTATCTGACTAATATTCCCGTGTACATGCAGCCGTCCGACCTCCATCCTACAGATTAGCATGGCTGTCAACAGGCCACCACTATCCACCCACCCACTGCACCAATCTGTCCAACTGTCACCGTCAGGTCGCTGCTATAAGGTCCCACTTTCCCAGAAAAGCACTTATAATAAATCTTTTATTCCCACTGCCATCACCACCGTCAAGAGTCTGAAATAACTCTGCACTGTCAGATATCACACAATGTTTGTTTTTGTACTGTGTTCTGTGTGTTTTTATCCATTTTTGGAGTTTGTCAAAGATGAATTTCTTTCACTTGAACAGACAATAAAGGTTTATCTATCTATTATAAAGACAGAGGGGACGGAGGACGCTGTGTGTCATCGAACAAGGGGAGGAGGATGCACCAATCGGTGAAGGCCTTTTCCTCATGTGACCTGTTTTAGTCCACATGTCACCTCTGGTTAAGAAACAATCAATCAGTGGTTATTGTTTCATGAATATTAACGTCCCACTTTAAGCTCATTGTCGAATCACCGAAGCTTTCCTTCGTTCGCCCGTTAGACTGTGTCGACTGTGTGAATCACAGCTTTGGGTTCAGGAAGGTTTGAGATCTGCCAGAAAATTCAGACCAACAGAAAAGGAGTTAGTTAGTTAAACATCCTCATCTAACACACAAAGAATCACATGTTCAGCCTCACTTAGAGTCAGTGGATCGTGTACATGAGGTGACAGTAAGTGAACCGTGAGTTCAGATTTAACTGGTTTATGTTTTGGCTGCATGCGGCTAAATGAGAGTAACATTAGAGTCGGAGTCCTCTGAGACCTGCTTTAACTGTAGAGAGAGTTTTCCAGTTGGGAATCTGTGAATAATCTTCTATTTCCCAACATTTTGACAACCAGTCAGATATTTGACACCTGCGCCACAAGCTAGCTGAACTGTTGTATCTTACAGTTGTGAAACAGCCTATTGGACGTTCCCACATCTCGGCGACGCTCGGTGCCAAACACAGGAAGCACTGAGTTCCTCATTTGGCAGAGTGGAGGAATCACTTTGTTCAGTTTAAAGACACCTTTTCCGTTATCGCCTTTAGTGACTCTCTCAAAGTCGGGGTGGGATCTCCACATCAGTGGCCAGGCAGGAACATCGATACTGGACGATGACACGAAATTAAAATCTGCCCACCAGCGAACTACTGGAAGGCTTTTATTGTGAAGGTGAGGTTAGCGTCTGTGCTGCTACCAGCTAGTATGTCTGTGAGCTTTGCTGCGTGTTTTACCGCCCTGTTCCTTCTTAAATATGTTTAGTAGTGTTTTGTAGTTCATGGTTATGGTGTTTAGAAGTTATTCACAGTGGTGGGACGGTTTTTGGTGGCACCATGAAGTATTTAATCACATGAAGCTCGTCCTGCCACATAAGCTATAAAACACTCAGAGTGTATATCTGCCCTGTGTTTCCCCCCTGAGCTCCAGCGTGGCAGCCGTTAGGGGGAATAATGCTCTGTGATTTGTTGTGACGGGAGGAAATCTTGTGTTCCGTCGCCCTCGAAGGCTCAGATGTCACAGCTGCATCTGATACAGCCGTCGGTGGTTTGCCGTTTTCTGACCTGACCGTTAAAGAGCAGACCAAACATGACATGAGGCGGCCGGCGAGCCAGTTTGGCGCGGGAAGAGGAGGAAGAATCAAAGTGTGAAATGTTTTCAATTACGTCCCCTCGCACAACACACGGGGAGAATATCTAACAGGAGAATTCCTTTTTAAAATGTTTCCACTGAGCTTAAACTAATGTTGTGCCGCGCTCTCAGTGGGATCCACGTTTGGTACGAATTTAAGCAACTTAAAGAACAGGACGTTTTGGTACCAGATGCCGGTATTTACAACCTCATTAGAGTTTTACTAAAGGTAGAAACGTTTGGGGGAAATAAAACCCCACACTGTTGTTTCCCATTGATTCCTGAAGTTCAGACTACTTTGTGGGGCAGGACTTTGCGGGTATGTAATCATCGCATGTCAGGATCCTGGTTTTCATGCTAACTGTTTGTGCCGAAGGTTTCCTGCAGCTTTGCACGTTTAACACTGCAGGAGCAAAGGTTTCATGCAGCAGAGGAAGTAATCAGATGGTTTAAGCGCTAATATCACGCCACTGCAAGTCAAATCCTGACTTAACCTGTTGACCAGGGCCTTTATTTATATTAAACCCAGGCTCATATTAGACACAGGCCTTTATTAGTTGGATTAGATTACTGTTTTTTCCTCATATGTTAGTGTATTTTTACATGAACACAAACATCTGCTGTGACTTTAATGCAGCTAATATCACTGAAGTGTTGAAAACAGCATCTTCATGTGGTAGATTTATTGTTGCTGATGTTTTAGATTTGATTTAACAGGCACCAGGAGTTCATCCACCCGTGTTTTTGCTTTCCACAGTGAGTCAAAGTATTTAAAGCAGAAGTTGAAACGTTGCTCTCTGTGTTTTCTCTCTTCACATCTGATGTTTCTGGATTAACGTTACTGTGGCATTAATGATGTTCATGTTACATTTTACTGCTGCAGATGTTTCAGGGTTGAGCTCATTTTAACTTTTAACTTCATATCCTGTTGGGTCGTTTAATCCAAAGCAGTGCATCATGGGATAAAAGATCATCATATGTTTGTAGCATCGCTGTCCTGTGAGAAATATGCATCTCTAAAAAAAAAAAAAAAAAAAAGGTCTTAAAACTTTTCCTGAGTTCAGAAAAACGTTGTTTTCATCTCAAATCACCAAGTTGGAAGATTAATTTAGTTCTTTAGTTTATTATATTCACTTGACATATAACAAATATAATTAAAAGAAGAGAGGAAACATACAGTTAGATAGAAAAAGATGTTAGATGTAAAATAAAACAGCCTAACATTAAAATTAGAGACAGCTGGAAGTGTTTTCCCACAAAGTTACAGATATACGTCTTTTCTTATTCTTTTAAATATCTGAAATTCAGACAATACAACAAGAAAAAGAAAGAAGAATGACAGGAGAAGAATTCACAGCAATTACCAGAACATATTTGTGCTGTTATCATACCATGTTTTTATAGCAGTGTTCTCCGTCAAGAGAAGCTGTTTAAGATCTTTTTTAATAATCTGAGACGAGGAGTGACTGCGAAGTGAAGCAGAAAAGCTGTTCCATGTGACTGCAGCTCTGCGCTCGACTGAAAACTGGCCAAGAAAACGCTCTTTATCAGAGCATCAGCAGATCTGGTGTGATAACAGTGAGTCCGAGGACTCGTTACGGAGGCACTGTAGACAGAAAAGGGAATATTGGAATATAAAAATATCTGCTCACACATCGGTTTTCACTGAGCAGGAGGTAAAAAGTGTCTTTAACGTAAATATACATGTATTATCTACCTTTTTTATTGATATATTTAGCTTAAATGTGTGCTGGTGTGCAGCACTTGAGTAAATGTACTTGATTACATCACGCTGCTGATGAGAGAGAAAAGGTGAGACGATAAAGTCGATCAGCTCCTCAGTAATCCTGTTTACCACAGTGAATCATTCCCATCAGTATGTTTGGAGGTTTTTACAATCGGAAATCTATAAAATTGGATTTCACTTTTACAACTTGTTTCCAGGCTTTGAGTTAAAAACCATGAAACCATGACGAGGGCGATTCAGGATGCTGTGCTCTGTATTCTGACAAAGGTGCATGCAGGTTATGGTGAGGAGGCCTCAGAGCACGGCCTGAGCCGCGCTACGTCCCGTAAAAAAACCACGTCCGTGTGGTCCTTGTGCACCTCGCCGGCTCACCTGCAGATACCTGTAGGAAGCGGTGTGAGCGCGGGGCCGAAGAGGTGCGCTCACATTCCTCTTGTATAAATACCAGTTAATTTGGGAAAATGGTGAATGCATTTTTATTGTAGCTGCACATCTGGTCCCTGCTCACCGGAGAGTTCAGCAAGTGCAGCTCAAACAGGAGGACAGAGTGCGTTTTGATGGGGGACTATTTTCAGTGGCGGATTAATCCACGTTGGCTACGTCCAGTAAAACGTGGCTCATTAAAGTGTTTTTCTTATTTTATGGACAACGATGGAGCTGTATCTCTCAGAGTAGGGAGATGTATCAGGCTGTGGCTTGTTCGTAGATACGTTCACTTGGTTTTGGTCTTTCGTGGATTTATTGACGAGAAGTAAAACGTGGAACATCTCCAGACTGATCCTTTAAAATCAGGCTCTTTGCTGGCTCGTCTGATCTCCACCTCCACCTCGCAGGCCAAACTGCACTTTTATCTTTATTGCAGCTCATGGACTGAGTGATTTAGACTCCGGGGTTTTTAAAAACTAGAGCCAAAGCTCCGGGTGACTGAAAGCGTCAGTTTCCTGAAGTCTAATCTCTCCTCACTGGCTGATAAAGTCTGTCTGCAGATTTCTCTGGAGCCTTTTAGAGGACACAGATCAGACAAACCTCAAGTGAACCCCCTGGAAACTTGTTTATGATTTCCAAAATGAGCAGAATAAAACTGTTGCTGCTCTTCTTATTATTATTATTATTATTGTCACTAGGAGCAGAGTGATGTCCTGTTCTGTAGAATAGAGGAACGTCTGTGTGTGTGATGGAAACTGGATTCTACAGATGTTAGTAAAACAACAGGAGGCCTTTAAAGAGAGCAAATGTTGCATTTACTTGCTTGATTTTAAAATGTAAACTCCAGTTTTTTGCAGAGACTCAAACTGTCAAAACTCCCCGAGTTGTATTTCTTTTTTATTTAACCTTTAAAACACCAAGTTAACGTTCCTACAGTGTGTGTGTGTGTGTGTGTGTGTGTGTGTGTGTGTGTGTGTGTTCACTGCTTTTCACGATCGCCTTCTTGGCAGCTTAACAAAGTTACTTCAATCATAAATCAATTATGGCACCAATGTTGAGCCTTTTTATTGTGTATATGTTACAAGGTGTTGTGCTGTAACATCACAGGTTTATTACGTCATTAAAACAAGCATCATAAACACTGTAAACATGTTTACATCTGCAGCCATAAACTAAAAGTTAAAGTTCATTTTATTATTGAATGGGGAACATGTTTCATGCTGGTGACTGTGAAAGCTCACAGGTGGAAAGATGTTTTATTATACTTCATTCATTCATACAGTTTAAATGTACAAATACTCTATTAAAACATAGAGAATATCAACAAAATGTAAAAGTACTCATGCAGTAAAATGTCCCCTGTGACTCATTTAGGATTATTAGCAGCAGCAGCTTCTGATATTTTGTGTTTTTCTTGTGAAATATTGGATAATTTCACCCCTTTGCATCAAATAACTGATTCAGATCCAAACATTTGAGAGTCTAGAGGACAAATGTGGAGCAGAAGGAACGAGCTGCATTAAATGGAGACACTCAGGTAAAGTGAAAGTACCTGAAAACTGCACTGAGGTGCAATACTTGTACAGGATTATATTTATTTTATAATTACTGCTTTCCTCTTGTATTCTGTTTCTAACCACCAACAGTGGCCATTTATTAAAATGACCAATGACCCAGTTATGACATCATTATCAGGAGATGTCGTATTAAGAGCTAAAAAATCTGTCAGAATAAGACGACTTTCACGCAGAAGGCCGCCGTTCGTGTCTCGTGTGAAACCAGACGTCAGTGTTGTTGCAGCCATGTAATGCAGGTCACATCATGTATGTAACGTATCGTGACTTCAGACCCGAGCCGTTCTCTTTTCCTAAACCTGGCCGAGTAGTTTTGGCGCCCAAACATAACCCATCTGCAACTTGCGTTATTCTCTTTCTTCTGGCTGCTCCCCATCCGACCTGTAGAGGGCGCTGAAACTGAAGTTCTCCTCTTCTGATAAGAGGATGTGTTGTTCCAACTCTTGCCTTCTCTATGCATGTATATATATGGACAATATATACATATATCATTTATTTTAACATAGATATTGATCATCTTTGGGGAAAAAAACCCTCCTTCAAGGTGAATAAAGATAAAAAGGCAGATTTTAACTGATATATTCAGATATTTGGTGTGTTCCAGCAGGTCACAAACAGTTAAAGACAGCACAGTAAAGAAACACATGACACGGAGAGGAGAAGTAAACACGACTGTAAAACCATCTGTCATAACCAATAATCCAATAAAACGGTGTCAGTGTCTGATATGTGAAGCCGCTCTGACACAAACTGAAGGTTTAAAGCCAGGAAGCCTTTTAAAGAGCGATCGGGATGTTCCCCTCACACATTAATTATGGTTCCATGTGGACGTGATTATTTCTGGTGAGGCAGCGACGGCTCAGATTCGAGCTAAAGGTCGAGCTAGCTTCAGCCACTTCATAGGCTGCTGGGTAGTTTAATCTACAGCAATGCATCATGGGATATAAGATCATCATATATTTGTAGTGTGAGAAACGTACATTTGTAGATAATCTCCAGAGGCTACAGTTTATGTAGCTCAAGAGGAAGATGTATAAAGGAGCAGTTCATCTCTTCACTGTACTCGTGTGGTGTTTTCGCCCTAAGACACTTCGGATTGGAGGATCAAACGGGATCAACTTGCTTTACCTCGGAGCCACAGCTGCCCTGAATCATTAAAGATCACACAAGGAGAAAACACACAACAGATAAATAAATGCAGATTTGACTTGAATCATCACACGCATAATGAGGAACCTCACAGATGCTCTCTAATCTCCAACACACTCACATTACAAGATCTGAAAATAACGGCACATCACACACGCAGCACATGACCTCATCCATCCACCCCCCACCCCCCCAAAGACCTCCTCCCCGTGTGGACTTTACACGACGTCACCCGACTTCCTCCTTTGCTGCCGTCATGATTACTACGACCACGAGAGGTCGCCTGCACAAACACACGGTGGTTGTTTGCTAAACTTGAGTCCTTGAGTGCTTCTGTGTTCAGATACGAGGAGGAGATCATAAAAAGAAAGACTTAAATTTGACCCAGGATATGAAACTGGATGCTGGATGTGTTATCAGCTCTC
This sequence comes from Pempheris klunzingeri, assembly GCF_042242105.1. NCBI lineage: Eukaryota > Metazoa > Chordata > Actinopteri > Acropomatiformes > Pempheridae > Pempheris > Pempheris klunzingeri. The sequence goes on along the minus strand of NC_092029.1, from coordinate 2,312,989 downwards.
TATTTCTTACTGAAATGCACCCTGGGAGTCGTAGTTTACTTCTCTCCTGGTTTTTTCAGGCCTCATAGGCTTGCAGCTTTGACTTCTTCATGAAAGGACCAGATGTTTTCTAGCACAGTTGTTCATCTCCCTCCTCAGTCATGAAGCGCTCCGACTCACCGTCTTCTTCCAGAGAACTGGACGCCCAAAAATAACTTCCTCCACTGCAGAATTAGGCCATTTTACTGGGGGGGGGTGCATCATGATAGGACACAGAGGTTGATGACATTATTATGTGCCATCTGGTAACTGTTTCTTAATGTTGACAGACTGAAATGAAGCCAACACATGAGAAACGACGGCCGAGGCATTTTTCATCCTCCTTTTATCCTCCTTCGTGCACATGTTGTGGAGGGAAAAACATCAACAAACACGTAGCTGCAATTTCCTTTTCTCATTCTCTTGCATGTCCCCCTGCTCTGATCTCTTATCTAATCTTTAATCTCAAACACATACATACAAGCTTTCCACACTCGGGCTGTGAAAACTCCGCCGACGTGAGCGACACGTGATCCCGATCATCATTATTGCGCCGCACCTGCGTCGCATGTGGACCCAGTTAGCGAGCTGGAAATCCCAGACCGAGGTTCAGTCATCCAGTGACGACAGGTTTCAGGGAGGATCTGCGCTTTTGTTTGTTTGTGGGAAGTTCTGATGACAATTTGTTTGCTTTATCCGATTTTGGAAAAATTCTTCCCCACAGACTTGTACTGTACGCCTGTCACCAAAAACATAGCTGTGCATCTTGAAATGAGTGACCCACCATGTGTCTCTTTAGTTTTCTCCCCTGGGTATCTGGGGAGGATTAGCCTCTGGACTGAAACGGTGCAAATGTGGTCGTTGTGTTGTTGTTGTTGTTGAACATCTCTTCATCATGGGAGCATTTTTGACTGTCATTTAAACAGCACGTTAATCGTTTCTACACGTTCAGAACACAGAGTTTCCCGGCAGCTCGGACGGCTTCTCGGTTAAATTAAGAAGCTAAAAGAAATTCCTGACCCCAGACCACAGCGAGCAGCCTGAAAAACCTGGTTCAACATGCAGGTCTCTGGCATTAAGAATGGGATATTTGAAAATACAACGATGATGTGAGATATTGTCGATGCTCTGTTTGAACATGACAGAAAGTCTTTTAATCTATTGTGTGTCTGAGCTCTGATCTGTAAAAAATGAGTTTATCGGTGTTCAGTTTTTTCCTTATTGTCGACATATTCGATGAAAAGACTCATTCTGACTCCCACACACACACCGTCCTGCTCAAACACTCATTAGAGCACCAAATGTGGATTAATCCGCCACTGAAAATAGTCCCCAACAAATGCCCCATTTCCTCCTGTTTCAGTAAATCACTGAGCTGTTTTTTAAAGATTGACGTCTTCAGGTGGAACTGATGAGACCAATGACTTATGAAGGGCAGAAACACGAAGCACAAACACCACAAAGCCTGGACCAGGTCCAGATCCCTGGTGAACAAGAGACTACGGGTGTAACTTAGCATTCTTTCTAACTTCGGCACGTTTACATCTTGTATTTCATGCTGATGTTCACTAATATTCTCTGTTCCTATCAAATAAATGAAGTAAGTATGGTGATGGGGCTGATCACCATATCACCGTTCACCGCGGTGCTTCACCCACAGGAGGAAGAAAAAAGATGCTATTTGCACCAATACTCAGGTGTTCATCCTCCTGAGACCTGGTTTTAATGTTTTTTTCATAATTTAAGTAATTGGGATGGAAGAAATATATCTATATGTTATTTTTAAGAACACGCCCTTTGCTTTGTTGCCTAAACCTAACCAAACTGTGACTGAAAATAATAAAAAGGTATTGAAAATAGGTAAATTAAGTCTTATTAAAGTCTTATGTTTGATTCAATCATCCGTCTTTCTTTCTTGAGGACTCTGTCGCTCTTATTACCAGGCCACCAGATCACCAGACGCTCCGAAAGGAAAGCAAAGACGACGTGACGTGTCTAAAATACACCGATAAGCAGACGTGTTCAGCGTAACCAAAGCTAGAGCTCCACACTTGCTCTGAACATAACATAACTGCACCTGAACATGCTGTAGCGCCTCCAAGCTGCAGCGCTCAGAGTGCACAATGAGTTAAAGTTACCTTGCTGAGCTCACAGCGTCTGCAGACCATGTTTGTGCCCTCACACGTGTTGGCTTTGGAGATTTGTTGACAATAAGAAAAACCCACATTATCACCAGCGTCATCCGTTAATACCTGCAGCCTGCACCTGTTGAGTAAAACACTAAAATCTGAGTGAACAACTGAAGAAGTAGGACAAATTTAAAACGCTGTTTAAAGGAATTAGTCCACACTGAGCTGTGAGGACGACCTGAAACAGTCCAGAAACACATGCTGCAGCAGCAGTGCGGTCAAACACTGAGTGATCTCCCAGTGGAAGTAAACCACGAGTCAGTGAGCACAGGTAGTGCGTTTCTGGGGTTGTTTTGGAGGTTTGGTCTCCATGGAAAGTTTACTTTTATTGAAACTTTGGAGACTCTGAGTCCGACTGTTTAAACCCTGACGGGAGTCTGTCTGTGGGGGACGTTTACTGAGCGGTTCACTGTTTAAATTAGACCCCCCCGAAATGAGAACTGACTCGGTGTAAAACTAATCCTGTTGTGTAATTAAGCTTTAGGACGCTGTCGAATGAGCAGGCAAACTTCTGCAGAGAGGAGGCTTCTGGGATACGAGCTGCTGCTGCTGTTTGGGGTTTTTCTATCCTGTTTCTCAGGAGGTGTAGGAGTAATATCACGGGGCAGTGGTGGAGCCAAAAGACGTAAAAATGATCCAGTATCTCAGAAGAAAAGTCCAAAAGTCTGGACACAAGCACAGATTTGTGTTTTCCCTCCCTCCTTTCTTATTAAACATCTAATGACCCCTCACATTTATCCGGTGGCCCCCTGGGGGGGGCACGACCCGCAGGCTGGGAACCTCTGGACATAAAGTGGTTTAAACTGGTTTTAAACAGTTTTCACCTGCAGCAGCTCCAACAGGAACATCATGTCCCACATGTAATATCATATATAATACTACTACTATATATATACTACAAATACTACCACTATATATACTACAAATACTACCACTATATATACTACAAATACTACTACTATATATACTACAAATACTACTACTATATATACTACAAATACTATAATACTACTACTATATATACTATAATAATACTACAAATACTACTACTATATATACTATAATACCACAAATACTACTACTATATATATTATAATACCACAAATACTACTACTACTATAATACTACAAATGCTACTACTATATATATACTATAATACTACTACTATATATACTATAATACTACAAATGCTACTACTATATATATACTATAATACTACAAATGCTACTACTATATATATACTATAATACTACAAATACTACTACTACTATAATACTACAAATGCTTCTACTATATATATACTATATACTACAAATACTACTACAAATACTACTACTATATATACTATGTTACTACTATAATACCACAAAGAGTATTTTTACTGTAGTACATGATGCTGATGATATTAGTCTAGTCTATTAAGTCATTTAATGTTAATCCATCCTGTCAGATAATCTGATTATGATCTTTGCTTTGTCGACTTTTTGTTACTCTGAGTAACTTTCGCTGTTATTTTTCATGCATATGTGGAACTTTGAACAAATAAATAGAATAAAACAAGCTTTTAAAGTGTTTCCCACCAGGACGCTCAGTTGTTTGAACAGAATTTGAAAAATGAAGATGCATTATTGTTGTTCAGGGTCATTTTATGATGATGATAGATTGAATGTTCTTGATGGATGAAATTCTTTCTCCAGCTGCATCCTCTTTATTTCAAAGGAACATGATCGGTTTATTTATTGTTTTATGTTTTATTTTTTTTGTTTCATGGCAAATTAAAAGCACGTTGGAGCAGAGAGTTTGTTCTCAGTCGATCACATGAGGCTGTTGCATTTGGCCAGAAGTATGCGGACAGGTACTTATTCTTTAGGGTGGTTTTATTGCATTTATCGTCACATGTTTCTCTTTTATTGCCTTTTATAGATTTTAGCATTTGTTATTATTGTACCTTTGTTAAAAATGCAGGTTCTCCCTCAATGTTCAAATAGGTTTAGTGCCAATGAAGGGACAATAATATGTTTCCAGGAGTTCCTGTTCCAACATGTCCGATCCGGCTCCATAATCTTTTGGTTTGGTTTTGAGGAACCGGACTACACAGACCTGCTCGGCTCAGTTTGAAACGATATCTGAACGGGTTTAAACTCTCTCAGAGTGACAGAGAATAAAGAATCTGACCTGTTGTGACTCTGACAGTCCTTTAGCTTCTTACAATCCATCTTTTGTGACTTAATAAAGAGTTTTATTCAGTTTATTCAGCCTCTTTCAGTCTGGACTCAAGGCGGCCTCTCTCCCAAAGAGCTCAACAGAGTTACTCATGTTTTCATTCCCTCTCCGTTAGATTACTTCTGTAGTTAGTGCAAAAAGACAGCTTGGTGTTTATCACTTGTTTTTACAGTTTTGTCAGGCTGGTGCCAGCTCACCTAGCAGAGCTCGTACATCATCGTACTCCAGTCAGATCTTCGACGTTTCAAGATCCAGACGTAAAAATAGGCAGCTCCTAATATCCAGAACATCTTACAAGGGCTGTGCCACGCAGCTCGAAGCTTTGTTCATAATGAATTTGACTTTTTCTTTTAATCAGTTCATGTTAACTTGGCCCGGGGCCGTCCAGGTCTCAGCGTGCCAGGCGGTGCTGCTCTCCCTGCAGGTTCAGGCACATTAGCGACACGCCGAGCCGAGCCGGTGCTTTCAGGCAGGTTTGTGCTCCAAGAACAGATAAAGACAAAGTTGCAACACGTCAGAGGATCCTTTTATACTGAAAACAAGACAAACTAGACGTTTAATCTAACGAGAGGATAATGATGCTTAGTTAGATCTGCAGATTTTTAAGTACCAACCTTGCAAAGAAACAAACCTCTAGTTAAGACTCTTGTTAAGTTAATTTATTGTCCCTCATTGTTGGATTGAGGCTTTTAAACGTTGAGGAATTTCACAAATTTCTTGTCAAAGTAAAAAGTGAAGAAAAATAAAGACCCTGAAAAGCTGTTTATGATGTTTTATAAAAACAAATATGAGCTTTTAATGTGTAATTGCACATATAAAAAGGAGCAATTTGCTGAAAGGTGATCTCGCTCCTAAAGTCTCCTGATGCCCAGATCGCTTTTTTGTTCAGTTCTTTCTTCAGGAATTTTATCACAGAGCTTGTTTCCCCGAGTTCTGACTCATAAAATAAAGTGCAATAAAAGTGACATCAGTCTTAAACAATCCCTAAAAATACAGTTGACGCTCTCAGGACGCTGGAGTTGTATTGTCATGAATAATGATGCTGAAATAATGAGTGGTTAGAAACGTCCTTTAATCTGTGCTGCTGGGTTGTTTTATATATTTTCCAGAGGACGACTGCTGAGTCTGCAGCTGAGCTTTCCATGAACAATTACAATCACGCCAAGCAGTCACAGCTGAGGGGGGGGGGGGGGGGTGCCTTGCTCAAAGGCTCTGACTGTAAACCTCCCTGAACCCTGAGTTTTCCCTTAAATCTGATGTTTAATCTCCATCTAAACATGAAGCTTCATGTGAATCACTGAAATATATAATAAAAATCAGGCTTTTCCCTCCATAAAACTTTCACTACATGACATATTGACATATATTGTATATATGGTCAAAAACTTCTACAAGAATGTTAAATAAAAACAAGACCTATAGGTCCCAACTTATACTGGTTTTATTACATGGTTTTGTTGAATACCTGATTCTGATTCATGCATGTTGTTCATTTTCAAATCAACAAAATTGTTTTTAAGTCAGTATTTTATGTCAATCTGTTGATTTTTTTTTTTTTTTTTTTTCTTTACAAAGTCATATAATAATACAATGTACAGCGAGCGGCTGTCATTATTGCAAAACAAACCCCTTCAGGATGATTCAAGACCCGTCTGGTTCATGTGAGGGTCCTGCATCATGCCAGGGTTCAGAAACTGCAGTTAAATCTCGGTTTTCAAACCCACCAAACTCCACTGACAAAAATAGCAATTTTACACGGTAGTTGCTGGTCTACCTCTGTCCCCATCAGTGAGTTTGTTTGCGTTATTGTGTGACTTTGGCATTTTAAAGGCTTTGTTTGGATCCAACACAATACATGTGTAACACAAAAATAACACAAATGAGGCAGCAGTAGAGCAGCCACTCACATGTTCTGCAAGGTAAAATTGCCTATTTAGTGAATGTAGTCTGGTGTGTGTGCAGAGAGCGATATAACGGCTGTTTGTGGTTAAACCAAAAGGATCTTCCAGGTCTCTCTCTGTAGGGATCCTTTCCATGATGCTGTCACACACTTAGAATAACACTCTGAGCCTGTCAGTGGATCAAACAAGCTCTTTTAGTGGATCTACTGTGATCAGGTGCAGTTGTCCCAAAGGATCACAGTGCAGATTGTTGACTAAGGTGATTTAATGGACCAACTTCAAAAGGTTTTGTTCTTATCAGTCATTTTGAAGGCAAAATATGTCAAAAATAATGCTTAAAAAGGCCTAAAAACACCACAATTATCATTTTAGTCTCATTATCCCCAAACTCCACTGACTGTAATGGTGTGTTTTTGTTTTCCACTGTGCTACCAACTTTTGTGCAGGTCCAGTAAACCCTGTAATGGTCTTTTCTGCCAGATTAATCTCCATCTAATGAAGTCCTGGCTTCTGAGCTTTCTAACTGAGCCCTTTGCAGACAGAACCCACTGCCAGACACAAACACAAAATCACACTTTAAATATTCTTTATTAAGGCTGGAAATTCTCTGACTTTCAAGGAAATGATAATGCTGTCTAATGCTGTTTGCACTGCACAAGCAGAAACGTGTGTGTGTGTGTTTATTGGGTGTTCAAATAACCACACTAGTTCACAGTGTTGTCAGTATTGTTCAATTTCACCATCTAACGTCTAATAAATGTTTTTGTCTCATATCAAAATGCAGCATTTATTCAAGCGTGAGGCCCAGACGGTCCAGAACGAAGCCCACAGACTCTCACATGACCGACTGAAGCAGCTGCTCGGGGGCTGCAAAGCCAGACAGTTACAAATCATTGCTTTATATGAGATAAAATGACGGAAACAAGTGTGTGTAACACCACCATCGATGGGTCTAACTGCAGATGTTTTCAGTTTTGTTCTTTGACCCGTTCGAGTGTCGAGGTCTGCTCTCATACATTATTATTTATGAGTGCAGCACCCTCCGTCACTCAGATATCAGCAGAAACGTGCGCCAGCGTTCTGTAATTAATTAACATTAACATTTGTGGCAGCAGAGTCTCACTTTAATAGCTTTTTTTCAGAGCTTTCAACCACATCTCAGTCTTCATCATCGGATAATAATGATCATATTTGAAGTAGGTCTCTTCTCTCATTTAAACATTTAGACTTTAAATATCCCTCACTTCCTCATTAATGTTGGCAGAGCTGCTTTCAGGTGTAATGCACCTTTTAAAAAGAATAAACTGCAACCTGCCCTCAAACTTAAGTCCCCCATTACCCTGAGTGGAGATTTAAAATAATAATAATGTCTACATTGATTGTTGTAACTGCCTCTTTAATCCTTGTTAATGTGTAAATGTCTTGTTGTGGTTGTTGCTTGTCCTCAGGTCTGTTTTGTGAAAGAGATCTTACTCTCAGAGAGACTATCTGACTAAATAAGGACTGAAATAAAGAAATAAAGATAAAATGTGGAGCTGTCTGAGGCCCGAAGAGGTAAAATGACCTTATATTTCAGATTAAAAGCAGTAATTAGAGAAAATTTAAGAAAAAACACCATAAATTTGTGTATCAGAACATCTGGCGACCCCTTAGAATCATCTGGTGACTCTTTGGAGGGACACGACCCCTAGTTTGGGAACCAGTGGACCAAAGCAGCTGCAACAGTAACATGACTATCTGAACGAGTACTTTTACTTTTCAAACTTGAGGTGCGTTTATCTGATAAAGCTGTTAAACTGATGCTAAACTGAGATTTTAGCTTGAGATCTTTGTTATTTAATGTTATATGTGAACCTGCGTTTTAATGGCTTCCATATGGAAACTAACCAGGTCAGTGTATCAGTTATGACGATCAGTTTTCCAGCTGATGTCATATGATATAACAGGACAAATAAATAGGAGCTAAAGCCGTTTGTTTCCAAATAACCATGTGGTTTAAATAATCAGTCAGTTTTAATCACAACCATGTGTTTACATTAGAATGAAACAATGACATGTCCATGAAATCCATCCTTATTTGTCTAATTATCTTATATTAACTTTGTTTTCATCCGAAGTGTCGGCTGAGATGTTACGGAGAGAAATGCTGCTCTGTGATTGGACGGCTGTTGGTGTGTTTCAGCTTGTGAGTGTGTAGCAGGGTGGTGCTGATGTGGAGGGGAAAACAATGCAGACACGTGACCTCTGACCTCCACAAAGAAAGAGCTGCTGCTGCTGCTGCTTGAGGGGAGGGCGGAGCAGTGACCCTGACCTGTCAATCACCGTCACTGGGTTTGGGTATAAAAGTTTTGGAATCAGTCCTGCCTCATTGGGCGGCCAGGAAAAACGGGCTGCAGTGTCCGCAGTACAATCTTTTGGGACAACAGATATTGTGCTGGACCCAAACTAATCATTTAAAACCTCAAATTCACACAATAACACAAACTAACTAACTGATCTAAGCAGCAGCAGAGCAGCAGCTCCTGTGTCCTGTTCTCTAAAATCCCTGTTTTAGTGAATGTAGTCTGGTGTGTGTGCTGTTTGTGGTTAAACCAAAAGGATCTTCCAGGTCTCTCTCTGTAGGGATCCTTTCATGATGCTGATTGATGGTGATTTAATGGACCAATTTCAAAAGGTTTTGTTCTTATCAGTCATTTTGAAGGCAAAATATGTAAAAAAAATAATGCTTAAAAAGGCCTAAAAACACCACAATTATCATTTTAGTCTCATTATCCCCAAACTCCACTGACTGTAATGGTGTGTTTTTGTTTTCCACTGTGCTACCAACATTTGTGCACACTCTGAGCCTGTCAGTGGATCAAACAAGCTCTTCTAGTGGACCTACTGTGATCAGGTGCAGTTGTGTCCCAGAGGATTATATTGCAGCCCGTTTGGTGACTTTTTATACCTGCCAATCATTTTGGCACCAAGATATGTAGAAATACGTGCCAGGCTTAAAAATACTGATGTTATCATTTAAATCAAAAGACAAATATATCTGATTAAAGAGCTGTGACACTGTTTACGGACAAAGTAAAGGTGTGGACTGGTCGTCCACCTCAAGGTGTATTTGTCTTTACAGCTGGAGCACCTGGCTGTTCTCAGTGGACTTAACTCTTCTCAGTGCAGGACAGTGTCTGTGTGAGCCTGTTGACAAAGTACACAGGAAAAATACAAGGAAAAGGAAAGAATGACGTCATGTGACACAAATACTTGGAATAAAAAGGGGAAGAGGACTGAGTGTGAGGGATGATGAGTCAAAACTGTGATTTAACTTTGAATATCATGTCATGTGTTTATTCTGCAGCACTTGTGCAGAGCGCGACAAGTCCTCCATATTAAATAGAAAAGAGAACGATCAGAGAGCCGGAGGGGAGAGAGGGAGGAAAAGAACTCTGAATGTATGATAAAAAGTTTTGCCATGGATCTGTACTGCTTCACTTTGCAAGACTGGACCAACCCGAACACGGGACAGGCCGCCGCTCGCCTGCAGTGGACGACCTCATCCAATCAATAAGGTGATTTCAGCCCAGAATCTCAGACTGATCTGGATGAGGTGATCCAGCTTGTGGGTGACCTCAATCACAGAGACTTTAAAATCTCCTCGCTGCCCTCGTGCACCGAGAGGGGAAAAAGTGTGGTGTTAAAGTACAGCTCTTCACAGACCGTTTGAAGCGACGGCCAAGACTATAAAACCACATTTGTCATAACAGTTTCCTTTAAGTGTTTCAGTTTTAAAATAAAGTGATGTCTTCCATGAGCTCTTATTAATGGACCTGCAGACGTCTTAGACACAAAACAACAAACTCCTCTTCCAGATAGCAGGACAATCCATCAAGATAAGCTGCATTTTAACCACCGCTGCACATCAGTAAATCCCTCAGTGACACATCGAAGGGGCTTCACTTCACCAGGCGTCAGCTGAGGGGGGGAGGGAACCCCTGTTAGGAAGGCCCGTTCATGAAACAAGTAAATGTTTCCACTGACATCATGTCGAAGTGTAAAGTCGGAGCACTCTGTGGCTCGGCCATCTCGTCTGATCAGCGTCACCTAACCGGCTCCATGTGAGGCAGCTGTTGGCTCGACGTTGGCGCGAATGTGGAGATGTGATATAACCACAAGTAATACGCTTTGTTTATGAAGCACGTCGCTTCACAGTGCTACAAAGTGCTTTATAAAACAGAATAAAACCAAAGAACATGAGCACATAGAGAGTAAAAACTATTAAAAGGAATAAAAATATAATAAAAAGGGAACAGAATCAATAAAAAAACAATGAAGAAACTTCACCACACAGCGTCCACTGTGAACCCTGCATATGTAGGTTATGTTATTGGTCATTTTTGACCACTTCGGGCAGCAAAAGCAAGCTCTGACCATGTATAAGTCCAATAATCTCCCTGTTTTAGGTCTCTACTGACTCCTGAGGGAAATATCTGGCTCTTTAGCTGCTAAGTGCTCCACTTTGGCACCGAGACTCCAAAAGAGTCGATGGTTTCCCTCGTCAAACAACAGGAAGGATGTACTTTCCTCTGGGGCGGAAAGAGAAGCAGACTAAATACACCCCATACAGTTTTAGTTTGATTTAATGACTAACATCTCTTGAATCTTGTCTGACGCTCATACATGCATCTTGGTCACACTAATATTCCTTCGGGGCGACAGCGAAAAACTGTTTGACCTTTTTCTGCTCTGGGTTTGACCTCCACCATCTGATTGGAGGGGCTTGTAGGGGCAGCGTGCGGCTTCAGAGGAGGATCTGCTGAGATTCTTCTGCTAAATAAGCTGTTTTAAAACCCTCCCTGTCATCCACCTGTGCATTTTAAACTGTATATTTCTTCTCTTTGGTTTTACTTCATTATATTCGTGCATCTTGGAGATTTGAGTCTCACGCAGACTGATTCTCTGAGCTCTGAACTTTTAAAACTTTTTAGAGACACGATCTTAAAGACCATGATGCATTGCTGTAGTTTAAACTACCCAACAGTATATAAAGTCATTAAAATCAGCTCAGTCATCTACAGAAGTAAAATGCAACATCCACTTTACTGCAGCAGTAATACGAATCCAGACACATCAGGTATGACAGGAAACATTTTACTGCAACACGAGTACTTTTACTTGAAGTACTATAAGTACATTTTGCTTAAATACACCCTTACAGACCTTTTCAGTGCACTTGAGTATTTTTAGTGTGCATATTTACTGTAAGTGAGGGAGCATGATACCTGCAGCTTGTCCCTCCAAACCGGTGAAACAGCGCCCCTCTGCCTTTCTAATGGCTGCTGTGGTCAGACGTGGTATTGCACCCTTTACAGCACAGGAGCACCTGTTGAGTCTAGTACAGGTGAAACCAGGTGAAACTGACATCTTTTAAATAAAGAATCGTTTCAGACAATCACACTGTGATGGGAAACAACCGGGAAGCCAAGTCAGCGGCTAGAAACGGTGCCAAGTTAGCAAAGACGTTCACATAAAACCCCATTAATGTAGCTTTCCAAGTGATGCTAACAGCTAGTTAGCTTGTTTAGCTAGCTAAGACAAAACAGCGCAGTGGGACATTAAGACGGAGATTTGGATAATTTCAGCCCCGAGAAGGAAGAAGAAAAGTGTCCTGAACTAGGGTGAGTTAAATACGGTTCATCTGTCCATCTCTGGTGGCTCTGCAGTGGTTTAAAGGTGTTTAAATGGTGTGCTGTGTTCACCTGCTGTTAAGCTAACATTAGCTTGTTGTTGATGCTATGGAGGTTAAAGTGCTTATATTCTTTGTACCTCGATGTTTTGGGGTCTTTTCTTGTGTTTACACAAACATTTTAATCAACTGGGAGTTTTCTCAGTTGTGTATTATTTGTGTGATTGGTGGTTCTTTGCTCCTCATACTCATTTAACCAGCTTATTTACATGATGGATGAGATAAATATGTTAAAAATGACAAACACATGAATTAAAAACAGTAGCTGTCCAACAGCATCAGACACCACAAGGCACATATTGGGTTAAGAAGTGAGTATAAAAGTATAAGTAAGGGATCAAACTGCATTTATCAGTCTGAGGTGGCTGCAAAAGTCTAATGGCCTCAGAAATAAACTCCTTTTTAAACTGTGTCAGCTGTGAAATGTGTCTTCTTGGCTGAAAACAGGCTGTTTTTACTCAGGCCTGATGCATTGCTGTAGATTAAAGTGCCCAACAGTTCATAAAGTGCACGTCTACGACTGTTGGATGCAGGATTGGATGCATATTAGTGCTTATACTCAAGTAAAACCCAAATTAAAGGTCCACACTGCTGCCTGAATGCTCAGTACACACACTGGGTTTGATATTGGAAAAGAAATGATGTGAACAGTCAAACACACAAACAAATCTGAGCCTATAAATCTGAATAGAGCACTAAGCCAGCCAAACAAAGCTCCGTCCTGTTATTGTTCCCTTCACCATGCAATCCTCACTTTCCTCCCATTAAATAAACTTAAATTAATACACTTTCAGGCTGTAAAGTGTCCCTCCAGGATCGCACAGGCCGTAAATGTGAGCGGCCGGATGGGTTCAGATCAGTTCACGTCAGCTCTGTGGTTCTAATAACAAAGAGGAGATCTATAACGTCTCCCACTTCATGTAAAGAATCCCACGAGTGTCAACAAATCCCCCGTCGCCGACCGCTCAATGTAAATAAGATCCAACACTAACAGTTTAAAAAGAACGCCGTTTGTTAATATGTGGTCCGACTTATTAATGAGCTGCTGCAAGTATATGTAACCCAGCGTCTTTATGTTTGGTTTACAGCCTACATGTTGTAATACTGCCTCCATAATTTGTATATATTGTGACTTTTGCTGCCTGGTCTGTCGGTCCCTCCTCTGTTGCTCTTATTTCACTGTTGAACAGGTTTTTTTTGTGAGTTTTTCCTCGTCTGAATCGAGGGTCAGAGGACGGAGGGTGTCTTACGCTGTGGTGATAGTAGATTTTCAGGCTTTACGAATACAAATCGACTACAGTAATTATAAATTTAGGCTCCATTTTTCACCCAGTGCGGGTGAAAGAAAGTGTCAGCCCTCCCAAGTTGTAAATATGGTTTGACTTCCTGCTCTGGATGCCAGCACAGTGCCGCCCTGAGAATTGAACTTCTGTTGTTTTTATTTGTAGGAAGTCAAGTACATGATGTATAATATTCAAGTGAGACGAACAAAATGCTTGTTGACCTCTAAGGTTTCAATAATGGTCAGTATTTTGTATTTTCTGCATTTCTGTGCCATTTTAAAGACAAGAAAGGTCAACAACTGAAGTAATTTAATGTAAAATTCAAGAAAAAGTAGCTTGAATTTGCTCTGACAGCTGTTTTCTGTGAGAGTCGTGTGCATCACAACAGTGGGAAGCTGAAAATGGGCTCTTCTGGTAAACATTAAACCACTTGAAGGCAACACATGACTCAGTGGGTTGCCATCGGCCTTCTGGGAAATGTAGGAATTGACTTAATTAAACACGAGACGGGCTGATTGAACATATTTACAAGCAGTGCGGCACAAATGTGTGTGCGACTGGTTTGTCCATCAGTCTCTATTTGTATAAACCTGACATGTTGTTATGTGTCTTTGTATATATGTGTGTGTTTGTGTGTGTGTGTTGGGTATCACACAGGTGTTCACACGGTGTTTGAATGCGTCCATATCAACACGGGTCATGTGAGCCAGCACTCCTGCGTCTCTGTTGGCGGCCGACGTTCCCACATGGGGAAGAGCGAGCGTGTTTATCTGCGGTGTAAATAACAGCAGAGCAGAATTTATTTCAACGTGTGAACATGCTGAACTGATAAGTCAGTGTGTGTGTGTGTGTGTGTGTGTGTCCACAAACGGGTACAGGAAGTGAGAACCGAGGAGCATCTGAAAGGATGGGAAAGTATATTCGACTGTGTCATTCGCACTGCGATGCACAGACGTGGAGTCCAGACTTGAACTTGAGTGCAGGAGTGATTTAAAAATCTAGACCACGTTGTAACCGCGATCTCATGAGGTCCATATGGGGGCAGCATATATCTGCAGGAGGAGGGCTAGTTAGCTGTTAGCAGCAGGTGAACAGTGGAGTCCTGAGGTGTGTTTGGCTAATGGAGCTAAGAGCTAACGGGTCTAATGGAGGCTACAGCTAATAGAGCTAATAGAGCTAACAATTAACAGAGCTAATGAGCTAACAGAGCAAACGGCTGGTGGATCTAATGGATGCTACAGCTAATGGAGCTAAAAGAGCGTAGGGCTAACAAGCAAATTAAGCTTACAGCCAACAATTATTAGAACTTATTAGAGCCGATAGCTAATAGAGCTAACAGAGCTCATAGATAATGAAGGTAATAGAAGCTAACAGCTGACCAACAAATAGCACAAACAGCTAGCGAGCTAACTGAGTGAACAGCTAATGAACAAATAGAACTAGCAGAGCAAACGGCTAATGAGCTAACAGAGTTAATAGAACTAATAGCTAATAGCGCTAACGCACAGCAGGACAGAGAGTCTCTGTTCAGAGAAACATGAAATGTTTAACAGTGAACTGCAGTTTAATGTGACAGTTCAACAAGTTTACAGTAAATAAATGTTCTGATAATAAATAATAATACGTCTGTCTTCTTTTGATCGATCAACAGACCAAAAGCCAAAGATTAATAAATTACAAGACAGAGAAAAGTGTCAAATCCTCACATTTAAGGAGCTGGAGCTAATTTTTTTTTTTTTTAATTGGCATTCCTGCTTGAAAACTAATTATGTATATGATATTTACAATAGTTGCTGATTAATCGTTTCAGCTGTGAGTCTCAGTCACCCACTTCATGCAGTTATTGATCAGGTGTGTGAAGGTGAGACAGTATTTGAACTTCTCTCTCTTTTTTTATTTTATTTTTCCCACAACTAAACACACACATCCCACACAAGAGTTGTTTATTTCCAGCACGCCCTCGCCTGAGTTCCCACCACTGACACCAGCATGAATCTCCAGTCTCTGTTACATGTTAATATAATGCTCCTCTTTCTTCTGATTTACACCAAGTTGTTTTTAGTCTCACACTGATCCAGCTGCAGCTTCAGTGTTTCAGTGCATTAAAACGACACTACAGGACCATCAGCATGGAGACACTAATCAATGCATGGTGGGTAGAGAAGTGCAACATCTGGCGTTTACTGCGACTCCTGCATCGCTCCAAATTACTATCCTGCGCTGCTCAAACAGCTGTTTTTTTCCTCCCGCTGGTATGAGAACTGTACAACGATGTCAGAGCAAAAGGCCAAACTTCCCCTGGAGATTTGATATCTGCATGCAAGCGCTCTTTAATCAGACTGTGGGCGGGAGGCGAGCTTTCATTCGGTCTTTATTTATAACTGGGAGAGAGCGCAGACTTGTTGCCAGGCGTGTCCTCCAGGAGCTCGACAAACAGAGAAGAAGAGCAGACGAATACCTGACAGTGGAGCTAAACTAAAGGCGCAGTTAAAGCAGTTTCTCAGAGCTAACACTGATGCTAAAATGTTCTCCTCATACTTTTGTTTCTTTGAATTTGATGGTTTTAATATTTGGCAGATGTCATAATTTTCCAGACTGGCCTGTTGACTGATGCACCTGCTGTGATTGATCCTCTGTGGAGCTCTGTGCATTGTCTTCATACGACTTGCACATCCTGCGCTGATTGCTCAAACTGTTTTATGCTGCTGCTGCTGCTGCTGCTGATGATGATGATGATGATGATGGTGTTGACTCTTGATTTGACCCACTTTTCTAACAGTGCGTGTCTTCTTACATCTGTTTGTTGTATTTAGATGAAAGTGTTGCACACCTCAATGTTTCCTGGTCCAACTGGCAGATATAAAGATGTTGCAACAGGGTGGATAACAGACTTACATGCATGCAAACAGTGCCTGATATGTATGCTGGTTTAAATCCCTGATATTCTTCATTTAAGGGGGCTATGGGAGGAAGATGGAAGGGGATGGAAATAAAGGATGAGGATTGGGACAATATCTGGAGAAATGCAAACTCTTTAAAGTGTTTGTAATCAGGTAAAAGCTTTACAACTAAAAATCTTACATCTTACATTTCCCCCTCTCAACGTCACAAATTTAATCCAGACCTTTCTCCGTTATGCCCCAGGTGTAAAATGGAAGTGGGCACTCTTACTCATTGCTACTGGTCCTGTAGAAAAATACAATACTTTTGGTATATCGTGAAATGTGAACTGGATAAAATATTCTCAGTTTCTGTCCCATTCACCATGTTGCTTGGAATAACAGATGTCAATATCTGGATTAGGGACAAAGTACCATCTAAAACCCAGTGGCATCGGACAGTATTTGACTTTGTGTCCTTGGATTATTTAACCAGCAAGTTGCACAGCAGAGATCATGTGTTTCATAAAACATGGGACCCTTTTATGTCATATATTGGTCTGGACATTTTTGCTATCTTGCATAGAGAACTTATTTTGTTTTGTTCTTTTTCTTTTCTATAAACAAAAAACCAATAAACATATATTGAAAAAAAATAAATAAATCCCTGATATTCTGAAATGCATCGTGTGCTGTCAGTGCAGCTGCTTCAGGGATGTGAGCTTCATGTGTTATGGCAGAATTATATGTTTGGGTTAAAGCTGGGAGGTAATAGATAAGTGGATGAGACTGTTGGGGCCCATATCTCTACAGGGACCTGGCTTCACAGGTGTACTACCAGGCACAGGTAAAAACAATGACACGACTGATGAGTATCGTGACGTTATTATTTGGCAGTTGTGAGTTTCAAACTTTCAGAAACATGGACACTGAAAGGAAGTAATGCCTTTTAAAGCTGTTTAATTTATCTTTAAAATATCTCAAAGAAGTTACAATATAAAAGTTTTATTTTAAGAGGAAATGTTTCCATGTGCTTATCGCCAGTTACCTGCTAATCTGTTGCTAGGTGGTTACTAAAGCATCGCTAGGTGGTTGTCATGGTGATCATAGGTGGTTGGCGGGTGTTAAAATCACACAGCCTTAAACAGATCTCACAAAGTTGACTCAAAGCCATAAAGGTTATATGTTGACAGGTATGAATCGATATCAGATCATTCAAATGAAGATCACTATTCACTTTAACATGATATAGAAGAAAGAGAAGCTGTTGAACGTGTTTGGATGAATGTTTGACATTTTTAGCTTGACAAATGACTCAATCAGTTAAATAGAATTGATGATTAGTTTGTCTGGCTGATTGATCAACTCATTCTTACAGCACTAGTTTTATTATTCATGTAAATACGAAGCAACACGAAGCAGCTGTAGGATCGAGGTGTGTCCCCTCCTCCACCCCCCAGACGTCAGACTGGAGCTCTGGACCCGGTCAGCCCCCTCTGCAGGGACTCTGCAGCCCGCTCCTCCACCGAGGTCGGCTGTTTGCCTTTGGCAGCGAGATCAGGGGAGGAAATGGGGATGATGGGGGAGCCGCACTGTTGTTGTTTTCTCTCACACTATGCATGGCAACTAAACGCACTAAGGCTGTGAGAGTGGCCTCTGGAGCTACGAATATAGCTCAGTAAAACTCTTTAAGTATCCCAGCATTGAAACTCTAGATGGTGGTAGCCACAGCAGACTTCACACTGCGGGACATAACTCTAAAATCCCGGCTGATACGAGCCAGAACAGCCTGATCATTTGAGGTAATATCCACCAGCGCACTGGATGGAGCTGTAAGTTTATCACCAGCGGGCGTGAGTCATCAGTAATAGCCCGCAAATGGCAGAGAAGAAGCACATTAATCACCTAAATAGCTCCTCTGAAGGGGTGTAATGACACTCGAGAGGAGAGAGGTGGTGATCAGGCGGCGGCGTAAGTGAAAACAGAGCTGCAGACCATTCATTCACATTACAGCACGCTGCACAGTTTGAGAAATGTCTCTCAGATCCATATGTTTAGCAGAAAATGAAAAAAAAAGACCAGGGGCGGGGTTTAGCAGCTTTACTTTGCTGAAGGTAAAAAGCTGTCTGCTGCACATTACTGCTTACCAAAGTCTCCAAAACGCTCCGATGAACAGATGAAGCTGAAGTGCAGCTCTTCTGTGGCCACAGGCTGAGATAACGAGCTGGACCCAAACCAAAAACATCTGCTGAGTGATGCAACGCCTCCTCCGCACAGACCCACACACACTCGCCGCGACGCCTCCGACCTGAACCACATCAGTAACACGCGTTTGGGGGTTTGATCCTAACCGGCCTCCCACCGCTGACCCACTTCTCACAGCGTGAACACATGACGTGACGGCAGCGCGGAGCGTTTACAGGCTGTGACCCCGGGAACCAGCCTGGCTAACGTGACTCTGCCGCTCACCGTTTGTGCTCATGAGGCCAAAGCACTTAAACTCTCCAGAAATGTAAGGATCTGCCACAAGCTGGGATCTTCAGACACTTGGCGGAAGTTCAGTGAACTCTTTTTCTTCCGTATCGAAGCCTTTAAGCTTCTTTCTTCTTCAGTCCTGGTTCTGACTTTCCTTCGCTGTCAGAGCTCCATAATGACAGAATGCCTGTTATAATTACACTCCTCACTAAAAGTTAGGGATATTCAGCTTTCAGGTGAAACTTCAGGATGAACCTAAAATGCATTCTAACCTTTCCAGGTGAACTTAATGTGACCTTCTCTAAACCTTTGAATGCACATGTCCAACTGTTCAGTGTCTCAGTACTTTCTGCACCAGCTGCTGTTCTCTAACAAGAAGCTGAACAGCAACATTCACAACAGGTTTGATCCATGAATCCACCAATACATTTCCTGCTTCAGGTAGAATTGGTATTTAAACAGTCCTCCTCATCCTGCTGTTCACATTCTGACATCATGAGACCAAGACGACACCTAACAGTTGATCAGCAGCACCTCAACACTGGAGGCTTCAAACAGGAAGTCCTCAGACGGAGGTGTTCACTGAGCTTAGAGGGTCACAGAGTGTCATCAGGAGGTTGGAACAGTGATACAGAGACTGGAAGAGTCACAGAAAGGAGAGGAGTGGACGTCCTTTGGCCACGTCCCAATTTATTGAGACACTGAACATGTTTTGTTGTGGTTTACCCTCCACTGTTGGTAGATTTTCTTTCAATAAATAGTTTAAGATGAATAAAATCACCAGTGCATGTTTCTACTTAAATGTCCTACTTTCATGATAAAATATCACTGTAGGATTCACTTTTTACATTTTCCATAGATTTCACCTGAACTTTTTGTGAGTAGTGGATATAAAGTCCTCACACGTCTTCTTTTACATTCACTTTACTGGGACATAAAACAGGGAAAAGCAGAGAAGCCTAATTTTGGAGAAGCTTGATTATTGAAATAGTTGCAACTAATTGACTAATTGTTGTAGCTCAGCTCTTCTCATTCATAAATATTGTGAGTCAGATCAGTCAGCTTCCTTCCTCTGTTCACCAAACTGATGGATAACTTAAATATCTGCCATCCCGACAGTCTGAGTCGATAATCTGGTCTGTTCTGTCCTGAACCTCTCAGGCTGATTCGTTTCAAACATGTCTGACATTTAGGATTCAAACTCCGGATAATAAGGTCGCTTCTCTCCACATGGAACCACATTCTCCAGCTGAGAGACGCCTCCCGTCACTGGCTGTGAAGCTGGTGGTTTGATCTCACTGCAGGTCAGCCGCCATAGATGTGTTTTAGTGGGGCACAGGTGGAGTCAGGCAGGTGGGGCAAAAACTATGTCTGTGTCTCTCTCTCAAACACACAGAGGATAACATCACTGAGCCCAGTCAGTGTGCTGCCTCTCTCCTCAGTCCTGACAATAATCATAATAATACTGCTTTAATTCATACGTTTGAGTGGTCGTTATAACACGTCAAGCCTCTGAGCTGTGCATAAGGGTGAGGAACCAACATCTACTTTTTGTTTTATGTCAGTTTTAGGTGATGAATGAGCTGTTTTGTAATAAAAAAGGAACAAAAATCCACTCTTTCCTAACAGTTACCTCTGTAGTCATCCCTAACAGTTCCTGCTGTGAGGTCTGGGGCAGCTGCTGACATAAGTGTAATGCTATCGTAATTGAACCGGTCTGCTGTAATGGTATTATTAAGTCCACCTATCAGTACGTGTGTCGGCCAGAATAAACGTCTGTCATCCTGTTTGCACCTTTTTTAAAACAGCAGCGGATGCTTATTTTTACAATATATTTAGGAAATGATGTTTATACTTTAGCAGGCAAGTCTTAGAGGGGTTTTTCATGCGAGGTTTTACTCACAGGAGAGTCATGTGATCGCGATTCCAAAACTTCACGCTTGAAGATTAATATCCCTGTCAGATCAGACTCGTGCTGGTCACACTTTGTGATAATCAGGTTTTCCAGGAATCAGCTGCCAGTGGAGAGAGACCGAGCATCCTCGCTCTGTGTGTGTGTGTGTGTGTGTGTGTGTGTGTGTGGGTGGGGGATTTAGTTTTTTTTAATATTCAGAGGGGTGATTCACTAATGACTTTTGGACACAGGACGGTGTTTTCCACCGCTCATTAATCAGAAGGGAAGCAGCTCTCTCAGTTAGTCACGGTCAACATGTGTCTTGGCCATTTTCGGCTACTGACGGCCGGCTCAGCTGACCTCTGGCTGCCGCTTTCTGCCACCGAGGATCTGTTCATGCTCTCTAGAGTCCACCGTGCAGAGTAATAGTGGGTCTTAGCAGATAAGAAACCACACTGGGGCTGCAACTGATGGTTCTGTTGGTTGGTTGATTTGTTATTTAGTCCATAAAAAGTCCAAAATGACGTCCTCGAATGCCTTTTGTTGGAGTCACGACCCAAAGATGTTCAGTTTGTGGTCACAGAGGAGTAAAGGAAGCAGAAAATATTCACATTTAAAAAGCTGGAATCAGAGGATTTTGTCTGTTTCTATTTATCTATAATCAAAATAGTTGATTTTTTATTTTTTTTTCAAAGATTAGACGCATTACTATAATTTGTTTTATCATATTATTTTGTTTTGTCTCCATTGCTGTTTCTCGGGGCTAAATGCTTTTTGTATTTCTGCACTGCATGTTTCCAGACAGAACCTGCCAATCAGCCACTGGTTGGGATTAGGGCTGGGCTGCCAAATGGTTCGGTAGATTTTCCGTATGGCGAGGCAAATGATGTTGCTGAAAGTGCAGTAAAAGCTTTGCGAGTTAAAAGGCGAGAAGATTTAGCGCCTTAGAGCTGACGAGCATAAATTATAAGGAGTGTCAGCCAGAGAGCACAAAAATGAAGGATGGTTTATCGTAATTATTATAAAAGCTCCTTGCGTTTGGATTTACTAAAGGAAAAACAGATAATTTAATCCCACTGTTTACCACCCTTAGAAACCACGTTTCAGCCAAGTGTCCATTGTCGGGGAATTAATGGATGACGGGAAGGTGGAGGATTGTTACAGCACAAATAAACTAACCGATCAGAGCAGCAGTAGACCAGCAGCTCCTGTGTTCTGTTCTCTAAAATCACTGTTTTTTTGAATGGAGTCTGGTGTGTGTGCAGAGAGCGATATAACGGCTGTTTGTGGTTAAACCAGAAGGATCTTCCAGGTCTCTCTCTGTAGAAAACACCAAAATGAAGGATTGTTTGTTGTAATTATTATAAAAACTCTTGGTCTGATTTATTAAAGGAACAACATCTTATTCTATCACACTATTTACCCCCGAGTGAAACCGTGTTTTCATTCAGGTTCAAACAATTAAAGTATATAAGAGTTAAAGTAATAGAATCAAATTGTAATAAGTCAAGTTAGTTGTGTATATAGTGCATATAAATATTTATGGTATAGTAGCTTTATAAGACGACAGTATCATCGTCCATAGGGACACCTTGCTTTTGTTATCTATAACTATATAGGATATATTTATATCAGTAGCACAATTCTCAGATTATGTAAAATTGGTCCTGTGGCTGCAGGTAAAGTTTAAATCACTGATCACTGTGCTGATTACTTTACTGGACTGTTTCATAAAATGAGCCATAAAATATTTAAATATTCCTTTTTCTCAGAGGCTAAAAGTGATAATTCATGTTTTTGTCCAAATATTCAGTTTACTATCTTCACAGCACATCCTGAAAATGGAACCAGAGAGTTTTTATTTTTACTTTTTTTTTTATTTAGAAATGTTGACAGACATAAGAGTACAATGAGTGTGTACCATCACTGACATTTCCTTCAGTTATTACAATAGTTGTCTCGTAAAACTTGTCAATCAGTCATTGATCTGCTTGTCGTTTCAGTTGTGGCACTAGTGAAGGATTACATTAACCAACGGATCCATACTTTCAGGACTTCTCATAACACCTGGCAACAACTAGAGCTGCAACAACTGGTTGATTAATTAAACAACTGACTATTTTCACAATCAAATAATTTTTCAAACAAAACCCTCAAATATTTCTCCATTTTATTTGATTGTAAACTGAATATTTCTTGGATTTTGGACAGTTTGCGTCCCTTTGGAAAATCCTGATATTCAGTATTCAGGACATTTTACAGGCTAAATGATTATTTAATTAATTGAGAAAATAACGGTCAGATTGAAAATGTTTGTCATTTACAGCTCTGATTCTAAAGTTGACATTGTTAGCGTTAAAATGCTAATATTACATCAGAGGATCATCAGGATTAATCCCCTGGGGAACATGAATATCTGGACCAACGTTCATGTTTGCTCTTTTAATCGTTTGTGAGATATTCGATATCAGCGTTGCCGTCGACAACAATCATCCCTCTTGGCTTTAACGCTGCCGTAATATGGTTTTAAAGATAAATCTGCTCCATGTTTCGCGGCTTGTTGCGGTTTTTCATGGTTTGTTAGGAGCTTAACGCCGTTTCCCTCTCAGCGAATCGTCCTGATTCAATAACACGCATCCGTGTGAGTTTCCAAAAGTGACGGCAGGAGCGCTCGATCTGCCAGGTGCTCTTCATGGAAAGTAGACGTAAAAGTTATTGACTGAAAAAATAAAACATTAATGTGATCACTTTAACCAGGTTTTATTGGGGGAATAAAACCCAGAGTGTTTACCTGCAGTGTGTCGCGTCCATTTACAGTCTGGGTGTTGTGATCACGCAGGAATGTGGGGCGTCTGTCAGATTATGACGGGGGGGCCGTAAATGATAATGGACCAAATACACATACCCGTTAAATGCTCCCTATTTGTTTAATATCAGCATTTATTGGAGCTGCTGTATAACCCTACAGTATATGAGCTGTAAACTAAAACTCATAAACACAACAGCAGGAAGAGCAGCCAGCTGTTTACCTCGAATACCCCGAAACCTGGAGGAGGTTTCTGCTCCGAGGCAGAGTGGGGGAGCTGCAGGACAGATTATGACCTTCATTACAAAACAATATTCAGTGTGTAGTCTCTAAACCAGACAGCCTGAACGTATCCAGACTTTATCTAGAGGAGCTGTGTGCCAGTCCGTTAAGAGCGGACGTTAAAGAGTGTCCTTCACCTGTCGGGGTTCGCTTTGCAATAATAACCGTCTCACTGCTGCACAGAAATAACAGACAGGAATCAGTGGATGATGAGGAGGCGGAGGACTGTAACATCAGAATTAAACAAGGCAGCGGTAGAAAAATCACACTTTTTGTCAATGGAGTCTGGTTTATCTCTGTCTTATGTATACATTTACTACTCTGTGTGCTGTAGCTGGACAGCAGCTACAGTCAAAGTGTTCTTATCCACATCCAGGATGAACCTCTGGTCGTCCATGGTGTTAAAATAAACCCTCTGCCTGGCCTGGTGCCCCTGGTTGTAAAATCACATTGATGTGCTGGTGGAATCTACCATTGAAATTCTGCATGGGGGCTTTTATTTTGAAAACTGAGTGGATTGCTGTTTGTTTGCCTGACTTCCTGCTCTGTGCTGCTTGTGGGACACCTCTGAAACACACTGTGGAGGGTTTTAGCTTTTAGAATAACACTCTGAGCCTGTCAGTGGATCAAACAAGCTCTCTTAGTGGGATCTCTACTGTGATCAGGTGCAGTTGTCCCAAAGGATCACGTTGCAGCCTGTTTGCAGCGGCCAGCTAAAGTGATCTACTGGACCAGTTCCAACACTTTTTTTTTGTAAATCCTCCAGAAAGCCCAGAAATGGGTAAACACCATTCACCTCCACTCTTCTTCAGTCAGGTTGGTGCTTCAGTGCTCTCAGAGAGTCTGTGTGAAGCTTCTTCTAAGAGAGGAGTGGAGCATCGCGTGTGGCAATCATTAGAGGATCTTTGATTCCTTCAGTTGATGGAAAGTCCTGTTTGTCCTGATCAGAAATGTTGGGGGGGTAACATGTTCAATAACTGACATTATCAGCACAGTTCTCAGTGAACGGCAGCTCGTGTTGCACTATTTTCATTCAGAGATGCTGAATGATGAAGCCGTGCAGGAAGTGTGAAATCTAGGGTCAATAAAGGGTCTCAAACAGTTTGATTGGCCCGTCTGTGTGTCAGAGGTGAAGCCAGAGGTTAATGAAGTCCATCCTCTTCCTCTCAGACTGAAGACAAACTCACGGACGCCGTCGGATCCCCGCCGCTCGCTCTGATGCCACATTTCCACGGGCACGATGTCAGAGACATGTTAGTTTGGGCTGCTTCAGCCCTCGGACTACTCCAGCAACAACAAACGATGCATTTTAAGGATATAATTTAATATATTATACATATTACCTTCAGGATCCAGGAGGGAGATAAGATGGTGGACATCTAATTTAACGCCGATATTCAGTTTCCAATTCGTTCTGTGCAGTTTGGCTCATCTGACTGTTTTGTTTTTATTGTTAAAGGATCAAAACATGAATGATTATTATGGCCTGAGCAGCAGGGAGTGATATTCTGATTAGTTTAATATTGACGGACAAAAAAAACTCATTTTTTCAGTCAAAATTTCTGCGTTTAAATTATTTTTTTTTTTTTAGATCTACTAAACAGCCTCTTGGTGCTGTGACCTGAGCCCAACAGGAAATCAGCCATTTTGACTTTAATCATTAGTTATCAATTATTTTTATTCTACATACTGTGTGTTTATGTCATATTACCCAGCATGCATCTCTGTGAGTGTGGTCATGATCACCTCCACGTGATGTGATGGACGTGATCAATCAAAAGGTGATTACACACACACAGGACTGATGCTTGGAGGTCCTGATATGATCTTATTGATCAGATTATTGTCCTCCTACAGACGTGCTGCCACCTGCAGCAGCTCAACACTTTGGTTTAGAAAGAACAGAACAGAAACGATCCGCTGCCTCGCTCTCACCTGCACAGCCTTCATGCTGCCGGGAGCTGGTGGAAAAACAATGGCGGACATTCAGGAAGTCTTGGAGGAGGTCACATGATCATTTTATGACCTCATAAAGGGAGCCGAATCTGACAAATGGAGTAGGAGGGGTTTACATAATGTGGGACCTTTTTTAAGGCATTTTCATGGGAGAATAAATACACACATAACATGGAGATAATTAATATGCAACTTCAGCATAATCATAGTATCTGTGTGCTTTAGTACGGTGGCCAGGAGGTGCAAAACAATTTTACAATACGTGAAACACTTTTACAAAGCTGGAGACAAATTTACATTTTAGAAAACATTTTTACAAGTAACTTTTTCAACCGGAAAGGGAATGTACCAACTGTGGAGTAGAACCGGAAGTGATAAGGAGTTCATGGTGACCCACGATGGACGGCAGTCAAGCGGTCTTTTGCCCGTTTTGTGGCGAACATATGAGCCGATTAACGCGGTACATTCCCTTTCTGGTTGAAAAAGTTACTTGTAAAAGTGTTTCACGTCTTGTAAATTAGTTTTCTCAAATGTAAATTTGCCATAACACATTTACAAGTCCTGAGACAATGTAATTTTGTTTTCTGATTTGTAAAAATGTTTTCTAAAATGTAAATTTGTCTCCAGCTTTGTAAAAGTGTTTCTCGTATTGTAAACTTGTTTTGCACCTCCTGGCCACCGTACTTTAGACCACCCACGCTTCAGCTATTAAAGGAAAGAAATGAAACACAGTATGAGCATGAGACACCTTTATTAAGTCTCTTAAATTATATTTAAAAAGTTATTTTTCAGTATGACAACCATCAACACACAAATTCAGCTCCTTTCAGCCAAACTGGCCTAAAAACAGCTCATCACAGCCTGATTTTCTGCTTCGTCTGCCTCTAAGGAGCCAGGAAACGAACAGAGAACACAAAAACTCAGTTTGAAGCAGAACATGTGACCGTAAACGATGCGCTCTTATCAGATCTGGAGGAGTTTGTGGTTTTGCTTCAGAATGAACCTCAATATTGAGCTGAACTTTTAAATTTCCTCTGGAGATCATCTGACTTTTCCTTGGACGAGCTGCGGCTGCCGATTCGGCTCATTTAGTGAAAAGTTCATCAACAATTATCAGTCGTCGAGCCGCAGAACGCCAGGAGACATTTTCTTTGGGTCGGGCCTCAGGCAGTTTTATTACACTGATAGATGGATGAGAAACAGCTTCCAGAGGCCGTGAGTCAGGATACATACATGTGGAAAATGATCTAATCTGTGCTGAAGAGCTACAAGTGGTCGTACCGGTGAAACAATAATGTGGATTAACGGCAGAGATTACACACTAAGAAGGTCATTAAATCACATTTTCAACATCTTTTGTCAAATACTGAACTTTCTAGGATGAGTTTAAAAAAAACAGCTGTCTTTTTAAATGTCTTGTTTTCAAAATAAAAGCTTTTTATTTTATTTTTTTTTAAATAACCAGGTGACAAATTATAAATTGTTAGATGTTAATTCAGTTATTAGTGTAAAGTACATTTAGGATGATGATGATGATGATGATGAGGAGGAGCAGATTGAAGAACAGGATTAAATGGGGGAGCTTTTTAATCCTAGTTTATCATATTTTTACCTAAATAATACATCCATACTTGAATAAAAAGTAAATTATTCTCTAATACTACTAATGTACAAGTTCTCATATCTTTAAAATGTGAAATACTGATTCAAGTACAAGTCCTGCATTCAGAATGACTTTAGTAAAAGTACAAAAGTGTTCAAAATATACTTTTATTTATATATATATAAAAGTACTAATTATGCAGAATAGTATAATATTATTGATGCATCACTGTGCTCATCTCTTCTTCTTCATTTGATTTCTTTCTTTTTTATTTCTATAGTTAACCCTCAGGGACCAACTGATAATACAACAGAACTTATTTGGTTACTTTGCAGATTCACATTAACAAAACAAAATATTAACAAAGTTGTCAAATACATAAAATATAGTATATTTTCCTTTGAGATGTGGCTGAATAGAAGCAAATGGAAATACTCAAAGAACAAGGATCATCTGTCTGTCTGTCTCCTGGGCTCTGTTTTTATACATTTCAGTGTCTAAATGACCTCACTAGTCACAAAATAGGCCACGATGGCAGTGTCGTCCTCTGAAGCAACAAAAGTGGACACAAACTAACTGATCGAGGCAGCAGCTCCTGTGTCCTGTTCTCTAAAATCCCTGTTTTAGTGAATGTAGTCTGGTGTGTGTGCTGTTTGTGGTTAAACCAAAAGGATCTTCCAGGTCTCTCTCTGTAGGGATCCTTTCCATGATGCTGTCACACACTTAGAATAACACTCTGAGCCTGTCAGTGGATCAAACAAGCTCTTTTAGTGGACCTACTGTGATCAGGTGCAGTTAAATCCTAGTAGCTTGTTCCTCGGCTGCTGGCTGAGGTGATCTACTGGACCAGTTCCAACACTTTTACTACCTACCAGTCACTCAGACACCAGGATGTGTCAAATTAGGGACCAAGTTCTCCTTTAATTGTGTGATCAAACATCATAAAACTAATATTTCACCCTTGTTGATCACTGATGATGAACTCCAGAGGCCGAGAAGTCGGATTTGAATGTGACGTAGCTGAAAAAGAACCAGCATGAGGTTTACATTTCGCTGTAAGACGGAGCCGAATCTGCATCTCCAGAGTCCGTGACGTTTCCAGGGAAACGGTGACGGCAGCGATAGCTCAGTTTATGGAAACCTTTTCTTTCCCTTTTTGATGGGTTTTCATGATGACGGTGACGACATCGCTCTCTAAACGCAGAGTCAGCATCTGTGTGAGAGCCGAGGGCTGCTGCTGCTGCTGCTGCTGCTGCTGCACCGGATCCAGGATCCTGAACCAAAGCAGGCGGACAGGACATTCATCACATTTTAGGACCGTTTTACATGAGGTGGGTCTGAACGAACACGTGTTCACTGCAGCAGCGTCTCAACAACATTACTGTCAATACTTTAGTATAATATTATTGTGTCTCTGAGACAATTTAAACTAAAACATTTTTGAAATACATTCGTTCAGTTGAAGCTTTTCTTTTATTTCCTTTTCACAAACTGGATGTTTCCTTAAGTAGAAGTTGTGCAGCTGAATCTTGTTCACATTTATTTTTTTGGCTTCATATACTTATTATTTAAAGTAAATCACCAAAATTGTGGAGCAAAGAGTTACTTTTATGTTTTTTTTTTCTGCTGGTCCAGTGAAAATATATAGATATATTTGACATGGTGTCTTTTTGTGAATCTCTGCCAGTGGTTTCTCTGTGTGACGGGTCGACGTCGTGAAGACACTCCTCACTACAAGTTAGGGATATTCAGCTTTCAGGTGAAGTCTCAGGATGAACCTAAAATGCATTCTAACCTTTCCAGGTGAACTTAATGTGACCTTCTCTAAACCTTTGAATGCACATGTCCAACTGTTCAGTGTCTCAGTACTTTCTGCACCAGCTGCTGTTCTCTAACAAGAAGCTTAACAGCAACATTCACAACAGGTTTGATCCATGAATCCACCAATACATTTCCTGCTTCAGTTAGAATTGGTATTTAAACAGTCCTCCTCATCCTGCTGTTCACATTCTGACATCATGAGACCAAGACGACACCTAACAGTTGATCAGCAGCACCTCAACACTGGAGGCTTCAAACAGGAAGTCCTCAGACGGAGGTGTTCACTGAGCTTAGAGGGTCACAGAGTGTCATCAGGAGGTTGGAACAGTGATACAGAGACTGGAAGAGTCACAGAAAGGAGAGGAGTGGACGTCCTTTGGCCACGTCCCAATTTATTGAGACACTGAACATGTTTTGTTGTGGTTTACCTACCACTGTTGTTAGATTTTCTACAAATAAACTGTTTAAGATGAATAAAATCACCATTGCATGTTTCTACTTAAATGCCCTACTTTCATGATATAATATCACTGTAGCATTCACTTTTTACATTTTCCATATATTTCACCTGAAAGTAGAATATCCCTAACTTTAGTGAGCAGTGTAATTGATCTTCTCACCTATAAATCTACATCTGTGTTTGTGTCGGTCACTAACACCAGAAGAAACGCCTGTACAGAGAAGTTTTATCTGGGAGCTTCCCTCAGCTCAGCGTCATGAAAGATTCACTCACTTACATGAAGAAGAAAAACAGCTGCAGTGAACATTGTTGGATGATGAATCTTCTCTCCCCTTTCGTGACTAACTCTTAATCACAGCGTCGGTCAGAGGAACGTAACATTAACGCAAAGTGACAAACTCATGGTGTCGTTGGCTTGAAATCAGACCTGAACCTTTGAAAATCTAGTTTTATGTAAATTATTAAGCAGAACAGACTCTTGTTTGTCAAGTTTCTCAGACAGACGCTGACAGTTGAATTAAAGTTTAGTGTTTTTCATCAGGTTTTATTTTTTTTATCTATAGTTTCAGTATTAGTTTTACTTTTTTATTATAATGTGGGAGGTTTTTTTTTTAAACTTCTCCACTCCACTGGCTCCAAAAGAAGTCTGATTGGATGGAAGTCAATGAGAAAATGATTCATCAGTTAATTACGAGTCGGTTTTTTTTCTGGTTTCAGTGTTTGCACATTGGAGGAAGTTATGTTGGACTTTTTTCTCTCTCAATTTGTTGATAAAAACCTGATTTACAACTCTGTCAGTCTGGTTCAGTCTGGACTAACAGATATTCTAAGATGTGTTTCCACTTGTAAACAAACCCTTTTTAACGTTTATCCTCTTTCGTAAAGTCAAAATCCTTCAAGAAACAAAGAGCCTCTTTGCAAACAGCAGGGTTTATGGGAAATGTGGTGCTAATTTGTTGAATTGTGACGGTACTACTGGAATTAGACAGAGGCCACTAGTTGATTTATATTGATCACATATAAAAACCGATATATGAAAATGTCCTCACATCGTAGATTTCCACTGCACAGGATCGGGGGAATGTGCGTGCAGTTTCCAGTTTACTCCTGACGACCTTCAGTCAGCAGCAATCAGGAAAATAATGTCCCCAAAACATTTCATGGTGCCCAGATATGTTTTGAGTTTCGCACCATCACCAGGGAGGGGCTTCAAAGCTGCCGATCAGCTCGGCCCCCGTCATCCCGTTCCAATTAGGCCGCAGGAGGTTCCTGATGAAAAACACCACTTGTTTTTCTTGTTGCAGATACTTCCCAGGAGCTGCAGTGAGCAAAATGTGTACAGACTTTTGTTTAGTCCTGAATCCACAAACCTTCTGGTCAACAGTCAGGTAGAGCTGCACCGGACCATGATTTGCATTATCGTCAATCTGCCTGTGAAATGTCAGCAAGTAACGGAAAACAGCTTGAACAGCTTCCCAAGATGTCTTTAAATTGCTTGTTGAACTAAAAATGGTATTTGTTATCATCTATGATTCAAACAAGCTGCAGATCCTCGTTCCTGAGAAGCTAATAGAACTCTAGTGATTCATCATTTCTCAGAATAGCTGCAGATCAACTTTCTTTCCGCCAACTAATCAATTAGAGGAAATATGTGGGATTTTCAGAAAGTCCTTGTTCCTAATGACACCAGTGGCTTCGTGTCGCTGTGACACTGAACAGCTTCAGCTAACGTTACGAAGAGATCAGTGTCAGATCCATGAGGCAGAGCCTGTGAGTAACTTGTCACTTGTTCACACGCTGGCTTTTATTGACACGACGTTCCCTTAACCAACCCAACAAACCCCCAAACTTAACTCTGCACCGCTGCTGTGAAACATTCCTTCACATCTCCCCCTTTTTAGACAGCATCTCTTTGAGGTCTTAATTAAATGCTTTATCGTTAAACAAACTTTGTATTTGTGTCATCTAGTTTGTTACAGCTAGCTGGCTAACCTTAGCTTAGCACGCTAACCGCTCCGCCTGGTTAGGAGAAAGCAGTCGTTTAGTTAATCACCTGTGTTTTGTGTTGTAACTTCCTTTATTGTTTGCTAAAACCAACACTTTTTGTCATGAAACATAAATTGTATTTTGCTAGCAGTAATGTTTTATAATGACTGAATGCCCTGATGGTGTTGAGTCCTTACGTGTGCTTACGTGTTAGCAGTGCTGAGCTAATGTTAGCTGCAGAGAGACGAGGAGCAAACAAACAAACATCTTGATTCCTTTACATAGAAATGTTGGGGAAGGTCTTTTTTTTTTTTTTGTTGCGTTACAATTTGTTTACATATTTGGCAATAAAAAACAATTAGTCCATGCAAATCCCTACACGCAGAACCTTTTTAATGAAGAAGAAGAAGTAATCCTCCTCCTCAGCACTTCACAGTAAGTGTCGAACCCATAAACCAGATGTAATTTTAATTTTTCCCCTCCGATAATCTAAACTGTCTTTACGGGATCATTGCTGCATAACTGGTAGCTGCAGATGAGTCACACTCGAGTGGAGATGAACTCATCTGAGCGATGATGAGGTGTTTCCATGGCGGAGACGTGATGTTTACAGCTTATGGATGATTAGTGCGTCTCGCTCGTGCTCGGCTATTAGGCTTTATGTTTGTGGCAGTGATTCAGGGGGAAAATATCTGCAGAGAAACAGTCGGGCCGGTGAAGTTTTAGCTAATTCTCAGCAGCTCCGGGCGAGAATCTAAAGAGGCAGAGGAGAGCAGCACTTTGAGACTCTTTCCTGACGGCCCCATGGAGGCCTGTCCAAGTTTCCAGGTCTTTCCCTCAGACATAACACAGAGCTAATGTGCATCCAGGTCCGTCTGCTCCAGTTAAAGCCTCTAGCTTGGAGGTACAAGTGCCCCAGTTGGACTGTAGTCTCCCACCGAGTGACCCTCAGTGACCCTCATGCCCCTCTAGATGATCTAGATGCCCTTCTAGTTCACACAAGTGCCCCAAAATATACATATATATTAAATATAATACCCATGTAGTTAATAAGGCGTCCCAAAACGCTTTGAAAAAGTGCCCCTCTCGACAGCAAAAGGGGTTTTTAAGTTTAGTTTAAGTGCTTTTCTGATCGATCCAAGTGCCCCTTAAGTGCCCCAGTAGTCTGATAAACAAGATCCACACATATTGACTTGCACAGAGTGCACCTGTCCCAGATGCCCCTTTAGTCGATCATAACGCCCAGGTGCCCTTCTAGTTGGTGCAGCTGCTCCCCAGTGTGGTCCAGGTTCTGCTATATTGCATAAAATTGCCCCTCTAGGAACCCAAGTGCCCCACCAGTTCGTCCACGTGTCTCTAGAGTGCCCCACTAAAATGACCCTCTAGTCAGTCCAAGTGTCCCTCAAGTGCCCAAGTGGTCTGCAAGTCCCTCTACACTGCTCTGCTCACCTGTGGTCAGTCCCTAAGTGGCCTAACAGTCGTTCCAAGTGCCCCTGTCGTTTGCCCCGGGGCCTCTTCTTGTGGAAGTGGAAGTGCTTCCTAAGGTGGTCCAGGTTCTGCTGCACCCTGAGAGTCCTCAGGTCAGTCCACTCTGATTTGACCTTTATTCTCGTCCCAACCACTGAAATAACCGAATGAGACTCTCAGAACAAAACAAAGACACAAAACAGGAGTAAATTTTCAGTAGTTTTATTGAAAAATGCCTCTTCTGTTTTCAGAAATAAATAAGAAAATAAGGCTGTGGAATTCACAATCTGCAGTTCAAACATGAAGCAGCAACACCACTTCCATAGTCTTGCGTGCAGGTTTTGACTGCATTCGATACCGAGAGAATGACAAGAATGACAACAACTATATTCTGGTTAAAACAAAATGAAATGTAACCAAAAAGAAAAACAAAAAAACACGTACTAAATATACACCACAGACATGCAATTCCACGTTTGTTAAAATTAGCTGTGACGGAATAAAGGAAAACCGATAAATATCAAGTCTAGAGATACAAAATGAAAGCTGTGTTTAACTGCCATAATGAAGAAGCCACTGAATGAGAAGGGTTATATTTGACAGATGTGACGTCCCGACGCTGTGAACAAACGTTTTTCTTGCTTTTTCTTTAGCTTTGTTAGAATGAGTGCACTGTTCAACACTGCTAGTTAATACAAACTTGATGCAAATATGTTACAAGCAAAAGACACAAGTGGAAAAGAAAGCTCACAGGTTGTTTTTTTGTTTTTTTCCATCATGGATTCTTAACATTTCGTTTAATCAGTTGCCCCCAAACTCCCTCCCTCCCTCCCTCCCTCCCTCCTGTCCAGACCCTTCACCTGCAACAAAAATGAATATTCACATACGGTTTTAAAGGCATTTCAAAAAGGTATTTTCCAATAAAGTCGAGGTGTCAAACCCCTTTTTTTTTTTTTTGCGTGTATAATGTGCATAAATCCAACAACAAACACAGGTTGAACAAGAAAAAACAAAACAAAAAGAGAAGAACAGAGCGAGGCTCGTCTTATGATGTAAGCCTATTGGATGCCTTTCTTGATAGTGATCTCTTTCGACGCTGGTTTTGCAACACCTCATCCTCCTGGCGGACTGGGACTACTCTGGTGTCGGGTTCAGGTGGGTATCGGCCTGCTCGGAGATAGCGTTTGGGCCAATTGAGCGCAAGTTTGACAAATTCTCTCAGTTTGTCTCAGCATGCACAAAGAGAGCGGGTTAACATCATAGTTTTCTTATGTGACGGCTGGTGAAGCACTGAGGGAGCAGCGGGGGCGTGTCCTCGGTGTGTTTCTGTGTGGGGGGGTTCATTTCTCACTCTTATTTATCTGCTACGACAGGAAGAAGTGATATTTGTCAACTAGAGCTGCAGGCAGACAAAGAAAAAGCTAACCAGCTAACAAAATTAGCTCATTTCAAACTTTAGTTTAGTGGTTCGTTACTTAATCTGCACCTGAAACTGTTTTTACATTTAACCTGTTTCAGTTTAGCTTTAATTGTTTGTCGTACAAGATGCAGCAAACCCTTGCTGAGAAATGACCTAATCAACTGAAAGAAAAAAAGATATCTGCATATTAGATGCTAACGAGGTGCCTCATTAGTGGCAGCTCTGTTTGTACAATACATGATAGTTACAACTAATCAACTAAGATTTTAAATATTTAATTGTTTCTGTCTCAAATTTGGAAGCTTTTCTACATTGTGGATTATAATTAACAGAATATTTTGGGGGGTTAGACAAACGATGGCAGGGTGAGTTTTACAGACCAATAATCTAGAAAATAAGCACATTAATCGTTAAAAATCATCATTAGATGTCAGACTGATTGATTAAAAAGGAGAAATGAATGAATGCTAACTAACACCTATCGTCAGTCTCGTCTTCTTCAGGATCTAATGTGCCTCTGTGACTACGTTTGGATTTCAGCTGGATTAGTTTGGTCGTAACGACATCGCAGCATTTCTTCTTCTTCTTCTTCTTGTTTTAGTGAGCTTTTATGTTTTTAGTCGTTAAAAGAAAGTTAGACAGCAGAGTTAAAATATCTGCGCTCGATGATTGGTCGAGATATCACCAGATCTGCCAAGCAGCTGTCAGACTTAGAGGGTCGGTGTCCCCTGAGGCTGCCTTGGACAGGCCCCCGCTGAACATTTCAGTGCTTCTAGTCGTTCTTCCCCTTTGGGCTGATGTTAGAAGTTCAGGTTGTTAGTCCAGTTTTTTAGCCATCGCCCATGAATCATCGTCATTTCTCCACAAACTCACTCATGTACAGAAACATCCAGCTCTTCTGCCTCCAGCTGTCTGTTAAACCCTGCAGATACAGTCCAGCTGGTCAAGCTGGATTATTTCTGTACATGAAGGGTCCGATCTAAACCTCCGGGGTCTGGTGTGCAGGAGTGGTTCAGTCTGACCCTGAGCAGTTTACAAACATGGGCAGGAAAATAAAACCAAAAGGATAATAATGATAAAAAAAGAGGTGTTTTTGTTGGCATTCAGCAAGCAGCAGGTTGTTGTTTGCAAGGCACAAGCTTTAAAAACTACAGATGTTAAAACTAAATTTAGTGGACTTGACTCAAACATCATTTACAAGGCACAAATTAGTTTATTTACACGTCACCTGTTAACAGAGTCGCTGCTGCTGCTGCTGTGGTCGTGTCTCTGTTACAAATCCACCTTTGTTAGTATTTGTTTGGGTTGTTTGTTGCTGCTGCTGTAGTTTGGGGGCATGCTCCTCCACTGAACACAACGTTTCTTTGTTTGGTCTTTGGCTTCAAGATGCAAACAGGCCACTAAACAGGTGGGTGCCATCACCGCTGCTGCTGGTGGGGGTTTGTTCTACTGGCTGGTGTGAGTCGTTGTTAGTACTGGTTTCCCTCTTTGTTGGTGTGTTGTTTTTTCAGCAATAGTTTGTTAATGGTTTCCCTCTGGCGGTTATCCTTTTTAACAGCTCTAGAGCGCGTGAGCAAGTGTTTCAGTTACAGGACTTTGAGTTTTGGTTTTCAGGAAGTCAGTGAAAGCAGCACAGGCGGCATAGAAAGTCTACTATGGTGAACCTAAAACAGGCCAAAGAGGATGGAAGGTGGTGGTTAGGTCAAAGCAGAAGAACCGCTGATAAACAACTTCTACGTCTCTCTGTAATGATTAGTGACTACAAGACTGATAGATTTCACACATGCAATGATCCTCGTGGAACGTTTTGGGAAACGCGCTTGTTTCACCGCGAGTCGGATGAGAGGATGGATGTTAAAGGCAGGACGGGATTAGCCTAGCTTAGCACAAAGACTGGAAGCAGGTAGAAACTCTTAGCACAGAAACAAATAGACCTTCTGCAACCACTAATGAAGGTAGTAGAAATAAATGACGCCTGAAAATGTGTAAAAAGTCTGGAACAGAAGAGGCTGGTCCCTCCTGATATTTTTAACATGCTGCTTTGTCTTCCGTGAGCACGGCTAGCGCTCTGCTTCCAGTCTGTGTGCTAAGCTAGCTAAGCTAAATACATCCTGGACCCACATTCTCGTCTGACTCCGAAAACAAGGTCATCTCTCAAAATGTTGGACTGCTCCTTTACTGAAACAGCCCCCAGCTGACTGAAAGTTAACTTTCCGTCGCCTCATCAGACCGGACTAGACCAGCTCCTCATACGTACCTACGTATCCTTGCCCGTTGTAAGGAATACCGACGCACTGAGAGGAGTCACAGTATCCGGGAGGCCCAGGAGGCCCGCGGACTCCGGCGTATCCTGGGCGTCCGGGGGGGCCACGAGGTCCGGCGGAGCCCGCAGAGCCCGGAGGTCCTGTCCTGCTTTCTCCTGGTGGACCTGGTGGGAAAAGACATCGACTGAGTCTTTCAGAGCAGCAGCTCGTCGATCAGAGGGTGTTGAAGCGTTGGATCGTCGGTCTGAGACGTCGACCAGGTTGTTGGTTGTTGGTTTTATCCCATCTGGAGCTGAATGTCATGTCAGCGACTAAACGTCAGCGCAGTCCTGAGCTGCTCTGTTTCAGTAACAGTTCACCAGATCTGTTTCTGTTTTCACTGATTATACAACTAAACCTGTGTGACTACTTGTTATTTTAACTATAAAGCAAAGTGAGATTCAATGAGATGTTTTACAATCAATCTATTGACAGACTAACGACGGTTTGGACAAGAGAGGAACGGATCCTGGTTCCAGCTGGAACTTGGTTCATTTTATTGCCGTACATCAGGACAGGAATTCTTAAATAATTAATTTAGAGTCCACAGTGATGGAGCTCACTGGTTTCACATCTTTTTCCAACACATTTGAGCTCACAGGTCAAAAAACGTCCCTCTGCAGCTTATTCTGGTCTTTACTGTGTTTGTAGTTGATGCTTGTGTCGTCGGCTGTCTGACAGTTTGTTTTTAATGACTGATAATGAGTGCTGCCCCCCCCCACACTTTCTTTTTTAACGCACAGAACATCATTTAAAGTGCTTGTGTCCTTATTACTGGGCAAATCCTGAACCTGGAGACAGACAGGAGGCTTTTTATCAGGTTTGATCCTAAATGTTTCTGAGAATCATCAAACACTTCATGACTGTCGCTATTTCTAATTAATTTAGAGATGAATTCAAGTGTTATTACACTGTAAAACCAAAGTAAAAACCCCAAGCGGCGCTTCGTGACCTCTGAAACAAACGGATCATTATGGCTGGGTGTCGTCACGCTCAGACTCCAGCTGGAAACATACTTCTTAAATGTGCTGTCTCAGTCTGAACGCTTGGAGTGAAAGAAACTAAACTATGAAGAGGAGAAGAAAAAGGGACTAAGCGGGATCTGCTGACCCTCTGCGTTACGTCTAGACACGGACAAAGCCGGCTTGGAGAGCGTCCCTGCCGCGCTGCCTCCCGTCCTCAGCATGTGTTGTGAATGAACTCCAGTTTCCACAACTTGGCCTTGTTTCTGTCCCTCCGTCTGACAGGCTGGATTACCACAGGACGGACGTGTGGAGCAGCAGGATTCTTGCTATATTGTATTTATTATATTCAATCATATTTCCAGCAAAACATCTCAATCTTGAGATTTTGACGTAGTTTACTTGGAGTATTTCTTCTTAACTTTCGTCTTCGTGTCTAAACTTTTCTGGCGTGAGACTGAATCCTCCATGTTTTTACAGGAGCATGCTAAGAAGGGCTTCTCATTGGGTTACTGAGAGTTTGAGACATACCAGCAGGTCCTCTTGGTCCTTTCTGTCCGAGTCCCGACACTCCCCGGTCACCTTTCTCTCCTGGGACACCTAAAGGAAACACAGGATGAGTCAGTAAAACCTTTAATATCAGTTCATAATGTTCCTGCCTTCAGTCAGTCAGTGAGTATTTTAATCAAAGCTCTTTTTCACTGGAGACAAACCAGAAGAAAGATCTGAGAAAAGTGCTGCTAAAGTTTCATAATCTGTGAGAACAAAGAGAGTCTGTTTAAAAGGAACAGTGGATTTAAAATGTGACCACAAAGATGTTTCTGCTCTAATTTTGAGGCTCTTTACTTTTATTTTTGGGTAAACATGAAGTGAGGGTATTTGATATTTGGTGTGAGGTCCTCTGCAGCCAGCTTCACTTCCTGCTCCTTTCTGGGTTTGTTTGCCGTGATGGACGTAACGTGACCGACCCCAAACCTTCTGCTGTCTTTAGGTAGCGGATCGACGTCCCAGCTGTGAGAGTTTTATACAAATGCTGCTCACTTGTCATGGATGTAAACACACTTACATTTAGCACTTTAACCTCATCGGCGTCGTTTTCTCATTCAAATCACAGGAGAAGCCAAAACAGCAAGAAACATGACGTGGATATTTTTCTGCGTGGTGTTTACCGCAGTTTGGAAGAATCACTTATTCTCACTGTAAACATGGTAGTGGTGGTTCTCTAGTGGAGTAAGTGATATAAAGTGGTTCCCTATAAGAACTTTAAACAAACCTCTAACATGATGAACTTCATGTGAGACTTTGGTGTTTTAAAGAGTTCTGATCACAATATTTGTGTTTATTTGATATATTTAACAAACACAAACAAACTAACCAATCAGGGCAGAGATGGACCAGCAGCTCCTGTGTCCTGTTCTCTAAAATCCCTGTTTTAGTGAATGTAGTCTGGTGTGTGTGCTGTTTGTGGTTAAACCAAAAGGATCTTCCAGGTCTCTCTCTGTAGGGATCCTTTCCATGATGCTGTCACACACTTAGAATAACACTCTGAGCCTGTCAGTGGATCAAACAAGCTCTTTTAGTGGACCTACTGTGATCAGGTGCAGTTGCTGTTTCATGGCTGAGGTGATCTACTGGACCAGTTCCAACACTTTTACCACCTACCGGTCCTTCAGACAGCAGGATGTGTGTAAACAGGGCCCAAGTTTAACTGTGTTGTGCTGCATGTATATAAAGAGCCAGAGGGAGGACAGTTAGCGGAGGGCAGCGTGTTCCTCCACCAGGAGTTTTACTGCTGAAGCCTCGTTAGCGTCCTGTGATGGTCTTGTGCTTTTTAAATAAACTTTCCTCACTATAAATAATCTCTGTGCTCCCATTTTACAGCTCAGGTTTATTTCTCTAACTGCTGGTGATGATAACTGTGCTGAAGTAGGGTACAGTCGTACCTCTATCTCCCTGCTGGCCGGGTAAACCTGGACTTCCGGGGAAGCCGTTCCTTCCCGCGGTGCCCGGCTCTCCGCGCGGTCCCTGTCTGCCGGGAGTTCCAGGAGCCCCCGGGGGGCCCGGGTGGTTGCGATTTATGTCGTTGGGGATCTGGTTCAGTAACGTGTTGACGCGAGTCATTTGTGCTGCAGCAGCAGAGGAGGGAGAGGAGAGGAGAGGAGAGGAGAGGAAAGGAGAGGAGAGGAGAGGAGAGTGAGCTGCAGACTGACTGAAGCATGAAGCCCAGCAGCCAGGCCGGCTCTGCCAGAAACATTTCCAAACGCACTTCTTACCGTTTACTAGCTGCTCGCAAACTTGTCTGGCAATGGATCGCATCATGTTCTGAGGAGCAAAGTCGCCCTGCGGACGAAGAGGAAGGATTCACGGTGAAGATATCAGAAGGATTTCATACCATTGTCCTTCACTCGGAGGGTTAGTGGCTCAGGAAAAGCACAGTTCCCTTTATCCTTCCCTTCCTTTTGATTACAACTGTTGTTTGACTGGTGTCAGTATGTTGCATCTGCAGAGCTTCCTGTGTACTCACACTTTTGGAACTACATTTCCCATGTATGCTCTCATAGAAGAGCCTCTTCCAGGAGCTCTGAAGTCCACTTTTGTCAAACATTTCCTCGTGATGAAGTCTAAAAACTTGAAAAATCTGCCTTGCAGTCTTTGTAGCGTTGTGTTGTGAGTGCAGATGTCCTAACAAGTCTATAAAGACACACTGAGCCCCTAAAACAATCTGACTTCTCTGTAGAAAACTGCACTGGGAAACATCGTTGTAAAGGATGTTTTCTTGCATCCTCTTTAAATAAGTTACCTCACATGTGATTACAACCCGTCTAACATGTTTAGATGTACTCACCCTCTCCCCCTTGTCTCCCTTCGGACCGACAGAACCCTGAAAACAGAGAAAGGAAACGGTTCACTTTCAGCTCAGACGCTCGCTGGTTCACACAAAGCCGCCATGACGGCGAGGAGGACGCTTACAGGAGAGCCGGAGTCTCCGGGGTTCCCTGGTTTCCCTGCTGCTCCTGATATTCCTGGAGATCCTGGAGGTCCCTGCGAGGAAACAGAGAAACCAATCA
Organism: Pempheris klunzingeri; assembly: GCF_042242105.1. Lineage (NCBI taxonomy): Eukaryota > Metazoa > Chordata > Actinopteri > Acropomatiformes > Pempheridae > Pempheris > Pempheris klunzingeri. The sequence goes on along the minus strand of NC_092029.1, from coordinate 2,272,262 downwards.
AAGCTCAGGAGGGGGAGGACTGAGCCAGAACCCAAAGGTTTGGATGTAATTGTTATCACATTAGGCAGTAAAAAAAAGCGCTCGGAGCACAAAACTCTGCGGGACTCGATCATCTGTGCTGATAATAAAAAAAATCTGAGATCATCTTTGTGATCAGAAAATTCAATCGACGCTGACAGCTCGTTAAATCTGCGTGGAGAAAATAAATGAGTCATGTTTCCTCTAAAAGCTGGTGCCCCTGAGCAAGGCACTAAATGCTCCATCACACGCTGACCAATTACAGCTCTTACCATGGGCCCCGCGGGGCCTCTGGGTCCGGCCGGTCCTTCCTTTCCTTGAGGCCCCTGAAACACAAGACGGAGACTGAGACACGGAGCCGATGCTGCTCAAACCTTAGAAGAATTCGGCGGGCTCGCTCGCCGTGAAGGCCGGCCCGTGCCGGTGAACTCACCCTCACTCCGGCTGATCCGAGCGGGCCGACGGGACCCGGAGGACCAGGTGAACCCTGCGAGCACACAAGAAAACAAATCAAAGCCCATCTCGCCTCCTCCTTCCTCCTGCCGAGCTAAACGGGGCCACCTTTGCTCCGGCCGACCACTCAAACCGGTTTGTTTCTGCGTGTCCGACAGTAAATCTCCTTTTCTTACGCGCATTTGCTCAGAAACCCTGCTCACTTTTTTACTGCCAGTCCTCTCTGGTCTTTGATGCCTTGGCATAAGATTTACAGGGAACATAATATATTCCAGATCTGTTTTATTGGCCGTTATAAACCAGGGCCCGCGTGGTCTGCAAGTCATTAAATGCATGTTGCCATAGCATCTGCTCCAACACGGTCACCTGCGGCCCGCCCGCTCCATCAGCACCATCCACGTGGAGGTGCCCTCGCCGGGCTTTGTTTGGATAAGGAGCTGATTAATCAGCCTCAGTCATGACTCGGCAGCTCTGCTCTGAGTCCACACGGAGGGAGGAGGACGTCTGGTGGCTGACAGCTCGCCGGTCTGATCCCCGTTAACTTGTCCTGTTCCTGTGAGAAAACACTAAATCCCTAAATGCTCCCTCTGGATGAGCGGGAGGGTAAAAGTTGTTCCACTTACCTTTTTATTTTCCTGGCTGAGAGCTTTAAAGTGAAGAAGTAAAAAGACAGGCTTGTAACGTTGGAGCCTTCTGCTACCGACTGAGAAAACACGTCCAGTTCAAAGCTGCGGTGATGATGGTCGGTTCATCAGAGTATTTTGGTCTTTTCTTTAAGAGGAAAAAGTCCAAATTCTCTGATTCCAGCTTCTTAAAGGAGAATATTTTCTGATTTCTTTCCTCCTCTGTGACAGTAAACTGAATATCTTTGAGCTGTGGACACACTAAGATGTCTGAAGACGCCATGTTGGACTTGAGGACACGCTGAGCGACATGTTTCACCACAGTGTTTATTAAACATAGCTCTACAAGTCTGTTTTCTTATCTTTCACACTTCCCACAATTCCACCTGTCGCTGTTATCGGTTATCGAGAAGCAGGATAAATTCTCTCTGTGTGATATGATTGACTTCTTCTTTTGCTTTTATTCCAGATATTTCTACACATGTTCGATAATCTCCAAACTCCAGCGGGGAAGATCTTTCTGTTTTAAATTCAAAATCTTCATCTGCACAATTAAATCAGACACAGAAAGTAAAGCAGGAGCTCTGATACATGTGACCTGACGGACTTTGACCCTAAATATGTGATGCCTACAGCTGAAGTGGATTTTGAGAGACAGGCAGCTCTAAAAACCTCAGAAAGGATGATGTGGGGGTGCACTGGGAGGCTTATATATTTATTATCTGTGCTGCGGGGAAACCTGAATTTAAACTTTAAACGCCTGCAGTCAAACCTCCAACCTGCTGGATGTAAAATGGCTAAAAGCAAGAAAACTGATCCCTCCTGCGGCCATGAAGAGGTCCACCCCCCCCATTAAACGGAGGGATTCTTTTAAAAAACCACTAAAGCCAAACTCCAAAAAGGTGGAAGCTTAAAGAAGTAAACAAACACCACTTGAGAGGTCAGAAGAGGCCTCGGGGGCGGCTGAAACACATTTAATGGAGGGGATCACGCTGAAGGCCTGGAGCTCGTTTTTCAGTCTCTGCTGCATTTAGAGATCTGTCATCTTCTTATGAGCTCCACTGCAACCTAATCTGATCCACGGAGGAAACCAGTCCGGCCAAATGGGCGTCTCCTTCTCTTAATCTTTCATTAAAGATGACTGACGCTCGGTATGGACTCACATCACTTAGAATGATGTCGCTTCGAAGTAAACGTTGGAGGAGACGTCGCCTTTTGTCTCGCACCAGCTCGTAAAACTGCCACGAGAGGAGCTTCGTTCGTCAGAGCGACACCTGATGTGGTGCTCTTTATGCTGAACATGGAGCAGGAGGCGGAGGCTAACGCACTAACACCACCAGCGCCGTCCACCAAAGCGACTTGTCGTTGGCTCGTTCTCGACAGAAATTTAATTTAAAGCTAATATTCATAAACTCCCGTCGTCTCTGTCTGAATCCTCCACAGATGGAAAAGCCTCTGAGACGCCAGACGAGTAGTCAAACCGTGAATTATCCCCGTTTCCTGTTTTGAAAAACCCCAAAACAGGCTTTCAGCCGGAGCTGCACTTACTTTCTGTCCAGGTAAGCCGGAGTCACCGGGGTCTCCCTTGGGTCCAGGGCGGCCCTGAAGGCAGGAAACAACAACAACAGGAATGAACGGGCGTGAAGAGCAGGAAGAGAACATCAGTGTGACGCTCAGAAGGAACGGTTCTCTTTTGTCTTTTGGTGGAATAAAAGCAGCAAAAACAGCTTCAGAAAAACACTTTTATCTCCCGTTATCTTCCACTAATGACTACAACCGCATCTCCACCTGATATTTTACACTCAGTTCTGCTTTTTTTACGGTGAAATTTAACTTTTCACCTTATTTTATTGCATTTTATTCACCTAAAGAATCAGATGTTTTATTTTGATTGAGATTTTCCTTTCTAAAGCCTTTTATTTTGAAAGGTTCTACATAAATACAGTAAGGAAAACCAGCCAGTATCTCATATTTTCATCAGAACTGAGGCGTTGGGGCAGATTTCTGTATATTAACATGCGATCTGTGTCCTGATTCGACTTCTGGATCTTGAAATACAACCCCAGACTGGAGGACTCGCTGCCTTCTGCTCCGACTTCCAGCGTCCGCCGGGCTAAAGCTAGCCGGAGGAGTTTAATGATCGTCCTGCTCGCTGTTTGGACTCTACTTACACCACCTGCCTTCTGTATCCACACACAGATATCATGTTAGAGCGTGTGGGATCACTGAGCTCCTTCATGTCTCAAACTACTCAAAGTTTACTTGCAGTAAAAATAATAAAAACTTTAGTCAATGTTAATTATTGTTATCGGTAGCAGCAGTAACAGTAGCATCAATCTGTGTCTTAGCTGTATGTTGTTTGCATTTTATTTTCAAATAATGTGATTTTTTTGTAACGTGACACCTAAATGGGTTTAGTTTGATGTTATTGCCTCCAATTAAAACAATAAAAACGTATTAAAGTCTTATTTTCTCTGGTGTACATATTATTACTCTTTAATAAAAGTGTGTCTTATTACTGGACTAGTCAGTGGAATTACTAATATTAGTATGTTGTTATTCATATATTTAATTTATTCTCTTCATTCTGGCCGTGTTCTGTCTGAGGCTTCTTCAGTCTTTAGTTTGGTTTAGACCTGCTGTTTTATTAAAAAGTGTCTTGAGATTCCGTTTGTCATGGATCGGCGCCACATAAATAAAGATTGGTTGATTAAAATAAACCTTAAAACAGATTCTGTCCACAGCAGGAAGAACAAGCTTCTCAATATTTACCCCCCCGACCGCCAGGACGGCACTTGAGTAAATGTCCTCGGACCTTTCTGGACGCAGATGGAGGGAACATTTCTGTCTAATCTGAGAGCTTCGCACGTCAGAGACGGAAATCCAAGCAGTGATTTATCAACGCTCGGTGATGTCGAGCTTCTTTGGTGTCGTTTCTTCCTCTCAGACATGAAGGAATGTGAAGCTGTGCCACAGATACTCCCCGGATTGTAAATTCCCTTCATTATAAATCACCAAAATAATCCTTGCTCCTGTTTGCAGGAGCATCCCGGGATTTATGTGTAGCTGCTGACGAGGCATCGCCTGTGTGTGTGTGTGTGTGTGTGTGTGTGTGTGTGTGTGTGTGTGTGTGTGTGTGTGTGTGTGTGTGTGTGTGTGTGTGTGTGAGGTGCGTTCAAAGACTCACAGCCTCTCCTGGAATCGACAGCCCGCTGGGTCCTTGAGGGCCGGGCAGACCCATGGGCCCAGGTGGTCCGTTATCTCCTCGCGGGCCCATTGGTCCCTGTGAAGTAAAGAAAGGAGAAATATTTAAACACAGGAGGAATTTGTTGTTGATATTTCTCGCCGCGGTTCAGAGCGCTGTTGCAATCTGTGGAAAAGACCAACAGGAGACGAGGAATGCTGCTGCACGGACCGAACCGAACCTCCCTTCATATCAGGGAGGAAAAAAGGCAAAAACACGCTTTCAGTAAGTGGAATCAGATGTGCTCGACTCTCTTCAAAGCTTTTGTACTTTAAACAATCCTTTGTTTTCATGGAGGGCCGATAGCTGAAGAGTCTGATCCAACTCAAAAAACCTGCCATGGATTCTTTTCTCCTTCAGTTTTAATTATAAAAGGTGACATTTCAAAGATGACAGGAGTTTGTTTCTGCTCTGGAAAAGGTACTTACAGCAGGACCGGCCTCTCCTCTCTCACCTCGGGGACCTTTGCTGCCGGGAGCACCCTGAGGAGGAGGAACATTTGTCATGTTAACACAACAGAGATCAGTCTGTCAGCTTTGACAAACATCAGGGGCTTTAAGATGGAAAAGATCCACCTGTAAGATCCTTTTTGTTTAACCAGAAACAGCTGTTACATAGCTCTCTATAAAGCCACCAGACTCCATTGACAAAAACAGTAATTTTACTCAATTTAACAAGGGAGTTGCTGGTCTACTGCTGCCTCAATTTTTTTGTTATTGTATGTTGGATTAATATTATATTGGATCTGAACTTAACTTTTAAAACACAAGTCACACAATAAAACAAACTAACTAACTGATGGAAGCACCAGCAGACTTGCAAAACTCTGTGTTCTGCAAGATTAAATTAGTGTTTTTTTCAATGGAGTCTGGTGTGTTTGAAGAGAGCGATAGAACTGATCTTACAGGTCCGTCTCTGTAGGGATCCTTTCCATAATGGTGTCTGATTTTTTCCCTTCACTGCATTTTAAAGTGACTTCCAACCTCTTTAAGAGGTCTTAAAGAGGTTTCAGGTGTTACATATCTAAATATAAGTCAAAATAACTCTACTAAGTAAATAATCAAGTCAGTAAAACATCAAAAACAAGAGTTTGACACTCAAGAGCTTCCTCTTTAGGACTGTGTGGGTGGAGTTTGATCAGATTTAGTTGGCAGTAACCAAAGAACGCAGCAACTTGTGAAATAACCAGAATTATTTGGCAGAAAATGTGAGAGTGAGAGATTTATTTGTTCACTTATTGCCCCAAAGGATAAAGTCTGGTGATGTGTTTGTGTGTCTGGATTCTTCTCATTTGTGAGCAGGTTTTAAAGATTTACACCTTCAGTAGGAACCGACAGTGTTGAGACTCAGACGAACAAGCTGGTCTCGGTCCTTTCTTTGAATGTTTTGACAATAAGAACAATTAAGAACATCCGCAGCCTTATTCACATCTTCAAAGAAGCAAAGAAGGTTCCTGTGGTTAATATTCTCCTTTGTACAACATAGAAATATAGAAAGGGGAGAGTTTTTCCTTACGTATAAGCAGTAATGCCACAGTGGAAAAATCCCTGCATGTTAGTTAAAGTAAGTAAGAAAACAAAGAGGATGAGAATCCTCCAGAAGATCAGTTTAGTCTAAAAACACCTATAGTTACAGCTCCATACTACTATTTCTCTTTTTTACTGATGTAAAGTAATAATCACTCTAAACCAAAGTGTTTTTGTTGGCTAAACCCGACATTATATCGCTCTTTTCAAAGCCACCAGACTCCATTGACAAAAACAGTAATTTTACCTCACAGAACACAGGAGGTGCTTCTCTACCGCTGCCTCGATCGATTTGTTTCTGTTATTTGCCGTTGCGCAAATATTGTGTTGAATCTGCACTAAAACTTTAAAACCACACAGTAACACACACAAACTAACAGATCGAGGCCACAGTAGAACAGAAACTCCCTCTGTTCTGTGAGGTAAAATCACCGTTTTACTGAATGTAGTCTGGTGTGTGTGCAGAGAGCGATATAACGGCTGTTTGTGGTTAAACCAAAAGGATCTTCCAGGTCTCTCTCTGTAGGGATCCTTTCCATGATGCTGTCACACACTGAGACAGAGATCAGGAGCAGTTGCCATAAAGGATTAAATGGCAGCCCATATTGATGATCTACTGGACAAGGGCTGTAGATGTGACTCTTACCACTGGTCCCTGAGTCCCCGGCAGCCCGGTGCCCTCCGAGGTGCAGGTGCAGGAGTTTGGAAGAGCCGGACACTTCAGCTCATCCCTCTGGCGGAGGAGGAAAGAACACACACACGGTTCTCCGGTCAAAACCAACAGAGCTGAATCCAAGTTAGCAGCAGATGATTCACACAGTCACGGTTCATTAACGGTCGCTGACATTAACTGTGAGTGGGCGTCCATTTGGAGGTAGAAGAGTCTCTGAATACATTTCCCATGTTGCTCTTCACCCTGGAGGTAAACAACATGTCTGAGCCAGGGGGAAGGATGGGGAACGCCCCCCAGGGAGCATGTGAACACGTTCTGCTTCATATGTTTTCTGAAATTGAGCTTTTGTGACGGTGAAACCTCAAGAAAACAGTTGAGGAATCTGAGACGTTTTCCAGGCAGGAAGAGTCGGATGTCCAGAACTGTCGACAGCTGCCGTCCTCTCAGACGTCACTTATATCCGACATCACTCTGGGACGTTTAGACATGTTTGGAAATAGAACACTTACCACTTCCAGCTGCAGAAGTTTCTTAATCTGTGCTTTGTGTCAATAATGATGATGATAATAAAAGCAGATATCTGGACGTCACTCTGCACTCTAAAACTAAATTAACCCGTTAATCAGTAACTACAGACAGAACAACAGGCTGGGAACTAAAATGGAAAAACACCATACGTGTGTGTGTGTGTGTGTGTGTGTGTGTGTGTGTGTGTGTGTGTGTGTGTGTGTGTGTGTGTGTGTGTGTGTGTGTGTGTGTGTGTGTGTGTGTGTGTGTGTGTGTAAAACACTTGAGTTGCCTTTTATAAATGAAGTTAGTGCAGCTCCTTCAGGCTGCTGGTACGATCTATAAAAAACCCTTTTTGCTGCTCAAAAAATAGAGATGAGTCGAGGGAACTGTAGATTTCTGGGTAATGTAGTCTTAATTTATATATTTTTTTTATCTTACATGACAAGACAAATACTGAAAGCTGGTTTATGGGATTCTCTGTTCTTTCTTAGTTATTTCTCTTTGCCAAACACTTCTTTGTTCCACACTCTCCCTACAAGTGGAAGTGCTTTGGCACCATTGCAGCATCGTAACAGGACACGTGACTCTCCTGCCGTTTGGGGGGTCTGTTCCCACTGAGTCCACACCGATCGCCCCGGTTTGGATCATTAAATAATTGCCCGCGAACGCGGCCCAATCAAGCAGCTGTCAGCGCTGCGCAGCGATTGAGATAATAATCCACCAGAGTTGAACCCTTTTCAAAACCTCTTGGACGTCCGAGTGCAGACGTGCTGCGCTCAGACAAAGCTGTGTTTGTTTCGGCGTCTCTGCAGGGACTGAAGTGAGAAACCTTTCAGAGTCCAGCAGCCAAACAACAGACAGCCTCACACTGACGCCCAAATATTTAACTACTTGCAAACAAATGTTCCTCTCGTTTTTATCCTCGCAGCGCTCTTGAGAAACACCAGATTTTTGCGAGGGATGAAGAAAGAAGCTTTTCTGCTGTGATTAAAGAAGTCTGGCATGTTTGAGCTTTTATTTCTCTTCTTTACTGAACAGAATTTATCACTATTCAACTATTTCTGTCTATTAAAGCTGCAGTACATCAGTGCTGGGTTAAAGGGACAGTTCACCCCCTGCTACTACTACCTGTACTAGGAGAGCTTTGGAGGTGTCAGCCGTAGAGACGTGTGCCGTCTCTCCATTACGTGGATCGTGGAGCTCAAAGCACCAAAAAAAAAAAAAACACATTTGAAAACCTCATGACCTTGTTGTGAGCAGCTTCATGTAGGAACTACTTTCAACATCCGCCAAACCATCTCGCCGCACATCTACTCGTGGACGAGAGGCTTTAGAGCGCCGGATGTAAACGGTGGCGGCGTCCTCCTCGCTCACTCAGTGGTGCTACGTTATCATGTTGAGTTCCTCAGATGTATTTTTTGGCGCTTTGAGCACCAAACACCGGCTGCACGTCTCTATACTGCTTGTCCTTAAGCGTCGTGGCTGACATTACTCGAGAGGCGGGGTCACCATGGACTGATCAGCCAATCACAGCTAAGTGAGAGTCACCAGTTAACCTGCATGTCTTTGGACTGTGGGAGGAAGCCAACACAACCTTCCTGTCGCTTTGGGGCGAACTGTCCCTTTATATTTGAACCACGCTATCTTCATATTATCTTAAGTATTACGATGAGGTGTGATGAGCGCTTCTACATCACTGTAGCACGGAGAGCGGAGCAGGGAGGCAAACACTGCTGTGGAGTTCATCTTGACAGAGAAACCTTTGTTCTTCTATGACTTGGGTCCTGTTGTTCATTCACTGAATCTGAGGTCCAGATAACTTCATATCAACAACTGATTTAATGATCGTGTGTCATCGTCGATGTCTGCAGCTCCACTCGGCTCTCTGGGGCTTTTCAGCATCTTTAGGCTCTTTGTTTTGTAAGAACACTATAGAAAAGTGTGTTTGTGCTGTTCTGTATTATATCCCTCAGCCTGCTGTCCCGTCATCACACTGGCTCACACTGCTGCATATCATATATACCCTGTTTATTTTCCTCTTTGATTCGGACCAGTTGTGACTCTGATTATGCTCGTCTGCGCTTTGATCTTCAGCTGAAGAAAAAAAAAAAAAAAAAAAAAGGAAAACCGTCTGTCGGAGAATCAAGGACACGGTCTGACTGGTGAGAGCTGTTTGGACCTGCAGCTGGGTGTCGAAGAACAAACGCTCATCTGCTGTTTTACCGTCAGGAGGCTGCAATTACTGCGGCTCCTAACTGCAGCTAAATGTGTCATTAAACATTCGTGCATGCATCGTCGAGGGAAACCAGGTGGGGGGACGGTTTTCTATAAGATGATCAGCGAACACACCCAGGATGCTCCGCAGATGTACAAACAAACACAAACAGGAACAAAACGCTCGGACACACCAGCAGATGTGCTTTTTTCAGACTTCCAGGGTGTTTTCTTTGCTCCAATGACAAAAACAATGAGTGGATTAAAGAAAACCTGCCTTGTTTTTCCAATTCGCTTCACGTGTAAATCAACATCAACATTTTCTTTTCCTCCGTGTTAAAAAACAAGACGTGAAAAAGTCTCTGCTGTATTTCGCCAATAATTTAGATCTTTTGTTATTCAATTCAAAATTATATCAGGGCAGAAAACATTCAGACGACAGGCCAAAAGCTCCATCAGCCTTTTCTATATTTCCTAATCCAAACAGATTTGAAGAGCCGAGGAGATTCTCCTCACAACAGTTGATTATCTGGATGCAGAAGAGGAAGCCAGAGCCAGAGGACTTACAAGAACAGCTGGCTGCAGGTTAGAGGCGTCAGCATGAACACGTTAAACATGTGAGGCTAAAAGGTCCCGTGTCCGTGTCTCAGCCGGGGGTGGGGGTGGGGGGGCAGTGTGGGTGGGGGGGTTCCCTTACCATAGACGGGAGGTCACAACATCTGTCCCTGCTGGTCCAGCCTAAGCTGCAGACAATGTCAAACATCTGGAGCTGGAACTGTGCAGAGGAAACACAGAGAGAGAGAGAAAACAGAGGACATGGAAACGGTGTTGTGGTACATGTGTCTCTGATACAGGCAGACAGGCAGACATGCAGACAGACAGGTGACATCTCTGAATGTGCTTTCGTGAGGAAAGCGATGATAAATGAAAATAACATCTAATAACTCATATTGAATGAATTCCTCTGTGCTGGACGCTGAACCGATGCTGGTTCAGCTCTGGACATCTAATTCATCTAAATTACATCCAACTGTCTTGTAGAGCTCTTGCAGTACTACAGGCTGCCCAACATGATCCTCCTCTGGGCTTTAACATAATCGTTCACAACAAATTCAGATAAAATCCCCGTAAGCGCACAGACGAGGCGCCGCAGGACCAGAGTCCACTTACTGTTGCTGATTCTCCTCTGGAGCCGATGGACTTGGACATCTTGCCCAGAACCTGGTAGCCATCGCTGGACGTGTTTCCTGCAGCCTTGATCTCCTTCTCAGCCACTTCTTGGCAGTCGATGTTGAGTTTGACGGCGGTGGATGAAACGAGGAGATGGAGCTTCATAGAGAGAGAAAGAGGAGGAAGAGAAGGAGAAGAGATTTTAGCAGTGCATTCTTTGTTCTGTGACCAAGTCTTGTGTCTGGTTTTTATCCTGATGGCCTGTAAATTATTAGGTTATGCTGCGTCTGTTTACATAAAACACTCGCAGAGCAAAACCAGCGCTTCTCTCTGTTCATTCACAATAAAAAAGGGCAGCGCTCAGGAAAAAATCTGCATAGAAATTCTTATGGTGGCTCAGCTGGGAGATTTGAGCTCCGTCCCGTTTCTACGAGCGATCTGGGAACTCGAAGTCACAATAAAAAGAAACGGCACTTCCCCACCTCGCTGGTCGTTTGCCACGTCGTCGTTTAAAGATGCCAAAAGCGTTTATTAGCGTTCTTTTTATTTTTCCACAAAACAGGGAATTTAAAGGAGGTTACGTCACCGCATGCCAAGCGCAGCGCAACATGTTTCTGTCCCAAATCCACCAGCGAACCTCGGCTTCGCTCTTTTTAGGAGGATTTATTTACTCAGACTTTATAAGAAACAGCGAGTGTTGAGTTCTACAACAGAAAGTCACGACAATCCACCAACCTGGAGGATCGCAGCAGCTAACAACACCGTAGATTAGTGGTGGATCATTTAATCTGTGCTCCGTCAGCTTGATCACACAAAACAGCGTCTCCGTCATCGTTCCCGCTCGTTCCTCATGACATGAAATGCTCTAAATACGACGAGGTGTTCTTTCTCTGTCCATCATCATCATTTCACAGCAACACGTGACAGAGTCATTTCACAACCGTGACTTTTTGACAAGTCATTTTTCTTTTTGTTAGCAGAGCACCAGTCATAGTTTCTCTGTCAGCGTCTTTATCAGGTTCGGTAATGCTGCTGCTGCTGCTACTGTACAGAAAAGCCTCCACACATTGAGGTTTGCATGCTTTAAATTCTGGAAAAAGAGAGTCCTGATGTGGAGTCAGCACTCGGGCCTGGCAGATATTCTGAGCTGAGGTACTGGAAACATCATCAGGAGAGAAAAAGTGCTTCAGAAAAGCATCTTTGGTCATTTCACAAGTTCTTATCGTGACCCATAACCGGTAGCATCATGTAAGCCACTTTTAAATAAACCCGTTGCTCATTTATTCTGATTTCCTGCTCAGCCGCATCCCAAAGATTCCCTCCTTTTGGACGCCAGATCTCCCAACATTCCTTCCTTCCGTCTCGTTGGACGGAGCAGTGGGGCTCCTCACAGCGCTGCAGCTCTTAACTGTAAAATAACTGAGGCAGCTGTGGGTTTATCACACACACACACACACACACACACACACACACACACACACACACACACACACACACACACACACACACACAGTACGTTTCTCCTTACTCAGATCTCCCTCGCCACATCTCCTCATGATGTCATTTTGTGGCGAGCCATGAGCGCCGCCTTTACAACATCTTTTCCTCGAAGCCGGGCTCCTCTGAGGCAGCGGCCGGTCAGAAGGAGTCCAGCCACGAGGAGGGTGGAGGATGGGTGGAGGATGGGGGGGGGGGGGGGGGGGGGGGGGGCGACGGCTGCGGTTCGCCACTTGTGGTCAGTCAGCGTCCACGGAAACGCAGAGGCATGTTTGACGGACCGCGGAGGGCAGACGCTGCTCGTGGTAACACTGAGACCTCGGGGAAGGAGGCGCAGTGTTTCCATTTCTACTTGAGGTTTCAGGGAGTCAGCAGGTAGAAGAGGAGCTCCTGTCGCTCTCAACACCTGAACAGCAGACTGGACGCTGGAGGGTTTCCAATAACAGCATCGATCGCTTCAGACTAAATCTGGAGTCTTGAACCCGATCATCAGTGCCGACAGTGAAAACACTAAAAAAAAATCCTGAGGAGATTTAGAGGATGTCTTGCTCTCATGTGGATCCCCCCCCCCCTTCCCTCCCTCTGTGCAGATAATATCAGCTATTACTGGCACCGGACCCGCCAAAATAAAGGCGGTGCAAACACAGAACTCCATTCATTGTTCAGGCGGTGCTTCCTTCCAGCTTTGGGAATCTTTTCAGGGCTCTTTTTTGGATTGTGACCTGATTAAAATTTAGTTTGACATCAAAATTAAACTTTCACTTCACGGACTCTTGGGTCAGAGATCTCACGTCAGGCGTTAAAAAAGTAGAGCTCTGCTGTAAGCTACTCCTGAGAAACACAGTGCTACGCAATAATTAAAGGATTAGACAGTTTTCCCCATGAAAAGACCAAAACCAACAACCAGATGGACCCACACACTGTTGCTTTTGGTCTTTTTCATGAGATTAGCTGACAAAAAGAAAAGCACAGACGCAGTATGAGACCAGACGTGCATTAAAAAAGGACTTTTTACATGGTGGTCACAGTAAGACTAATGAGGAAATGACAGACTGACTTAACTTTTGTGGACCTGATTACCACTTGTGTTTTACAGGCCCTTCAGGCACTTTTGGAATGCACCTTTAACCACTCACACTGATGTCTGGAAGCCCTGTTTGAGTTACAGGGTGTCAGAGGAGGATGTTTATACAAGTGAAGATGAAGATCTGCGCTAACGTCCTACAGTTCACCCTCGCTGCAGATGGAAAGTCCTCTCTGACCTCGGGTCAGTGGGACACGTTTCTCTCTCCAGCCGGTTTACCTGCAGTCGACCTAAAGCTGCCGCCTGATGTTAAAACTACGCCGACTGACCCTTTAATCAGTGACAGCAGAGTGTTTGTTTTACATCTCTGGACTGGGGGAGGTGCTGGTTGCTGACTTGACACTAGTGTTAACATCTTTTGAGTCCTTAAAAAGTCCAATTTGACATTTAGATTTCCATGGATGTTAATTAAACATGTATGTGACACAGTGACAGAGCAGCGGCAGCCGTTTAATCCGGCTTCTGTTGGAGCTGCAGAAACACTCGGCGTCATAGACGAGCAAGTTACTCATGAATTTCTGCTTTCTTGGTGCATTAAATTGGACTTTCTATGTTCTTTGTGTGACAGTACAACAGACAAGATAAGTGGGGGACTGACTAAAGTGATAAAACATACAAAGATCATCTGCTGAGTGTCGTTCAGGGAGGAATCTACTTCAGCAATGTGAGAAGTGGGCAACATTATGGATTAATATTATCAGATCTCATCCCAAAACTGAGAAAACCTCCCTGCTGACCAAACGTCTGCAGGATGTTCCCACCCGTCAGAGCATCTTTATTTCCTATCTGTTTGTTTCTGAGTTGTTTCTTTTGCTCTCTGAGTCTCCACTGGAAGCTCAGTTACTGGCAGGACCGTTAATCTATTCCTCTGCAGTCGGCGCAGATCGCCCAGCGACGGCTGATAGCTGACGCAGAGCTCGCGGGGGGAGGATCTTCACTCTAATCTTTGTTTAGTCCCGTCGGACCGCAGAGACGTTAGGAAGCCTTCAGGTATCCACAACAGATCTGTGTGTTTGAGATCCTCCCGCTGATGTGTTTAACAGCAGGGATGAATCAGAGATGCTTCCAGCACGGAGTTGGCTGGTTGGTAAAGAGCCGCGATGTGGCGGACCCTGCCACCTCTGTGGATCAAAGTTCACTTTCTAAATCACGTCCACGACGCCCCCGTCGGCTGCGAGGGTCGTCCCGCCCCACCTGACAGGCTTTTAAGGCTTTATGTTTACAGAACGACACCTTAGCGCAGTGGTTTTTATTGCTGCCGAAGGGTTCAGCGACAGTCAAAGTGTCAAAGGTTCAACTTCCAGGACGGGCATGTGTCCGCCCTGCAGCAGCGTCTGTGAGCGTGACACTGATCTCCTGCCAGCTATCAGGTTTATGGCCGACTCTGACCTCTGACCTCTCTGTGCAGGGAGGGAGGGGGGCGGAAAAAGGAGGAATTTCATGGTCGGGAATCAATTCTGCACCACTTTCTCTTTCTGCAAGAACGTCCTGAGAATTTTATCACGACTGAAACAAAAAGGTCTGAGAAAGAAAATCCTTCAGAAAAGGGTTTGTTTTTTTTTAAATTGGAGTAAATTCCTGAATGTTTCTTTAACACAAGACAGGATAATGAGTCCAGATGGGATTAAAATTCCCCCAAACGTCTTTACATTCCTCAGGTGCCTTCATATATTCCCTGCCTGAGGGAAAGGTTGCAGGAGAAAAAGACATTTTGTGTCAGAAAGGAGTTATGGCTAAAACTGCCCAGAGGAGCAGCACTATCAGGAGGCAGCTGTCACCAGAGGACAGCAGCTAATCTAAATCACTGACAGCCTCCTCTATTATTACAAATTGTTCAATGAGAGACTGCTGACACGGCAGCAGACGCGGTGTGCAGAGGCATGCTGGGAGGTAAAACCACAGAGCAGGAAGAATTCCCCTGTGGTCGGCTACCAGAGGCGAGCGCCCGCCGTCCAGAGAGGAGAGAGGAGGGATGGAGGAGGAGCGCCGCCTCACGCTGGCGCTCCTCGGCCGCTCTGATGTAATTGTTTAATAGCAAAAGCAGTGACCCAATATTTTCCAGGCGAGCTTCCCAGCAGGGACTGCAGAGCATTTCTGACGGTCTCCCCCCTCTCAGAGGAGCGAACGGATCCCCGTGAGACTCTGTGATTCTGCTGCTCGGCTGGTAAACGAGCGTCGCTGACAGCACCACAGCTCCGACCGCCGCTGTGCCTCCCGACCAAACCTCTGCGAGTCACATCAGGCCAAAGAAAAGGGTTGTTTCATAGCCGCTGCTCTAAACCACAGCTTGTGTTTCCTCTGTTGGCTCCGTGTTGGATTCCATCACTAAACTATGCTGCCATGTTGGCCGGGAAGAAGGGTTAAATCTGACATGACCAACAAGTTGAAATAAGGCGGTAAAAAACTAATGTTATGGTTGATTTTACTTGTGTATACAGACAGTGTGTGAGCAAGCTTGCACTCAGATAAATGAAAAACAAACTCGGTGGTTTGGCAGCGTGAACGACGGCCATCTTCAAAACGTTTCAATGCTTCTGACTAAAGAATATTCCAGTGGACAAACAGTCCTCATCAGGAGGTCGGCGTGCTTCCTTTTCTCTCACTGGTTTATCAGAGAAAGGCTGTGAGATGTGGCTGAAAGCTTCGGAAAAATCAATAAATGGACCTTGGGATTTTTTGTTAAACTGCCATTTCTGAAGCCAAGAATGAAGGTCAAAGCTTCAGTTTCTGATTTTCTGTGGCCGAACAGATTCCTGATTAATTGACAGAAAATGAATTGGCGACTATTTTAAAGACGCTCTGGTTTCAGCGTCTGTTGGCGTTGGACTGTTGTTTGGATACAACAAGACTGATTGTGAGTCTCATCTTGCAAAATGGACTAAAAATCTATTTTAATGTGTGAAGGATGAAATATTTTTCACGCCAACATGAGCCTTGAAATGTCTTCAAATGACCTGCTCGTTCTCCAAAGTGGCTCCGACTTGTAACTCAAACGTAATCGTATAAAAGTCGTACAGAAAAAGAAGATTACAGAGAGTCTTAACTCGTCTTAAAACGTCCATCACTCCTCCTCTGGCTGAACTTTTCAACCAAAACCAAATTCAGCGTGCGTCGGACTGTCTATTGATCGTTTTACAACATCCAGAAGATGCAGGCGGCCGCCTCCGTATGTGATCAGTAGGAATGAACCCCAGCCTGGCTCTGCAGCGCCGGAGCACCCTGCCTTTTACTACCTGCAGAGGACCATCTGTTTGTCGGAGGCCTCATAACGTCTCAGGAACACGCAGTTTCATGTGATGTCTCTGACTGTAATATACAACACATTGGGAATGTCAGGCATCCGCAGTATCTGCATGACCTCAGGGCGTCCGGCGAGAACAAAGCCGAGCGACTGGATTGATGCGTCGCGCCTCAAACTAAAAGATGTTACACAATCCGTCCGTTAAAGAAGCTTTGCTCTGCTCGACCTGCCGCCTGAGAGTCTTTTCATTGGCTCTGTCGCTTCTGTCTCAGTAACCCGCCGCAGATCTTTACCTTGTGGAAGCTTCCGTGGAAGATCCTCTTCACCTGGTCGGTGTCGAACGTCACCCTCTGGATCTCACCGCGCTCGTCTTTGTTGTAGAAGGAGATCGTCTGGCTGGAGGCTGAGAAAAACAGAGATGTTACACACTGATCTCCTTTTTTTTTTTAAATAATAATAATAAAAACTGGGGTTCAACACTCAAAGAAGCTGCCTTGAAAGAAAACATCTGACTTACTGTGAAAAGCTTTCTGGCTGCTGCTCAAAAAACAAGACCTGCCTTCTATCTGTGGCTCAGAGCGAATCATGCAGACTTAAAAACAATGTTCACATGAGGGACACAAACTGCAGCTACTGACACCAGCTCCCTTTAAAAGGAAGACGTGGAAGGTGAGAGCGAAGCAGCACATCGTTTCTGTTCAGAGGCTGGAAACAGCTGCAGCAGCCACGTCTTTCTTTTTTAATCATTAAACTATGTGAAGCTGGTCTAGTAGGAAGAAGGATCACATTGAAAAAGAGCAGAATATGAGACCTTTAAAAACCGTACAGTCTAGGCTGTTTAAATACATGTTTTATATGCAAATGACACATTTATGCATATTTGTTTCTGTGGTTGTTCTTGTGTTTGATAATTTTCCTCAAAATATGATCATTCTAAGCCTCCTTTATGCTGTTTTAACGTTTCCCGTGTGTTAATGCTGCAGGAGATAGTTAGCTTGGGTTAGCACACAGACTGGAAACAGGAGGAAACAGCCTGCGAGCTACCTTTGGCTTCGTCAATCAAATCTCCAGCTGAGTGTGAATAAGATAATTTCCCCTTAAGTCAAACTACTCCTTTGATTTTGTTCTCCCCGAAGAGGAGCTGGACCTCAGTGTCGTCCAACGGTTTTTATTTTAAGAATCAGAACAAGCGGCTCTCGGTGTTGAAGCCCAGCGGAGAGTCCTGCTGACAGACTGAAACCGAGCTTTACCAGAGCCAGCTGAGCCCGCGATGACACGAGGCTCTTGCGGTAAAAAGGGATCGGTTATCAGCCAAGACCGAAGCAGCCGGGAGGGCACACAACACAAAGAACAGAGGATGATATTTACGGTCAATAGTGATGCCGGTCTCTGGCTTGTGATCTTTGCTCGACACCTGCCAGATGTCGAAGGCCTGGGCGGGCGAGTCGGGCAGGAGGCGGATCATCAGGATGACGGTGTAGGCGTGGGGGAGGCCGTCAGGGTGGACCTCTCTGTTCATGAGACACAAAGAGACCACGTGTTAGATTCACTGTGAACGTGTCTGGGTTTAGCTTTCCTTAGGTTTGAGTTCATCCAGGTGAGACTCTTTGGAAACGAAAGGTGTTTTGAAGCGTCGTAAACAAACTGACGGATCGATGCAGCAGCAGAGCAGCAGCTCTTGTGTCCTGTTCTCTAAAATCCCTGTTTTATTGAATGTAGTCTGGTGTGTGTGCTGTTTGTGGTTAAACCAAAAGGATCTTCCAGGTCTCTCTCTGTAGGGATCCTTTCCATGATGCTGTCACACACTTAGAATAACACTCTGAGCCTGTCAGTGGATCAAACAAGCTCTTTTAGTGGACCTACTGTGATCAGTTGTCCCAAAGGATCTCGTTGCAGCCATTGCAGCCCGTTTGGTGGCTGCTGGCTGAGGTGATCTACTGGATCAATTCCAACACTCACCCTTTAAAGACAAACCTGAATGTAGCAACATAACAAGTAGATGCTTCTATTATGTTATGGCTTTCTAAGTCACCAGATTTCTACCCACTGAACACCTCTGGGAGGTTTTGGAGTGACTATTAGAAGTATTTTTCCTGCGTTGTTTAGTCTGGTTGCACTGGAGTCTGGGTCGGTTCCCCTCTTGGTCCGGTTTGTTTCGGCAGGTGTGAACACAGCGATGGTACTTGGGTGTGGAGCAAGAAAAGCACACTAGGACCCTCAATCTGACCCAACTACAAGAGACTGCAGAGCTACTAACAGCTACCTGGAGACTGGATCCAGGTCTGATTTGGTCTAAAAACAAAGTGCATTGTCGTCTCGACACTAAGGAAGAAACTCCTGAAGAAGCTGCTGTCTGCTTGTGTTTCCATTTAAGAGTGAATGTGGCTTTTAGCGATGCATTTGGTTCACTTGACCTTTTTCCTTCGTGAAATTAAACCAAACTATTTGGAAAACACACCAAGTTTCAGACCAGTGGAACTAAAGCCTTGAAAATACCCTTAGAGGGTCACTTTAAACCTCAAAACCTAAATCATTTTAATACATAACTTACGATACTAACGAACTAACTAACTACCGATACTACTGATATGCTAAAACATCAGTTATGTAAGGAATGAGCACTGTTTTAACTTACTACTTCTACATGAGAAAAGGATTTTAATCACTTTTCCATCACTGGTTCCCTTTTTATTGGAGAGCAGGATGTTTCTCATTTGTCCCTCTGATCTCACTACACATTTTGGAGAGTCAAACTTGGTAAACAGTCACATCTCAAGCTGTTTTCCACCACTCTGGTGCTGCAGCTGATACTGCGGACATGGGACGCCTGTGCTGGGTGGTGGCCAGTAGTAACAGTCTTGTTTGCGGTTTGGGTTTGCACTCAGCGGCCCGACGGAGGCTCGGAGGCGAGGCCGCGCTCTGTCGCAACCTGCAGCTCCGTCGCTGCTGCCTGACTTCACGCGGCGCCATAAATCCACTGACCCAGTTTGGGAAGGAGAATGAGCTCGATCAGCCCGAGCACGGCCGGGCAGGACGCTTCATGTCAGTGACACCGACAGCTTGGAAGTGTTTACACGATAAACGCCGATCATGTTTGCATGCATCAAATATTCCAAAAGAGACAGCGCTCCTGCTGAGCTGTTTACACGGCTCATATAAATGAACATTCCACTAATATTCCTGTTTACATGCAGCCGTGAATACTTTGATTAACACGGAAAACTCCCATGACGTACGTCCTGCAGCTATCTGCATGTCCACCAACCTGTTGATATCCAAGTCTTTTAGAAAATATGTTTAAAAGTATGTCTGTTTAATTCTATTGTCATTTATTTACACGATCTTTTCCAGTTTTTATTCTGCGTCATTCTCTCCGATGGATCCAGTGCCGTCTTGTGTCGTGTGATTTCATGTGAGACTCACGCCGACGGCTGCGTCAGGAAGGCGTCCTTGTGGAGTCTGTATGCCGTGTAGCTGTTGAAGGAGCCCGGCTCCATGGACACCCCTTTAACGTAGCCGTAGGTCTTCTCCGTCAGGTTGAACGCCTCGAGCATCCTGAAGCCTGAAACACAACAGATCAGGAGTTGTGAACTGAGGAATTAGGGGCAAGTTTTCGGTAGCTTGCGGTAGTTTTCGGTCCTGTTTTTCTTACCGGGAGACGTGAATCCATTCACGAAAATCAAGGGACACGCTGAGGAACAAGAATGAAGGAAAGTTACGACCTTTTACCACAAAGTCAGCAACTGTGAACAGACTGAAAACAGTTTCCAGGCTGTTACTCACATGATGTCGCCGTTTCACAAATGAAGGTGATCAGGTTTTCTTTGATGGTGTCGAAGGCATCAAAGTCGTCCACAACGAAGACGTGCCTCTCGCTGGGTTTGCTGCCGATCCCCTGCAACTCCACGAAATCCACATCGGCGACACCGATGGCGAAAACACTGTAACCTGAAGACAGAAGTAAAGTCAGAATGTAAACTAACAGATTGGCGTGCATGCGAAGACGTAACATAATAGATCACTGGTGTGATTTCTGCCTCCAGGAGCATCTAACAGACGTCACCCAACCACAGTTGCGATGGGAAACACTCGCTGCAGATCGCTAGTTACACTGGATGCTGCGCTACAGTCTGATGGTAACGCTCGGGTCACACCGTTACCTGCGTGCTGCAGCTTGGCAGCGCTCTTCTTCACCTCGTCCTGAGAGCGTCCGTCAGTGATCGCCACGACCACCTTGGGGACGTTTCTCCTCATTCCGTTCTCAACAGAAAAGGCCTTTTCATACGTGTGCTTCAGCGCCACTCCTGCTCAGCAGAGGAAGAACCGTGTCAGAGAAACAAACGACTGACAGACTGAGTCTGGCGTGTGGCGTGAGGACCGACCTGTCTTTGTGTTTCCTCCCTGGTAGCGGATGTGATGAAGGGCGGACATGGCGATACCTTTGTCTCGATAAGCGTTCAGCCTGAACTCGGTCTTTGCGTAGTCGCTGTACTGCACAAATGACACCTGTTTGGGAAGTTACATCACTGACATTAGCAGGAAATCAGGTCAAGTACAGGAACATAAGAACTACGGATGCTGCCTCAGGACTACAGGTGCTTCTTAGGGACTACGGATGCTTCTTAGGGACTACGGATGCTTCTTAGGGACTACGGATGCTGCCTCAGGACTACAGGTGCTTCTTAGGGACTACGGATGCTTCTTAGGGACTACAGGTGCTTCTTAGGGACTACGGATGCTTCTTAGGGACTACGGATGCTTCTTAGGGACTACAGATGCTTCTTAGGGACTACAGATGCTGCCTCAGGACTACAGGTGCTTCTTAGGGACTACGGATGCTTCTTAGGGACTACGGATGCTTCTTAGGGACTACAGGTGCTTCTTAGGGACTACAGATGCTGCCTCAGGACTACAGATGCTGCCTCAGGACTACAGGTGCTTCTTAGGGACTACAGGTGCTTCTTAGGGACTACGGATGCTTCTTAGGGACTACGGATGCTTCTTAGGGACTACAGGTGCTTCTTAGGGACTACAGATGCTGCCTCAGGACTACAGATGCTGCCTCAGGACTACAGGTGCTTCTTAGGGACTACAGATGCTGCCTAAGGACTATGGATGCTGCTTAAGGACTACAGGTGCTTCTTTAGGACTTTAGCAGATGAAAACCTTTAACCTTTGATGCTGTATTTTGAAAAGAGAAACACACGAATAAAATCATGTTAAAATTTGTAAAATGAATTCTGAAGTCGCACTAGAGATCTTCACAGGTCTACCTGGGTCCTGGGACCTGTGTGGGTATACACCTGTCAACCTTTTATCTGTGATTACCAGAATTGTGAAGGTTCGTTTGACCTGCTGCTGCTATTCTGGTTGGTTTCTTCTTGTTGGATGTTTGTTTTAGTGGTTTATTTTGGACTTTTATGAGCTCCATGACTTCCTTCCTCCTCTGCGTTAATCCACTGAGCTTTATTACTGTGTGCGTGTTACTATGATGTCTTAATTGTGCAAATAAAAACAAAAGAATTGCAGCATGACGCCAGCGTGCACCACTATCATCAGTGCAGCGTTTTCTGTACAAACCTGCATCCCCGAGGATCCGATGACGTCGAAGGCGCCGATCATGCCGGAGACAAAGTGCACGACTTTAGTGAAGCTCTCCTCGCCGATGCTCCACGAGCCGTCAATGAGGAACACCACATCTGCTTTGGCACCTTTGCAAACTGAGGCGAGAGAAAAACGAGTCAGCGTGGAGCTTTTAAAGTCCACCGGCGAGACCTCGGGGCAGCATCGCAAACACCAGCAGAGAAAATGGCATCATCACACGGCATAGTTATTGTTTGCAGGCTGCAGCGCATAAAAAAGTCAGCAAAACAAAACCATTGAGAAAAATGACGTGATGGGGCCATGTATAGTAATTATGGGTTTCACTGATAAAAAACTCTGGCAAAACAAAGCAAACAACATTTGGTGACCAGAAGGGTTGAAAGTGAGCTCCCATTAATGGGAAAACACAAAAGCTTTGAATAATCTCTGCCTTATGTGATGCACCTCACTTTGTAATCTCCATCTTTCCACCTGGTCACAGACTTCTGACATTTCACACAATATCAGAAGACACAGACGGATTGTTCACACCAGCCTCTCTTTGTTTTTTCAGCACCAAAGTCGCTGTTTTCCCAACCTTCCCCCCTTCCTGCGCCCCACAGAGCCAGCAGCACATGTGGCGGCCATTAATTCGCCGCTGGCATCCAGAAGGAGTCGCGGCTCGAACCGTCGGCGCGGCCAAAACGCAGCACTGAGGCGTTTCCAATCAGAGCCGAGCTTGAATGAACAGACTCGATCCATTCAGTCCTGGTGGATGATCGATGTTTTCCTCAAACTGCTTATTAAGGCTCGCGGCCGTGTTGGACCTGAATGTGGCAGCAGGGACTCCGTCTACGCTTCCTCGAAAATCAAGCATGAAATCAAGCACGAAGCACCCATTGGTTGGCTTTCACTTCTAAATCTTCTATTATTTTTAAACATATTAACAGTAGATTATGTTTACCGGCCTCTATTTCAAGCTCTATGAGACTTTTTATCTGGTTAAACATCACAACACAAGCTCTGAACTGCTGCATTTCATTACAGGTATTTTATAATGACAGGTGAGGCGCATTTTGAGGCTACACAGAACATTTTTCACTGCTCTTCCTCTACGATGTGGACGATATTGCAGCTCATTTACTAGTGAAAAACAAACATGTATTCAAGATATTATCAGCAACCAGAAAGAAAGCTGACACTCAAAACGGTTACAGACCAAACCTCCAACAAAGGCTGAATGAAAATGTAGAAAATGGCCTTTTTTCATTGATAAATTCTGTTTGCGGCTGTAAGAACAGACGTGTTATTTAAATGTAAAGTATGAAAGTGTAAGTATTTCTTGAGGAGAGACACACACGTACCTGCCCACGCTGGGGGGATGGTGGGTGGAGGCGTTGGGGTCGGCGGCAGCGTTGGAACTGGAGTTGGCTTCACCACTATGAGAAACCAGATCAGTGACAAACTGTGTCATTAATGTTATTTGTAATTAATACAGAACGACTGTAAACACGTCTGTGCGTGTGATGAAGTCATTGTTTTGGATCAGGGGTTGAATCTCAGACACCACGCTGGAAAAGATGCAGCTTGTTGCTATAATCATGTTTTCTTTTTCCTCATCTGAGGCTCTGGGGGGGTTTTATGTCTGTTTCTCCATCAGTGATGTCGAGGCTGCTGGTTTATGATCAACAGAGAACTGTCAACATTCATTTATGTGTAACATCTCAAACACGCCTGGTTTGATTTTAATGAAACATTTGATGGGAAAAACATCAATTTTTGTCCAATTTATGAATCAATACGTCCGCTGCTCTGTCTCAAAAGAAACAGACACCAATGACGTAGAAAGAATCTGAAACATTTTTTATATTAAAACATAAAAATCTACATTTATTCCAGATGTTGTTTAAACAGCACATCTGGTACGTGTCTGTTAAATAATGTGGGCACCACTACATTTTAATTTTAATATTATAATTCATTATAATAATACAATAATTAATATATTAATTCATGAATTTTCAGCTTTTATTAACAGAAAAGACAATACCACACTTAGCTAATAAAAACCATTAAAGCCAATTAGGGAAGATAAACACAGTCATGTAAAATGCCCTAAAAGTTTGTAATAAAGGAAGACAAATTCAAATAATTTAAATATAAAATAAAATACAGTTAGGTAAAAACTACTAGAAGTGGAGGTTTGGAGGTTTAGGATCAAATATCTAAAAAGTCCAACAGGTAGAAGAGTTTAAGGGAGCTGTGTTTTGTTCCAGGTGTTTTCTGATGAAGCCTCCAGTCTGAAGAGTTGCACATCAGCTCGGACACATTCAAACACATTCAAACACACGAAACAACGGCTCCACGTCCTCATGAAACACCTACGTGTTCTCTCCTTGGCGCTGACCCCCGGACCCTCCAGATTGGGGGTCTGAACGAAGACGGTGGCGGTGTACAGGGCGTCAGGAGAGAGCCCGTCAAAGCAGTACTGAGGCAGACCGGCGGGGATGGTGATCTCGTGTTGTCCTTTACTGGAGGCTGCAGAGAGAGGGAGAAAAAAAAGTAACTCACATCAGTTTATTTCTGTCTGTTTGCTCTAAATCTGTTAAAACACCTGAAAACACTTGACTTTCATTATATTTACACACTTTCTGAGGACGCAGAACCACTCAAGCTAAGCCAGAGATGTTCCTGAATATCTCACTCATTCTGGTGAATGTGTTTGTTATAGCTCAGCTTTTATCATCAAACCTGCCTCTTCATGCTTGTATATGTGACAATCAGTCTTTTCTGATTTACGTCTGATTCAAACCAGTAAAAAGGAGCTCATCTCTCCTGTGGAACATGAAAACTCTTCTGACTCTGGAGAACGTTTTGTTCTAACAGGACAATTTATGGAGAAAATAAGGGTCTTCAGGGTCTCGGACTCGTTTTACTCGTTCAATCTAACTTTTTTTAAGTTAAATTGACATTACTTGTGAATATGAGACTACAGCTGTCTGTTTTCACCCACCATCATGCAGAGAAACCACATTTTTCAGCTTTTTCAGCTTTTGAATTTGTACTTCTGTCAGCGTTGATGGATTTTCTTAAAAATAAAAGGTTCGTTAATGCTGCCGAACAACAGCTCTCGTCCTCGTCCTCGTCCGCCGTGATTCACTTTCCCAGTGAAATGTTTACAGCTCTGCGCGGCGCTGCGGTGATATATTGGTAATAAGCTCTCCTATTTACACTGTGCGCTTTAGTAAGCACAAGCAAACAACGCCTGTTTATTGCAGAGACAGCTGCCACGGATGACGGCCGCTACTTTTCAGCGTCCTGAGAGAACACATGACAGAATGACAGAATCCAGCAGCTCTGGTGAAGCAACTCTTCTAGAAGGAGCTCGAAAACATCAACAGGTTACGATCGAAGCCACTTATTATAAAGTGTTCTGGGAAAAACAGGCACGCCTCCCCGTCAGATCTCCTCCAGAACGGTGGCCCTCGTTCATCACACAGATGATCCCTGAAACATTTCAGCTTCTTATTAGATAATTCTGACTAACCAGTGTTTCCATGGGTTTTAAAATAGGGAGGGAACATCACTGGAGAAGCGATCTGTGGCCTCGCCCGCACTTTTTCCACTTACTCATCTCACCGCCGCCTCCGACCGCTGTTTGCATTTCCATTTGAGAACAAACAGTTGACTGATTTGTTGACTTGAGAGTCTGCTGCCTTTCACGGGGACGAGGAGGAGGATTCCTGATCCTCTGGTAGTGGTTAACCCGCCATGAGTCTCACGCTAGCAGACTCGTATTTGTTCTGGCAGCCCGTCACAGCGGCCCGAGTGCCTAATGACTACCATATAGATATTCAAATATGGATGGATGCTCCCTTCCTGGGTTTTTCCTGCTCTTTCACCGCTCACCCGTGTCCATGTGTGAATATGAACCAGATGGGATTCAAAGACCCCGCAGTAATTGAAAAGGATGTAATCTTTGCAGACATAGACACAATTAAAGCTTGGTGGTCGGATGCTTTCAATCCAGGCCAAGACTTGCATCCTGCTTCGAGTAATAATCACAAGAAGGAGGCTTAAAGATAAACAGTCTCTGAGTCTAGACGTGATCCCGACACAGTCTGCGAAGGATCTGCAGCCTCAGAGATGAGCTCATGTGGAGATACGCCTCCAAACATCTGCTGGGAGTCTCACTGTGCATGCATCACCTCAAAACCAGTCACCTCCGACCAGGAGAGGACCACACCGCCGCCACCAGGTGCACACACACACACACACACACACGTGAATCTAAAGCATCCACGGTGGACAGCTGACCACAGCTGTGGTGAGAACGGAGGAGACTTACGGTCCGCGGGGTTGAGCTTGATGCGGTACGACGTGGCCGCCCTGTGAGGAGTCCATTTGATGCAGAACTTGTCGTGGTCGACGTTGTAGGTCTCAATGTTGGTCACGTTCAGGTAGACTGCAGAGGAAGAGGACATACAGACACATTTCAGCACAGTAGAACTTATTATTACACTGATCTGTCAATAACTGCATCAGACCAGTGCTCTGATTAAAGACTCTGATCACTCTAATCATTCTAATCTGCAGAAAGAAGTCCACATCCTCGTCCTGATCCACCATCAGTGGAAAGGTTCCATTTAACCATAAAGCTAAGTATGCTAATGCTACGAAGGATACAGAGTTTATGCTGCTGTGGATCCTTTTTAAACCCATGTTTTCAACAATAATACTTGATTAATAAAACCATTTCTAAATCAGTAGAAGCCAGTGGGATAACACACAGTGATGGAGTCTTTATCTCAGAAGAGATCAGATGGAGGAACAATCTGTTTGTTCAGATGCTGCATTTTATGTTTTTTGCTGAATGAAGCGAAGACAGAAAGTCTCCTTCTGTCTGCACATGACTATTACGACACATCTTATCTCTTGTCTCGGCATCTTATCTCTCGTGGTTTGAGCCTGAGCAGATAGTTTAGGAGGCTCAGTAATGTCTGAACAAGCCAGAGCTGTTTAAATGTTATTTAGTCCATAACAGATCTAAAGGCGTTTGAGTGACTGAAGAGTGTTTTCAGACAGGATGATGTTTTATCAGGTTAAAACTGAGACTTGAAGGTTACAAGTCTCATGCAAGTCAAGTCTTTTTGCAGTTTTAAGTAAGTCAAAGAGTTTTATTTTCTTTAGTTTAGTCCAAGTTTTGAGTCTCAGCTCTGCCACAAGTGAAGCTCCCTCTAACTCCTCACAAAAGACAAGCTGTCCAAATGAGGAAATATGTTGGATTCGGATCAACTGACTGGTTTCTGTTTGTCCTTTCACACGGTTGCTGTACATACGTGTGGTCCCCTGTCCAGCGAGCGGAGCGCTGGCACCGCCGGTGTACTGAGCGATCACTTTCACATCGTAGGTGGTTCCCGGCTGCAGGTTGGTCAGAGTGTAAGAGGTCACGTCGCCGACGAAGAAATCTATGGACTGGTCTGTGCCTGGAGAGACAGGAGGAAGAGTAAGAAGTGAAACAGGTGTGGAACTGAACTAAACACTCTAAAGCACAAATACTGAAGACAGCAAGTGATAAATGGGCCTCTGAGTGACTCAGCTGAAAGCTCCAGAAGAAGCCAGTAAAAGTGGGCTGTAGTAAAACAGCCTCACGAAGCTCAAGAATCAGAAAAAAGTGAAAAGAGCAGGAGCCTTTCAGCAGAAGTCCTTTTTCAGTCAGACGCTCTGAATCTGTTCCGGAGGTAAAAACTCTGTGGTGGTAAACCAGAACTGCAGGTGTGTTTCTGGACTTCACTCTGACTTCATCTCAACGTCAAATTTATTCATTTCTCTTCAGATTTGAGTCCATTTGTCATCGCCTGCAGTCGCTGATCTTTTCTTTGTTTGTTCGGCCTTCGTAACCGTTTCCCAAAGCTAACAGAAAACATTGCAGCGCCTCCTCCTTCTCTCTGTGACAGACCGAACACTGCTGGGAGCTGGACGCTGCGTCTGAAAGCCGACTCCACTCCTGGTTTGTAACACCAAAGAGTACTAAAAAACATCCAGCGGTGGTCCACAGGCTTTAACTCACTTGATAAACGGTGACTGAACAGAGATTTATTAGAACTTTAAACAAAGAATGAGCTGGTTTTCTATTTTTCTTGGAGAAGTATCTGCCGTGCAGCGATGACAGCAGCTGGAAAGTATTATTTCTATCCTTCATTTTCTTTATTTGACTTAAGTAGTGAGGAAAGGGACAAATCTTTCCCTTTTCTAGTGAAACAGACAAGCTTTACCTCTCTGACAGTCCAGAAATATTCAAATTAATCAAAGCGGCTCTCACCTGTAGGAGAGTAGGTCAGCCTGTATCCCTGGACAGGAGCTGGCACCGGGTCCCAGGCCACCCTGAACCTGGTGTACCACTCATCTGAGACGCGGAGGTTTCTGGGACTCAGCAGGCCGACTGGGACACAGAGGAGACACGAGTCAGCAACAATCAGGCTGTGGAGACAACATGGCTGCCTTTTCATTTCTACTGGACTAGACTGGAGGTGAGTGGACTCAGTGAACTGCTGCCTGTTCCTGATGAAGCCTCAGCAGATTTCTGTGAGATAAGTGACTTCATCTTGAAGTGGAAACCTTAAAAAGCGAATTTAATGTTTTCTTTATCACTTCATTTCAACAAAACACCACTTACATCGTATAAAAAGTCGTTCCCTGAAGCTCATCAGTGTTTAAAGTTTTTAAAATGTGATAAAAAAACAGAAAAAAAGCTGCCAAATGGGAGAAAAACCTGGTACTTCTGGGTGAATGTGACTCTCTCTCAGCTGTCAGATTCTTCTGCTTCGTCAAAACTAAACCTGAACACCGACTCTCTTCCTCCCCGAACACCTCCGCCCTCATCCGTCATGTTTATCAAAGTCATTATATGTAACACACGTGTTTAGATTTCAGTCTCCACTCGGCCTTGTTGAGCGAGCCAAGCGGCTGCTGTTCGAGCTTGGACTGATGCCTGAAACACACACTCACACTCACACACTCAGAGTTTCTACTGTGTGTATCACCAGTAAAGAGCTCTAACTCCCAGCGGTCTGAGCTCCCCACGTTAACATGTGTTGGCACTGTTGACTAATCTGTGTCTACTGTATTTATTTTCGCTGCTCACACACTCACACACTCACACACTCACACACCGCTCGGCCCGGAGAGCTGTGAGCTGTTGTTCAGCTCAGCTGTTGCCTGAGCAGCACTGAGTTCACAGGTTCGATCCCTGCAGCGCCCCGTGTGACCACGGCGAGACACGGGTGCAGACGCTGAGGGATGTTATCGAGGCTGCAGCGCGACTTTGGTCTTAATGTTAGTTTCTGTTTTATTTAAGACTTTTTTTTGACGTATTACAGATAAAAACTGCTTGTTTCTTAAAGGAACAGTCCACTGAAAATCTGACTTTTAGGTATCGACTTCTTCCTCCTCCCAGAAGTTTGAAAGTGGCTCTGATAATTATGTTCTATTATCACCTCCTCATCGCTCCAAAGCTCCGCTGGAAGTTGTGAATTTGTGATTTCTTGGTAAAGAGACGACGGAGGTGCTGCAGGAGCAGTTCAACGCCCTCCTGTTGGCGTTTTTGTGACTTTTTCCGGACGGTCACGGTTGTAATTGACAGATTCTTTGTCTGTGGAGGGTTTTAAGGTGCTAAGAGGCAACAGATGACTCTTCAGAGTCAATATGAAAACTGGTGATCCCAAAAGAATGAAATAAAACAGGTGATTCTTTGTTTAAATCAACAATTTTGAATTTTCTGTCAACGAAAAAAACATTTTGTGTTCAACTCAAATGACACTGTTTTTAAAACGTTATTACTGACACTGACCATTTAAAAAAAGCCAGTTTCTCTGTTTCAGAACAGGAAACAGGATTAGGACAAACAAGCACAAATTCCTCTGCTGTTTCAGTGGAATCACCTCTTCTCTTAAATCCTGTTGGCTTCCTAACTATAGTCCTCAGTATGGAGCAATCACCGTGTTGCTGCTAAAGCTGAAATCTGTGACCTTCAACACAGAAACCTGCCTTTTATTTAAAGCAGCCACTTAAAAAACAGTCTGAAAGATTGTCTTACAGACACAGTTTCAGGTGTCCATCTCAGATACACTCCTGTCTTTGTCCCTGCAGCTGTCGACAGGCTGCTCTCATTTTACTCAAGGTGACATCTTTTTAGACTTAAAGGCTGTCTGGTGTTTTAGGCGCTGGGCTCAGAGCACTGCCAAAACACAAAGGACCTACCTGCAGACCTGTGCCTGAACGCATCCTGTGTACACACAGGGTGCTGACGGAGGACCAAAGCTGCTCCTCACCTGCTGCTGTCACTGCACCACCTGTGCAGTAGTGGTGTGATGCTACTGGACTTAAAGGGCTATTCTGATGTTTTTAAACCATTTTTACATATTTTGGTGTCTAAATGACTGCTAGGTACAAAGAGTGTTTAAATTGATCGTGTAGATCGCCTCAGCCAGCAGCCACAACGTGATCCTTTGGGACAACTGCACCTGATCACTGTAGGTCCACTAAAAGAGCTTGTTTGATCCACTGACAGGCTCAGAGTGTTATTCTAAGTGTGTGACAGCATCATGGAAAGGATCCCTACAGAGAGAGACCTGGAAGATCCTTTTGGTTTAACCACAAACAGCCGTTATATCGCTCTCTGCACACACACCAGACTACATTCATAAAAACAGGGATTTTAGCTCACAGAACACAGGAGCTGCTGCTCTGCTGCTGCCTCCATCAGTTAAGTTTGTTTCTGCTACTGTGTGTCATGCAAACATTACGTTGAACCCAAACTAACCATTTAAAATGGTAAAGTCAGACAATAACACCAACAAACTAGCTGATCGACACAGCGGTAGACCAGCAACCAGCACTTAAAATTGCTGTTTTCGTCAAGGAGTGTGGTGGCTTTGAAGAGAGCGGTAAAACCTGGTCGATAGCTGTTTTTGTGAGCCAACACGTCTGAATCTGTGGTTATCTGTAGCTGCCTCACCTGTACGTCCGTTTCCATTGAGGGAGCCTCCGGGGCCCTCGGCGTAGACGGCCTCCACGGTGATGTTGTACGGCGTGTCGGGGAGCAGATTCTGCAGCATGGCGTTGTTTCTGTTCCCTGGAACCACAGCCTGGGGATAAAAAAACCACCACAGAGTCAGGTCATCCAAAGAGCCGCTCATTCAGGCTGATATAAACGCTGCCACGCTAGGAGCTCTCGTTCCCACACATCCACATGTTTGTACACAAGAGGGTTTGTGTGTTTGGTTCTTAAGACTTTCTGGTGGAAGAACTTTGCTTCATTAATTCACTGAGATCTGACTGTTAATGAACTCTGTGTGCTTTTTCATTCAGAACGACATGTTTTATGATTTTAGTACTATTTTTGGACTTTTTCTGTCACATAAGACATGAATTGGGTTTTTCAAACACAAAGTATTAACTGTTATTAACTGATTCACAGAATTATCATCCATCTATGCCTGCAGCACCAATATAGACAACATCTGCTGCCTGCTCACTGTCAGTTTTTACAATATAGATAATTAGAAAATAATAAACTTTGAGATCCCCAAAATAGAGGGTGTGTGATTTCAATTAGGTCTGTATTTCACACACTGGTTGAAATGACCCTTAAATGTATAAACTATGTATAAAGTTATGCAGAAATGCCTCAACCACCCGTTTTATTGATGATTTAAGGTCTAAAGTTTTCAGACTAATCCGTCTACACTAGCAGACATGACGAGTCAGGAAGTTGTCGGTGTTATGAAATGCTGAATTGGTGAATTTAGAGTTTTTTTCTATCAAAGAAGGAAGGAATCATTTTGCCAAAGTGTCCTGAAGCAGAAAATTGCAGGTCAGTTTGCTTTTGGAGGCTGCGTACAAACACAAGCCTTCTCCATTAGCCACAGATGCTAAGTTGTAATAATTGCGTGCGTTCATAAATGGTTAGAAGTTCCCGTGTCCGGCCCAGTCTGGAGCAATCCTTTCATCGCCGTCCCTCCGCTGCAGTTAGCTGACTCATGCTGAACAGGTGCTACGCTAACAAGCAGAGGCGGAGGAGCACAGCTGGGCCGTCTCCGCCCTCCACCACCAGTCCAACTCATTATTTAGGACTATTAATAACGTTATTATGGCCCAAATTACAGTGTTTGTTTAACAGAGCCTGTAATTAGTCTCACTAATCTGTGATTTATAACCCGGCCAAGCCAAGGGAACCCTGAGATGTGACTTCACCGCATAGTTTGCATGGAACATCACGGCGAACGGTGAGCAGCGAGAGTGTATCAAGAGTTTATCCAAAACAAAACACGTCATTAGCTGACAAATATCTCTCATTATTGTTCATTAGAAGTTATAGTTTGAACTTGGGGTTGTGTTTCTATTTGCAAACCCACATTCTGCTCATTTTGACGTTCATGCAGGTATGTGGAGGTCCGATTGGAACATTTTAACATGATTTAATGTTCAGGAACTTTTTATTTTTAGCAAAACAAACATGGCCGCTGCAGCTGTTTTCAGCCTCTGTCTGAACGCTGCGTTTTAGAAGAGCAGAATAAATTGATGTTTTCATGTTAGCTGGAGTTATAGAGGAAAAAGATAGAGTGGTGGACAGTCACATGACCAACAGACCCCCTATGACATCATAAAGGGAGCCCAATCTAAACAGTGTGTTTTCACACACATTAAACAGAGAGAGGACGGTCTTCTCTCAGAGTTTGAGGCTCTGTTGTCAAACCAGGGATGAATATTTATCATTTATATTATTATGGGACCTTTAAGTTTGATACATCAGTCTTGAGGAGGTTTTTCTGTCGTGTACTTACGAACTCTGTGATGGGGTCTCCGGTCATGGGAGCGTAGGAGATCTTGTACTGCCTCACGGGACCCTCTGCGTGGTCCCAGCCGATGGTGAGGGTGCTGGTGGTGGCATCAAACACACGCATGTTCCTCGGACCGGCACGCGGCACTGCAGCAGGAACGCAAATCCATTAACTGGAGCAGCAACACGTTTATACACAGTGCAATGTGTCTGATGATAAACTCCAGAGCTACTTTTTCATTTCTGGTTCTGAGTTCAGAAAAAACGTTCCTCGTCCATGTAGATAAAGAAAAAGTTTACAGGTGAAACAGCAGGTCCCAAAACTCAAAGCACTACACTGAATATAAAGCTGCTAGAATTAATTTAGACTCATTTTCATGTTGCAGTAACCTAGCTGGCTCATGTTAGATCTGTTTGTATGTGTTTCATGGTCAGTAAATTCAGTCAGTGTGACGTTTACGTGCCGTGAATTACAACAGCAACAGCACGATTTCCATTTAATGGTTAAACCAGACCACCTGCATATTTTCAGCATTTTATGTATAGCTGGGGCCACTCAAAGCTAAGTTTAATGGTCAATGCATCCAACTGAGTTTAAATGAGTTTATGACTAGCTTAACTGTGCTCAGAGTTTCCAGGACAAAAGGCAAAAGTTAGTTAACAGTCAATATTGACCTGAAGTTACCAGAATGTAACCCCACTTCTATGAGTACATATGTAGTAAGTGTGACGTGAGAGCATGAATGGATTATTTTAGTAGTTGTTTGCAGTAAATCATAGTTTTTAAGCTCCTTTGAATCATTAAGTGCTTCTCACGGTAAGAAATCATCATTTGTTCACTGGGTTTTAACACCGATGACCCTCTAATGCTTCCATGTGACTCAATGCAGATGTAAACGATGGCCAGCACGAGTGAGTCACTGGATTGTCCACATTGTTTGTACACAGTGTCAGCATGTCAGATTGCTGTTGTACATACGTGTTTTGCCGTTATCCTTGATTGCCGGTCCGGCTCCGTCGGCGTACAGAGCCGTGACACTGACCGAATAGGGAGTGTCCGGGATCAGGTTGTCCAGGAAGGCGTTGTTAAGATTTCCTGGAACCATGACCTTTTTGGAGAAGAAATCCAGAGGTTAAAGAGTATACAGACCCCATCATCATCATCATCATCATCATCATCATGACAGCCACAGCGGGGACGGTTCTGCCTATTCAAATGAGCCTCTTCGTGCATTACATAATGGTCTGGCAGTGATAATGTACATAATGACTTCACTGCTCATCCCCCATCCAGTTATCTCCGCGAGCGTCCTGCTGCCAAAGCTCTCCTGAAACACTAACAAAGGCCTGGGAGGTTAGACGCCAAAACAAATCATTCATTCGGTAAGTGGACTGACGGATAAACAGTTTCTGGTAGGAAGCAGCCGGAGAGCGCCGCGTCTGTCAGCGACTCTGAGCAGGTTCAGACACGCAGCTCGACGTGTTGTCTAACAACAAGGACCACTGAGGACTGTCTCTTGTCACTGGGATTATCACGGCATCCATCGCCTGCTTCTTAGCCAGGTTTGCCGGCGATAAAAATCAGGACCGTTACGTCATGGGAAATACATCCACCGGTTGAACTCAAGTCAACCCTCATCTGGAGTTTGGTTCAAGCAAATATCTCAAAGGGTTTTGGACCCAAAGCTTCTGGCACATCGGACCATGAAGCAGGTTCCTCAGTGATGATGTGGTTGATATTCCACAACTGGAAGCACATATATACATGAACGCCTGCTGCTCTGGGCTCAGATCCCTCCAGTCGACTCGATGGATTGGCAAGTGTCCTTTAAAAACACAACAAATGATGTCAGGCTGGAGGTGGAGTCGTGCAGTCATTTCCTGAAGGCCGAGCAGCTCTCCAGGGTCGAGACGTGACTCGCTGGTGGAGGTAAATCTCAGTGAGCGGAGCCAAATAAGTGATAGGCTTTTAAGAGGTATTGGGATTACTGTGTTAAGGAGTTGGCTGATGATCCACTGACATGGTATTCAAACTTTCTAGCTCTAAGATGAGCAACAGAAGTCATCGGTACTTTTGACTTTGACTTTACTTTTGTACTGTTCTTCTTCTGCTGCTGTAAAACACCTGAACGACTTCCCTGAAAATACAATCGCATCTGAAGGCACAAATTAGACTCAAAAGCAGTGAAAAATACAAGTTAAATGGTGGCAGCTGGCTTTAACAAATCAATCTACGTTTAAATGATCGGATGTCAATTCATAAAATATCGAGATTGATCTTTTAATTGCAGGTCTCAGGTCGTCTTGTACTATTTCCTTCCATTTCTGAAAAGTGTCTTGAGTTAACACTTGTTATAAATTGGTGCTGTATAAATAAAGATTGATTGATTGATGTTAGGGCACCAGAGTATGGACAGCTGCATGTCAATGTCTCAGCTCTAACTGTTTCAGAGCTAAGTCTGTAATATTTTGTGCATGGAAACATAGTTGGTGTCAATGGGAGCAAAATTCCTGCAACCAGCTTCCAAAATCTGGTGGGAACGGTCACATGAGGGTGTTATCTAATAGTTTCCACATACTTTTGGACATAAACTGCATATTTTCCCAAATTTCTACTCTAGAATCTCTGCTTAGGCTCTGCCCACTTCAGTATAACCCAACCAATGACACCAACCGAGGTTTTTCTCATTCAAAGCAGCACGGTCTCAAAATAAAGTGACTTCTGTTGATTAATATGCTTTCAGCAGCTTGTAAAATGAGGCCCGTAAATCTTGCTGGTACATCTTTGCATTTCTGAGCTCATCGTTGTGTCTCTGCGTGTCACTGTGTGTGCCAAAACAGCTTCCTCTCCAACCAAAACAAAATCAAAGCTAATTAAAATGAAATACAGCAGAAGTGAATATAGATAGAGGGAAATGGTGACCACAGGAGATAATAAACTTCTCAATGTGGTAACTACTGGGGCTGATAAGCTTCGCAGCATCGCAGCATCAAAGCAGATCCTAATCACTGGAACAGCCAAATTAGATTACGGCCTTATGTTCCCAAAAACTTCAACCATAGGAGCTGATGTCAGTCACAGATGTGTCCGGCGTGCAGCGTTTCCAAACTTCAGTCGCAGAGTTCAAACCGTTCGCCCTGTTTTCTCTCCCTGCGATCCAGATATTTGCACTGGTGCGTGAAATCAGTGCTGATGGAGAAATACAAAAAGCTGACAAGTCATGATTTCCATATTTAAGAGCATCGCTATAATAACCGCTGGTCAAACATCTGGGCAACATCAATGCAAACACTTAGCGAAACAAATGGGAACGGCCAAACAGGACCGCCTGTTGTTTCCATGAGAAAGGCCGACCCGGTGAAAGCTATGACCCTGCATTGATTTCACTGGTTTAATCAGATGTGGAGGAGAGATGAATAAAACTGATTTAGAGTCTCAGGCATTGAATGTAAATGCAGCCTGAGGCGAAGAGTTCAACTGTGCAGCACGCACTCAGGATACAGACCTGACAAGTCTCAAGTCAGGACCGATAAGTCACAGGTCGAGAACAAAGTCAAGACGGAAAAGGTTTAAGTCAAGACAAACATGTCCAAACTCCTCAAGACCTACAAGAGTCACGTCAAGATCAAAGGTCTCAACTCAAGACAAGTCACGAGTCTCACAAAAACTAAAGTAAAGACCAACAAGTTACACATGAAGCCCCAGGTCCAGACAAAAAGTTCCAAGCTCAGACAAATAAGTCAAAAGTAAAGTCAAGAACCACATCAAGACCTACAAGTCTCACAAAAAGTCCCAAGTCAAGACCAAAAAGTACAAGTTAGGACGAACGAGTCACAAGTGAAGATCGACTATACGAGTCTGAAGGTAAATCCCAAGTCAAGACCAGCAAGTCACATGTGAAGTCCCCAGTCTAGATCCAACATCATGTCAAATCCAACAAGTCCCAAGTCAAGAGCCAAGTCTAAACCTGCCAGTCTCTGCCTAAACTTTGTATCTATTCTTAAATAGAGTCCTTTTACATCTGCATGTGATAATCTGAGATTTCAGCTGTCTGTCCCCTGGTTTGCAACATGATTGGCTCATGTTGGATTTATTGTCTGCTGCACCCTTTGTGACTTAGAGAAGAACTCAGGTCCTTCAACTCATTCAAAGTCAAAAACAAAGTCAGGAAAGAAACGATGAGTCAATCAATCAGTTCGTCAAGTTACCTGCTTTTCTCTGTATTCTATCACTTGTGAGGGTGTCACCGTGGGCTCGGGGACATTTTCATCATTTCTTGGCATTTTAAAGATTAAATGAACAATCAATTAATGGTACAAATATAAAAACAATCAACAGATTACTTGATAATGAAAATAATCATTAGCTGTAGCCCTATCTGTGACGATAATCGGCTTTATCTTAAAACAAGCAAGACAAGAAAATGCTTATATGATGAGATAATCCCCCCTTTTTTCCAATGTAATTTCATTTATCTCAAGATTTTCCTGGAGTCACATCACATCTAACAAGAGTCGGCCTGCAGCCTTTGCAACAAGTTGATTTTGTAATGGGGAAAAATGTATTATCCAATGTGACAAGCAGAAATCTATAACTGTTTAAACGCTGAATCCCATGCCAGAGTTTGTTCTTTTCTTGTCTTTGCTCGTGTAGCTGTAATCCCTCTACTTTGTCAGTAGACACGGTGATCTCAGGGGAAACCACCTCTTCCTGCCCGTCGGGCAAATTCTGCTGCTAATGACAGTTTGTGTTTTAACAGCCCGAAGAGTTACTCACCGCCTCGGTCTGTCTGGCTCCGGACAGGGGGGTGTAAGACACCCGGTACTGCTGAACCTGGCCTGAGGCGGGCTCCCAGCGCACGTTCAGGCTGTTGGGGCTGGGGTTGTACACCTGGATGTTCCTGGGTGGCGTGCGTGGGACTGCAGGGTCACAAAGGTTAAGAGAAAGTGAAGTGAGGAAGGGGGGGAGTGGTGACTTTCTTCACTTAGGAACGAAACATCAAAACGAAGAGCTCTTTCCGAGTAACTCCCATTTTAGGACCCGGAAAATGACGGCTAATGCTGAAGGACTAACAAACACAAGTGATTACATTCCTGTCATCGTTTGTAAGTAAAGTGCCAAACAGAAACGGAGCAAATGTCAAGCCGAGGATTAGAGTCTCAGTTTAGGCTCTGCGTTTTTTAAAAAGCTACAGAGCGAATTAGAAACCAAATTCTTCAAACAGTTTACAAAAGGTCAGACCCTCACTGACCTTCTCAGTGAATGAAAGAAAACACATTCATAAATCTATTAGTGTTTGTTGTGTTCTGTCTCAGTGCTCAGAATTAAAACAAGCTGCTTTTTTTTTTTTGTTGTTGGAATAACTTCAAAAATGTCCCAACATTTAACGAGGGAATGAATCTTCGTCTTTGCAGCGGGACACGCTGCATCGCAGTCAGAGTCGAGGTCGAGCTCGAATAGCTGAGTGCAGCAAAAGTCTCCTGCAGCAGAGTCGTTTTTTATGGCGTCTATGTGGAGAATGTGTAGAGAGAAGTAGCACAGTTTTGGGTTTATGCAAAAAGCTCTTAACTTCCATTTTAAACCAAACCAGATGTGCATATCCCCGTGGTATTTGGAGCTTTACCCAATAAAACAAAACTAGATGCAGTAGGTAGACTTAGACAGAGCCTCTTCCTCAATAAGGAAACCTTCTCCCTGATGTTGTATAACCTCGCTGACAAAGAATCAGCAGTTAACACCTTTAAGGACACGGTCTGACAGGATGTTATACTTCTATCATCCAAGGACAAAATGACCTTCTATCCTTCAGAGAGATTATGTAATTTTGATCTAATTGTGTGTTATCAACCGTTTTATTGCAATAGGCTCCTTTTTCCCCACATTTTGTACTGAGAGATGGGTTTTTTTTGTCCAGACAAAATGTGAGAAATTCCTCCCGGGACGGAAACGGTGGAACTGGACTGAGTTACTGGTAATAAAAGATCATTAACGTCACACTCAGGCTCGTATTCGCTGATAGAATGACTCACGCAGAGGACCTCCTCGCTGCAGACACTTCACATGTTCTACGAGAGCGTCCTCGCTGTCATTCTGCAGAAATTAATGCTCCGTTGCCTACATTTTCAACGCAATCTTTCAAACAAAAGTAAATGGAAACGTCCGACTGTGTTAAGCTTGAGCAGTGAGGGGAACTACTCAAAACAGTCGTGTGTTAAAGTTTCCACATTGAAGAGTTTTCCCCGTGCTGTAGCTCGGGCTTCAGTTAAGTTATAGTTAAAGTTTTCATCTACATCACAACATTTCACACAACTGGTCTCCGGGACGTCGAGTTTTATTCACCATATATTTGATTTGTTAACAAGGAAGCAATTAACCTCATGCAAAAACACCAAAACCTTTGGTTAATAAATCAAATTAATGAAACAGTTCATCGTACCTTAACTGACTAAAAACGTATCCCCAACCCCAATGATTTATCTCTGCAGCAGCCATAACGTAACCAAAGCCCCCAACCACGGCGAGCAGCAGTACGGGAAAAAGCCATTTTAAGTAATAAATCCATGAGTTTGACAGTTTCACTGAAACCAAAACTCTCCACAGTTATCCTGTTTTTTAAAGTTATCATGACAGCAATGATATTATCCTTCATCGGCCTTAGTGGGTTACCAAATGAGGCCACTGTGGTTTCATTGAAGTGCAGGAACGCTGAGCAGCACTAAGACTCAAACAAGTCGCCATCAAAAAGCCCAAAACATCCATAACTGCTAAAAGCTACCAAAATTGTGCCAGTAGCCAATTAAGTCCCCCGACTGGTGCATTATGTGTGGTCCAACCAACAAAACCAAGCAACAAAAACACTTTTCAACTCTCCACAAATATCCTTAAAATGGGCTTACAAAGTGCATCATTCACATCACATCTGGATGGCTCACTGATGAAGCCTCCAAACTATCCTGACAAGAAAAATAAGACCTCCAGGCTCATGTTTGCCCGCTGGCTCGGCCTGTGGAATCACAGTTGCGGCACACTCGCAGCTTCCCAATTAAAAATAAAAAATAAAAAACCCCAGGATGCATTTCTGCTGACTGAGCGTGGCATGCCGTCTGGGCAGACACAAAACCAACACGCACAACGGGACGTCAAACCACCCAGACGCAGGGCGACCAGCAGAGGGTTGAGTCTACTTTAAAAGTTCCACATTATCTTGGATTTATCTTCTGTTATCAATCAGTTTGAAAGAACTCTTCTCTTTTGTTCCACCGACTCACCCTGGGGGGGGTTTAAAGGCTCTTTTTTTTTTTTTTGATTTAGGGGTTTTGGCTAATTCTGCAGATCACAGGAGTTTTTCCAGAGAGCTTCAGGGAGATACTATCTGTCTATAAAGATGTTTCTGATGTCAGACTTTGCAGAAAGACCAAAAAACAACTGAAAATGATGAGTTACTTTGCTCCTGGAGAATCAGATTCAGGTATTGAGGTCACGTCAGTGCAGAGACATCAACTTTAAACACTTAGACAGATGCTGTTGGAGTCACCTGCCTTTTATATCTGTATTTGACGGCTTATTTCAAAATCAAGAGCTCAAATCATGAGCTGTCCTAAACCTAACCAAGTAGTTTTGGTGTCTAAACCTAACCCAACTGCAACTGAAAACTAATCATAGATATAAATATAAGAAAGCTGAAATATTTATGTCTACAAATCAGCTCACATGGGATTCAAACCCTGATCTCCTGGATGAAAGTCTCACACATGATCAGTTCTTCCACCACAACCACAATCATCTGAGGAATGTAAGATAAGTTATTCATTTATTGGTCCCACGACGGGGAAATGTAAAAACCAATGTGAGCTCACGCTGGTGTTGTAGAT
Organism: Pempheris klunzingeri; assembly: GCF_042242105.1. Lineage (NCBI taxonomy): Eukaryota > Metazoa > Chordata > Actinopteri > Acropomatiformes > Pempheridae > Pempheris > Pempheris klunzingeri. Next base: position 2,231,714 of record NC_092029.1, on the reverse strand, counting down.
GCTAAACCTGGTTTTGTTAACTGTGTTAGAGGAGTCAAAAATAGTGTGTTGATCCAAAAGAAACATGTTTTTGTGGATATTACATTTGAAGAAGTGGGCATCATGTCATATTAAAGGCCTGGACATTAACATATTTACATGCTTCTGCTGACTGAACAGTCCCTTTATTGTGAATCTTTCAGTAAGTAGAGTAATTCAGTAACAGTTTGCTTGTTACTTGTGTTTTCTTGCACTGCAACTCTATTTTTGCTTATTTTTATTTCTTTTGTCTCTTATTTAAATCTCCTTTTATAATGTGTTTCTTTTGCAGTTTGTCACAATGCCTTTAATGCTGTTTTCAGTGTTTAGTGCCTTGTTGTTGTTGGAGAGTGCTGGACAGATAAACTTCCCTTGCGTTACTGCCACAGAGAAAATAAATTCCTGATGAGTGAAAAGAAAGCAAAAGCGTTGCACCTCGGACCGAATCATCTGAATAAACGATGACATCCCACAATTTCACAACGAGGAGCTGAAAACGATTTCCAAAGCCTGACGGGAGCCTGTGAGTGTGAGACTGACGGACAGGACGAGGAATTAACTGCACTCAGAAACATTTAGACACATGAGAACAGCCTTCAAAGACCATTTCATCCTCGGACTAAATGGATCCCTCCCCTGACAGGACGAGCTGGATTAAGTGTTTTGTGTTTTCTAAAAACAGATGTTGGAAAAGGGTGTTTTTTTTTTTTTTTTTAATAATCAGGTCATCGAAGTGACACAGAGCAAGCCTGTTAGCTTAAGGAAGCGTTAGCCTTAATGATGCTTGGATAGAGAGTTTCTTCATGTCTCTCTGAAGTGCCAGTGAGCCCAATTTAGCCCCAAGAGTTTTATGATGCTTGTGTAATGTTTTTAGTGGAAAGAAAGCAGAAAATAAAGTCCTAATGGGTGGAAAGTCTGTCCTGACGTCTTTACTGCAGAAATTCATATTTTATTAATCAAAAAAAAAAAGGAGCTCAGATCATTTTTCATCTCTGGATGTGATTTTCTATGAAATCAGTCAGTGCATCATCCGTTTCATCCTAAATCTGGGCCGCGATCTTCAGCCACAGTGTGCATGCTGCTGCGAAGACACACTGAGGTGGGATCAGACCTGAGCAGGTGCGACGGGGGGTCCAGGACTTACGTGTCTTTCCGTTCTCGGACTGGCGCAGACCTTCTCCCTCTGGGTAAACAGGAACCACAGTCACGCTGTAGGGAGTGTCCGACAGCAGGTTCCTCAGGACGGTGTTGGTGGTGCCGCCGGACACCTGCTCCTGTTCACACACGTAAGCAAAACTGAGTTATTACACAAAGGTTCTGCGCTCCATCTGCCAGGATCACAGAGTTACTGAACTGTGGGTGAAAATAAAACCTCAGATTGAGTCAGAACAAGTGCAGCTTCTGCTCCTTAACTCAATGACTCAATATGGTCTGTAAGTGAAGCTGTGATCTCAGGGGTTTCAGCACTGCGCTAAAGAAAGAGCTCTAACTGTCTTAATTCATTCTAAAGAGGAGTACTTAGAGTGATCAGGAGCATCAGGTGGGCTCACAGAAGAAAGACAGCACGGCAACAACTTTGCCAACAGACGGATGAACTCTAAAATCAGTAAACTCCTTTTTTCCCACCACTTTGACCTTTAAGATGATAAAAGACTTGTGGCACATCTTTTTAGCTCCCTTCAGAGTCTACAGCTGTAGCAGCAGCTCTATGAAGCTGCACTAGAGCACAGTAGCTTTCAGCTAAATGCTAACTCTGCTAAGGTGTTCTTCTCACCGCCCATGTTTTGTTTTGTATTTTGTGGTCTTGTGCGTTATTTTCCGTTTTATTTTGTAGTCCGTCTTGTCGTGTATCACCTTACTTCCTGCCTTTTTGTGATCCTTGATCCTTTGTTCCTTGTCAGTTCATCTATGTTTGTTTTTTTTGGCTTTGTGGTTATCTGCTGTGTTTCTGATGACTGTTCCTGGATTCTCGCCTGCACCTCGCTGCCTTTACTTTGATTGTAAGTTTTTTTTTGCTGTACCTGCCTTGGCAGCCTCTGGACAGATACATCAATGCGGCTGTCTGGAGACCAGGAATGTCTGTGCAAAGTTTCCTGGAAATCCATCCGACAGTTGTTGAGACATTTCACTCAAAACCACAAAAAATCAACCTCACAGAGGCGCTAAAGGAAAAGTCCTTGGGTTTCATCCAAAGACATTATTACATTGTTTGAACTAAAGTTAATGGAAATCCAACAGTTGTTAAGATGCTTCAGTCTGGACCAACTGACAGACCTACACTGAGCGATGCTGCTGTCTAGAAACTAGGGAAGACGCCTGCAGAAGCTGCATCAACAGTTACAGACACTCCAGCACTCTTGTGGACACAGTCAGATGTCTCACCATGTCCTCGGCGCCTCCGGACACGGGGACGTAGAAGATGCGGTACTGCCGGACGTTGCCCTCCGCCGGCTCCCAGCGCACCTTGAGGGAGCTGGTGGTGGGATCGGTGACCTGCAGGTTCTTCACTCCGCCCAGAGCCTCTGTCAAAACCAAAGCACAGGGAGCCATTATCATGATCGTCAGTTTCCTGTCGGACTCACAGAAAGTCAGAGCAGCGGCTAAAGTACGACTCTTTCTTTGACCTTGTGGGAGCAGCAGAAGGGTGAGGCCCCATTAGGGACCCCTGCTGACTTCCAAAACATCTTTCCTTGTTTATTTAAGTTACCTGCTGTTGTCATTACACCAAATTATCTTGTTAGTGTTTTGTCATGCTTGCAAACACACTATATTTGACACATTTATTAAATTAACACCTGAGGTAAATGATTTCACCTTTCTAGCACAAATCAGACCGTTTATACACAATAAAATACCAAAACCAACATATTTTACTCATATATTTAGTCTTTAAAGTCGTAGTGCCTTTAAAACAAGTACAAAAACATTAGTCGTCACATATTCATCTTGATTTTATATTCAAACAAACTAAGGATGAGTTTGACGAAGCTCTTTGTGAGCCAGATGTGGTGTCAGCTGCTCTGCGGTGGCCGAACTCACTTGTCTTTCCGTTCTCCGACATGCGTTTCCCCTCCACGTCCGAGTAAAGAGGCACCAGCGTCACTTTGTACACGGTGTCGGGCTGCAGGTCTCTGAGCACCGTGTTGGTCGACATACCAGATACCTGAGTCTGTGCGGGACAAGAAAAAGACAGAATGTCTGTGAAGGAGCTGAATAGTTAATAATTGGTGCCATTAGGATTATTCTCCAGTTCTGTTTAGTTTAGTTTAACTTGAAACAGACCTTGTAATGAGATTGTTTAGTCAGTTTAATTCACTTTAGCAGAACTAAAACAGAAGGAATCTAAACTAGCAGCTGTTAACAAGTATAGAATTATTATTATTGTTTCTCTCCCGGCAGATAACAGACCATGCTCTCGGTTCCTCCGGCAGCGGGGACGTAGATGACTTGGTACTGCCTGACGTCGCCGTCCGCCGGCTCCCAGCGGACCCTGAGGGAGTTGGTGGTGGGGTCGGTCACCTGGAGGTTCTTCACTCCGCCCAGGGGCTCTGAAAAAGAGACGGGACACATCACAGTCCAGCGCTGGACGGGCGGGGCCCACCCCCGTCAGGACGGTCCAGATGTCTCAGAGTCGGGGAGGTTGTCGATCAGAGAGGAGTGTTTTTTTTTTTCCTTTCCTGCGACTGTCTAAACTTTCTGGTATTCAATGAGACAAAAACATCCCTATTAAGAAGTTTTTTTCTAGACTTAACTGCTGCAAATAATCCTTGGCATTTGTTTTGTCCTGCAGGGTGCACCATATGGGCAGGTTTACCACATAAGCGGCATCCAGATGTACCACAAGTTGCCTAAACTCTCTGGCATTCATTACGTCCTTCTGTGAGCCACAAAAATCCATATACACAAGCCTGTATTATCATTCTGAGTCTTTAAGCACCATACCGGTGGTTTTCTGGCATGTTTTAGCCCATTAAATACAAACTGAGTTTACTTTGAATTACTGGCAGGTTTTCAGATGGACTTCCTGTCTTCCAGGCGGCTCAGTTCATTTAGGTATTCTGGGAGAGAGCGGTGAGGCTGTTTCATGCAGCGGCTTATATAAGATCATATCCATCAGCTGTGCTCAGGAACACATAAGTCAAGCCCTCTTATACAGGAGTTTGCTTGTGAAAGTGAAAACATGATCACAGTCTGCTGGTTAAAGCCAAAACCTCCAAACACGGTGTCTGCACGGGTTTAAGGATTTCCTGCAGCTTTTTACTGTGGAAATGTCTCGGCTAAGATCAGAAGAAATGAAAGAAATGAAGCCGTCGGTTTGCTGCTTCTTCTGCTTCTTGAACAAGTACTTTTCATGTTCTTTTTTTTAAAACTGTACTTCTTCTCTTCACGTGAGTTCATCTTTGAGCCAGATAAAGCCAGTCTTTATCTTTTTACTTCACTACTTTAGCCTTTGATCCCTTCGTTACTGCTTGTCTGCTCTACATGAGAGGACTGACGTGATGAGAGGTGGAGCATTTTGCCTGGATGAGTTTACTCGCTCAGATTTTGTAGCAGGCTACAACGGTAAATGGGTTCTTTTTGTCTTATTGTGTTAAATGTTCTTGTTTTCTATGTTGTCGCGCTGTCGCCTTCTCACAAAGTGTTTTTCCACTTTCAGGATGAGCGTCTCATCACCTATGTTGTCTAAAACCATCTGACCAGATTTTAAGTAATATTAATATAGTGATGTGATACTCTGTCTGCGGAAGAGCTTTTATTTTGAAAACTGACCGGATGCTGTTTTCTGTTCCTTCCTGTCCAGCTCATCTTCAGGTGGAATCACAAACACAAACATTTGGGCAGCACTTGAAAGGTTAGAGCACAACTATGCACCTAAGATCACCAGCTCTAGATCTGCTGCTTTTGTTCATCGTCTCTGCGCCTGTGAGCTGTGTTGAGTTACAATGAAAACAAAGATCTAATAGATACATAAATCATGCAAACGACAATAGCATGAAGAGAATAATGGGAGTTTTATAGTAGCAATAAAACATTGGATCTCTGAATGTTGGAAAGTCCCCAAATGGACCCACAAGGAGAGATCAACCAGACGCCATGAAGTAAAGACTTCGACCTCCAGGACTGTGAACAATGGGTACTTTTCAATTCCCCTAACTGCCTCCATGTCTTCCTCACTTACATTTTTCAGTGTTTCCCATTAAGCACATGAAAAAGAGGCGAGGGGACTCACAGATTTAATGAAAGAAGACATCGTTTCCTCTTAGGTGATGAGAGAGACAATAAGGTCCTATAGAAATCAGCTCACTGGTTTTCAGTAGAGAACGAGCCTTCATTGTGTTTTATCACGTGCTGAGAATGTGTTTCAATAGGAAAAACATGACATTATTATAGTAAAGATGACATTTCAGAACATCTTTTATGGCCTGTGATCCTTTAAAAGTGTATTTTATGGAGTAAGTAGTAGATTTCTGTCAAGAAAATGAGATTGAAAGAGATTAATCCTGAACAAAATGAGCTGTGGTCACGCTGAAAGTTAGATCTGTGAAGTTTTGAGGTTATTTTGGATGCATCTGAGTGAAGAATATTTGACTTTGTTTAATGTCAGATGCATTCCTGTCTGCTAAACTCCCATCTGACACGAAGAATCCGACAGATTTGATTATGTGGCTCTCTGGAACGACGCACACGTGCTTACAGGAATGTGAACTGTGTCCACTGTTGCGCTCATGTGGACGAGAGCTGAGTCACTCACTTGTCCTTCCCTTCTCGGCCTGCCGGATGCCCTCCACGTCTGGGTAGACGGGAACAACCACCACATTGTAGACGGTGTCGGCCTCCAAGTTCCTCAGGACGGTGGTGGTGGTGCCTCCTGACACCTCCTCCTGTTCAGCACAACGTTAAAGCCTCCATCAGCACGATAACGACTTAATCTGATAAAGGTGTGAATGTGTGTCTGTAGTGACACTTTGGAGGCAGCTGACAGCATGTAACACAACCTTCACATCAACTGTAAGAGGAGTCAGAGTTAAGTGAAACAGCTCCCACCATTCGCTCTTCTCCTCCGGGCTCAGCTGCGTAGAAGACCTTGTAGCTGAGGACGTTTCCCACCGCCGGTTCCCAGCGAGCCGTCAGCGTGCTGATGGTCGGGTCGGTCACCTGCAAGTTCTTGACTCCACCCAAAGGATCTGAGGAGAGGGAGTCTCAGTTACCGCTGAGAGGATTCGCTGATTCACTTACAAACCTTTGGAGGAAAGTCTTCCTCTGTCTAATCAGGGAGTCGGTTAAAGCTCCTCCTTTAAGCAAAATTCACTTTCACATGTCTTAATGTCATAAATATGTGTGTGAAACAGCCAAACTATGAGAAAAGTCTGTCCTCTGTCTTTCTCCTGCTCCATCTTTCAGTAAGTGAGTGCAAAAAAACACAGTTTAGATTCTGCTCCCTTTTTTTTTGCTCTATTGTTTTTTCCTCGCTAACTCCAGCTCCAGCTCACACGGACGTGCTGAGGCTGAAAACAGCTGCAGCGTCTGTCGGGGGAAAATAATGTGTTTCTGAACATTCAAACAAGCTCCAATAGGAAGAATATTGGTATTACTAGAATATGGGGCCTTTAAATGACAAAAAGGGCAGCACCATATACAACACAGCTTATTTAAGTGCATCAAGTCTGTGCCAAGTCTGGTTTCAAAATAAAGTGTTAACACAGTATATTCAATTCAACTTTATTGATCTCCCAAGGGGGGAAATTCCATTTCACAGTGGGGGGGAAGTGGGGGGGGGGGGGGAACATGAGGAGAGAGAGAGGGGAGGAGAAAAAACCAGACTGTACTCATGTGGAGTGCAGTGTGGGATCGGTAAAAAAAACCACATCACATGACAGTAACACTATATGGTACATGACATGGGATTAATGGGATTATATTGACAGGAAGCATAAAAAAATGGTGTTACTTTATTCTTTGATATTGATGACTAACCTTTACTGTTTAAATTTAGAGGAGTCACATGTTAAAAGTCCCACATTTCTACACTGAAATGGTCTAAAAGAGTTTATTATCTACCGCAGCACTGTTGCTATGGTTACCAGTCGAGCTGCAGAGAAAATGGTGGTGAAACTACGTTTTCTGTGAACTTGGCAAACGTAACGTTGTTTTCAAAGAATTTTTGCCACCTAATGACAGATGAAATGATGAAGTTTAAAGCTATTTTTGGTGGTAATAATGATCTGAAGTCGGTGCTGCATCGCTGAGATCTGTCATGTGGAAAAATGTATTTCTATCTCTTGTATTCGTTTAGCAGAAGTCTTTCATCTGGAGTTAAATTAGTGTGTTTAAGCTGTAAAAACTACTCTATTTATGTCTTTTTTGTTTTAGTGGTGAGAGGTTTTAACATTTTATGGTCCCCTGTCAACCTGTAAGTCACACATCTTTACGTCTTTATTAGGTCTCGGTCAGTGAAAGATAAATTGAGCCCATGTGGGCAATGAAGTTGTATTTTACTCTTTTCTATTTTTCTTCCATATTCATAAGAAAAACAGAGTGAAATTAGTTCTGGCTCAGCATCGTTCTCCTCTTTAGATCACATCCTTCAGCTACAAATCAGCCCACAGACCCATCTGCACACACTTGTTTTTCCGTTTTCCGACTGCGGCTTGCCCTCCATCTCGTGGTACACCGGCACGACGGTGACGGTGTACTCGGTGTTGGGCTCCAGGTTCTTCAGGACGGTGGAGGTGGTGGTTCCAGACACCTGGTCCTGGTGGAGGAGGAGAGAAGAAACAACTTTGAACCGGGTGAACTCCAGGATTTGGAGAACTCTGAGAAAAGCCATTATCAAGAGAAGAGAAGTTTGGCAGACGCAGAAAGACTCTCAGACTGAGCGATGTCACAGTTTAATGCGCCGCGAGCCCAGTTTTCTTGGATACCGTCTTCGCACAGCTCAGCAACAGGAACAGCAGAAGCTCGGAGATAAAGACGGATTAAAGCGGAGAGCTAAAAACTGTCCGTGGGCAGTCTGGGCCTTCGAGCGAACCACTAAACCGGCAGCAGGATGGAGCGCACATGCCTGCCTTCGTCTGCATGCACTCCCCCAGCTTCCACTGTAAACACACTGTTGTTCTTTGTCCATTTAACTGAATAGTAAATCCTAAAAATCTGCCAATAAGCTGAGATCATTTCCGTCGTTTCCAAACCAAATCATCTTAATTTCATGACGACTGTTGAACCAAGTGACTTAATCTTGAGGGTAATGAAATGGACCCCCCGGAGCTATTGTCACTGCTTCATAGAAAACAGCTGAACGTCCTTGGAGATGAGTTAAGCTGTCGAATGTTTTCCATTAGTTGTGAGTAAATGTAGACTTTAAAGGCAACAGCATTAAGCAGCGGTTTTCGCCTCCAGATAACTTGATATTCTGCTTCTTCCAGGACGAGAGAGGAAAGTTCTCCTGCCTGTAATCATCTCACGCCGCCGGCTGTTCTCCGCCTGAGAGGAGTCGAGTTTGAGGCCAAAACAAAGATGAAGCTCAAGACTCAAACATCATAAGAACGACGGCTGAAGAGCATTTAGTTTTAACCTCCGAACACATTCACAGGAGGAGGAGGAGGAGGAGGAGGAAGAAGAGGAGGAGGAGAGGGTGGTAGAGGAGGAGGAGGAAAAGGAAAAGAATAAGGGGAGGAAGAAGAAGAGTAGAAGAAGAGGAGAAGAAGAGGGAGAATGTGGAGCAGGAGGAGGAAGATGAGGAGGAGGAGAAGAAGAGGAAGAAGGAGAAGAGGGACGAGGAGGAGAAGATCATGATGAAGAAGATGAGGAGGAGAAGGAGAATGTGGAGCAGGAGGAGGAAGATGAGGAGGAGGAGAAGAAGAGGAAGAAGGAGAAGAGGGACGAGGAGGAGAAGATCATGATGAAGAAGATGAGGAGGAGGAAGAGAAGGAGAATGTGGAGCAGGAGGAGGAAGATGAGGAGGAGGAGAAGAAGAGGAAGAAGGAGAAGAGGGACGAGGAGGAGAAGATCATGATGAAGAAGATGAGGAGGAGGAGGAGAAGGAGAATGTGGAGCAGGAGGAGGAAGATGAGGAGGAGAAGAAGAGGAAGAAGGAGAAGAAGAGGGAGGAAGGAGGAGAAGATCATGAAGAAAAAGAGGAGGAGATGAAGAGGAAGACGAAGGAGAAGAGGGAGGAGGAGGAGGAAAAAGAAGCCAAGAGAAGATCATGAGGAAGAAGAGGAGGAGGAGAAGGAGGATGAGGAGACAAAGGAGAAGAGAAGAAGAGAAGGAGAAGAAGGAGAATAAGAAGAAGGAGCAGGAGGAGAAGAAGTAGGAGAGGGTGGTAGAGGAGGAGGAAAAGGAAAAGGAAAAGAAGGGGAGGAAGAAGAGGGAGGAGGAGGAGAAGAAAGAGAAGGTGGAGCAGGAGGAAGATGAGGAGGAGGAGAAGAGGAGAAGATCATGGTGAAGAAGAAGAAGAAGAGGAAGGAGGAAGAGAAAAGAGAAGAGAAGATCATGAGGAAGAAGAGGAGAAGGAAGATGAGGAGAAGGAGAAGAGAAGAAGAAGAGAAGGAGAACAAGGACGAGAAAAGGAGAAGAAGAATGGACACTTCCTTGTCTGTATTTATTCCTGCTGTTTTCCACCTTCAGCAGCTTTAAATATAAAAGCAGCTCAGTTGAACGCCGACCTTCAGCGCTGATGTCTGAACGCTCACTGACAACATTCACTCTCAGCCTGAAGTGTCTGCTCTCAGTGTATCCATCAGCTTTTACTGCTTCTCTCTGCTCTGTCCATCAGCAGCTCGTTTCTTTACGCCACGTCAAACTCTGGACGTGCTCCTTCACTTGCTTGTGTTTTTCCCAAACAGCACATTATTCACCAAAAGGGTAAAAAACAACCGCAATAAAAGACAGATGAAATTACAATAAGACAAAAAAAGATAAATAACGGCCTGTCGGAGAGAGAGAGAGAGACAGGAGGTTTAATCTCAGTTGATTTGTCTCTTCTGACTGTCGCTGAACAATCAGTTTGACTTTGAGGGAGCTCAAAAGTGGTTGGAATTAAAACAAATATATCTTGTTTCACATTTCAGGCGACCATAAAAACCACAATGCTAATGGGGCACGGATGAAGTTCTCTGCTCATGGTTAAGATCCAACATCTGCAGCTGGCAGATCCCGACAGTTTCATAAAACTGGCAGAGTTCTGCCTTCAGTTTTCAGCGAAGATCAACTCGTCTTAAACCCGGTGACGGATCACCAGCCGGCCGTCTTACCACATCCTGCTCTCCTCCTCCGGCGGCGGGCACCCAGATCACGATGTACTCGCGGACGTTTCCCTCGGCGGGCTCCCAGCGGACGTTCAGGGTGCTGGTGGTGGGATCCGTAACCTGCAGGTTCTTCACGAAGCCCAGCGGCTCTGAGCGGAAAACACACAGAGAACAGGAAGACAGTTGGATCGGAGAGCCGCACGGCTGCCGTCCGTCCAGAGGTCGCCGGCGTCCAGGGGGCAGTTTGCTCAGATGTTGGACGGAGAGAGTTGTGTGTTTGTGTCATCGATCAATAGCACCAGAGATATTAAAACCCAATAACTTTATCTCATTGTGTCCATGATAACGTAACATAGAACTCCTTTTTATCATCTATGAATGAACTTTCATGCTCTGCTTGGACCCTGATCTCCTGATTTTATGTCTTATTATTAAACATTTATTAGGTTTTTTTTGTTATCTTGTTATAAAAGCCCATCATGGCACATCTGGAGCGGTTATTTCTGGCAGAATTAATCAGGAATACATTGACATGCTTCGCTCCTTTGGCCAGCTTTTATTTGGAGAATAACAAAAATAAGAAAGAGAATTTAAACTAGTGATTAAGAGCAACTTCACAGAGAAGCGACAGTTAACACATAAGAGCTGCTAGAGGAGGAGGCCAAAATAAATAATACTAGAAAACTAAAGCAGCTTTAGCAGAGTTTATACAGTTTCATATAGAAGATTCTGAATTTCATCTTAAAGCGCCACACGACCGCAGCCGCAGATACTCACTCGTCTTCCCGGCGTCGGTCAGGCTGGGCCCGTCGCCCTCGGCGTAGACGGGCACCACGGTGACGGTGTAGCGGGTGTCCGGCAGAAGCTTGTCCAGGATGGTTTTGGTGGTGCTCTCTGACACTTGCTCCTGCAAAGACACGCGCGGTGAACTCAAAGCCACGCGGAACTGCCCTTTAACCCGAGGAGCTAAATTCCTAGCAGCCCCGAGAGCCCTGACCTTTGACCTCCAGCGAGAGAAAAGCCAAAACCCTCCCCTGGAGGAGCAGCAGGGTTTGACAGCTGAAACTAATACTTCTGTGCTGCAGGTCACAACCGCTGTGGACAAAGTTCACAACTTCACTGTTTTTAGGTCTTAAACTGCAAGAATTTAGTGTTTTTAAGGGCAGAGCAGCTTCTTTAATCAGTATTTCAACCATCATTAGATTCTCCACTGAAACCAGGTCAAAAACTTTACATTTTTATTTACTGGTATAGTTTATGTTTGTCCCACAACACTTATTTAATAAAGAAATACTCAACTAAAACTGTTGATAAGCAACTTTGTCTTTATTTGAGTTAATTCAAACTAGATATGAGGGAAATGTCTGTCAAATATAATATGATATAATAATAATATAATTGGGAACAGCGTGACTTATTGAGACATTTTATCAAGTAAAGTTCAAACACATTTGCTTGTTTTAAGCACATTCATTCCTACTAAGCTTGGCTTCATCTTTCTAACTTATTTTCAGTTTTAAATCACATAAACAACCATGAAAATAGAAGAATGTGACATTTATAAGAAAAGTATGGCTGTACTATTAATATCATTGGGTTGTTTCTGTTTATGGTTTATTTCGTCTGTTGTCTGTGTGATATTTTACAAACTTTCACTCTAAATGTTCCAGTTGTTCCAGGATGTGCAGTTTTCTCTAAAGCTGAAGAAGCAACATATGAAACCACACGAGCAGCTTTCAGATTCCTCTGGCAAAGCGCTTAAAAACTCCTCCGTAAATTTACTTTGACGTACTAATTGGGGGGTGAAAGTTACGTCATCTGCAGAGACAAACGAACCGCCAACGCGAGCGGCCAAATCGTCAGTCAGCCGCGGTGCGAGCTGTTGTTTCACGGCTCTCTGCAGGCCCAACCTCCGCGAGCGCCGATGGCAGGCGGCTGATTAACAGGATTTACACACACTTAACTCTGAACAAGCTGCGCTCCATAAATATAAACCACCACAAACATGCCAGGCACCGATGAGGGACCGATGTTGTGTACCAACTGCATGATGGGATTATCCTGTCAAAAGGCATGACATCACTAAATCCCTGTTGAGGGCTTTGATCGTTTTGTTTCTTTTGAAGAACTCAAACAAAGTCTGACAGCTTTTTTTATTAACTTCTGCTGCAAAACCTGTGACAATTCAAACAAAACAGTAATTGTCCTACCAGGCCTGTTTCTAGTTTTTTCTTAGATAGTCGGTCTCAATGTTGCTTCTGGAAATTTGACCAGATTTTTTTTTTTCGTTTCTACTTCAAGTTTTTTCACGTGTGAAAACACCTAAGAGGCACAGTTTGATGCGTCTGATGTGCCAGCGTTCAGTATTTCAACAAGAGGGCTTGTTACACAGCAGCAGTGTTAACAGCTCGACACCGTGGGCCAAAAACATTTCATACTTGAACGTTTTCCAGATCAGATTGCAAAGTCATCCAGCAACAGATTTGGAACAGCCAATCAGATTAGAACCGTCTGGAGAAGACAACCAACCATTTATCAGGCCAATAAAACTACAGCTCCTACTTCTGATTGGCTGGTTAGTACTTTGAAATTAACCTTTGAAATCAAATCTGCTTTTTTCCTCCGTTATCGTCTCAGTGCTTTTGTTTTCTTCTGCAAAGGATCAGATTCACCCACACGACTCATAGAAACGTAGTTAAGATTCATTCAGTTTCAGTCAAACTAAACCTAAATTCAATTTAACTCAACTCGAGTTAACACATCTTGACTCAAACTGACTCAGATCGACTCAACTTGAGTTAAAATAACGGGACATGAGTGACCTCAGCTCAACCCAAGTTATCGCAACTAAAGTTAACTTAAATTAACTCGACTTAACTTGAATTAACTTAACTGAACCCAAGTTTACTTGATTCAACTTGAGTTAACTGGACACAACTTAACTCGTCTCTAGTTATCTTAACTTAACTTCACCCAAAAGAGCTCAACTCAACTTGCGTTAACTCAAACGGACACAACTTAACTAGTTAATTTAACAGGACTCAAGTTTACTCGACGAAAACTAACTCAAATCAACTAAACTTGATTTCAACTTAATTGACGTGACCCTAACTGGACACTAATTAATTTAACTTGTCTCAAGTTCATTAACTCATTAACTTTACTTGACTCAACTCAGATCAACTTAAGTCCATCCAACTTGAGTCAACTCAACTCGTCTCCAGTTATCTCAAGTTAATTTAACTTGTGTCAAGTTAATCCACTCATTAACTCGAGTTCAACGTGACTCATAACTTAACGATTAACGAGATCCTTCATCATACCGACACCACTGACTTAGTGTTTACAGTCGGACCAGGCTGCTGGTTAGTTTAGTTTAGAGGATTTTACCACAATCTCCAGTCCTCCATCTGCAGGGACGTAGATCACTTTGTAGCCCTGGACGTTGCCATCAGCAGGATTCCAGGTGACGGTGAGGGTGGTGATGGTCGGGTTGGTCACCTTCATGTTGCCCACTCCGCCCAAAGGCACTGGAGGCGGGAAGAGGATTGGCGTTAAACAGTCAAACTGTCTACAATCATTTACACATAAAAAAAACAAACAAACATGGAGCCTCACAGTTACTTACATGTCTTTCCGTTCTCTGACTGGCGTTTCCCCTCCCTGGCAGGGTAAACTGGTAGCACCGACACTGTGTAGGGCGTGTCGGGCATCAAGTTCCTGAGGATGATGGAGGTGGTGCTTGCGGGAACTTGCTCCTGTTTACCAAGATTAATAATAATAATAATAAAAAAGTCATTGATATGGTTAGTTTCATGACTCAACCAGCTTCCTGGTTAGTTTGTGTCCTCAGAGGTAAGACAGGTCTCACCATCTCCTCTAGGCCTCCAGCGACAGGCACATAGAAGACCTTGTAGAGGCGAACGGCTCCGTCAGCCGGGTCCCAGTTCACCGTCAGAGAGGTCATGGTGGGGTCGGTCACCCTCAGGTTCTTCACTCCTCCCAGTGGCCCTGAGCAAGAGGATAGGCCGGGTTTCTCATGACGTCAAAGGGGACGACCGTGTGCCGCTCAGGGTCCATTTGGTGTTTGATTTGGTTTAACTTGACTGAGAGACTTCTATCATATCCACAACGTGCTCTTCTGTTGACTTTATTTTGTAGTTTCACATATTTGAAGAGAAACTTAAAGGTACTGTGTGTAACCCAAACAAAAAAATTACATCTTCCGCCAACTTTCTCGGTCGCTGCTAACAGTCATCAGCTAACGTTAACTCAGTAATGTCCGCCACAGTCCACATGAACACAAAAAAAAGTTTTATTTAGTGAAGCCCGTCGCTAGCAAAATATTATCTGAGTTGATATGTTAGTTGGCCAGCTACAAATTAAATTGGGTAAACTTAAGTGCGGGTGTAGCGATCACTCTTACTTGTCTTTCCATTTTCAGACATCGTCTTTCCGTCTCCCGCGGCATAAACCGGCACCAGAGAGACTGTGTAGAGGGTGTCGGGCTGCAGGCCTCGCAGGATGGTGTTGGTTGTGCCGGCGGACACGGTTTCCTGAGGTTAACACGACAAATCGCACACATTAGTTGCTCCAATAGGCATAAAGAAGACAGAGAAACAAGCATGCAGCTAGAAATAACCATGAAACGTTGTTTAGTAGGTTTCAATATGAGAGTGAAAGTGAAAACTGTTGGGAAATATCTCTTTAAAAAGTGTTTTATTAGCTGTTATCAACATGCATGACTGAATCAAAATAAACCATAAACAGCAGCTTTTCTGTCTTGTGGTAAGAAGGTGAATATTTCCTCGCAAACATCTATGATTGAACACACAGGTGAATAATCTGGCGTCAGCTTTAGCGCTGTGTGCGAGCCGACGGGGGGGGCGGACGGTGGTCCTACCAGTCCTACCATGCTCTCAGCTCCTCCGGCCGCAGGAACGTAAATGACTTTGTATTCCTTCACTCGGCCGTCGGCGGGCTCCCAGCGCACGTTCAGGGTGGTCATGGTGGGGTTCAACACCTGCAGGTTCCTCACTCCGCCCAGAGGCTCTGAGGGCACAGAAACACAGACGTTCAACTACAAAAGTCTTTTTATTTACTCCACTTACTGAACGGCACTGGAGTACTGGCACTTCACTTTATTCTAGAGACTTTATTCTAATTATTCTACTGCAGATTTACAGATTTAACATGAGACTTCTGTCTTTCTTTCCCCCGTCTTTTCAGAAAGTCCAACTAGCTTTGGAAATCGGCTTATTTTACCTTAAAAACTGGGAGAGTCCACAAAAACCATAAAGGCACATCTGCAGTCACTTTATCTTAAGATCTCAAAGCCAGCAAACAAATTGGTGGTTTGGATTTAACAGCGACGTCATGTTTCATGCACTAAAAATCCCCAAAAGTGGAGATATGATGTTTGGAGTCAACAGAAAAACGACATTTCTTCACTCTTAGTAGTTGTAGTCTGGGTACCTGAGAGCCTCTAATGTTTAGTAGATGTTTTAAAGTACGACTTTTACTTGTAATTGAGTACTTACTGGTTCGTCCTTCCCCAGAGATGTCTTTGCTGAGGCCGGTGGGGTACACGGCGGCCACCGTGATGGCGTACGGGGTGTCGGGATCCAGCTTCTGCAGGTTGACGCTGGTCTTCTTTCCTCCAACCTGCGTCTGTTCACAGGAAACATGCCGGCGTTAGCAGAGACAGAAACGAGTGTAACAGCACTGAGAAGTGGTAAAGGTGAGCAGTCTGAGTCAGTGGAGTCAGTTTCAACAAACAAGTCAAAGAAAAGACACAAATGCAAATATTACAATCTCATTTTTTGGTTTTGGTTCATTCCTGAGTTTTTTTCCCTGTTGTTTGTCAATCAATATAAATCTTTAAACCTTTTTGAAATGGGTAACATGATGCTTATGACTTTATAGGACACCCTCGACCCTGTTTTTACATATTTTGGTTTCAAATGACTGGTAGGTACAAAAACTGTCCCAGTAGATGGGTGTCAAATGGGCTCCGATATATAATCCTTCAAGGCAATTGCGCCAAGTAGGTCTACTAAAAGAGCTTGTTTGATCCACTGACAGGCTCAGAGTGTTACAGCATCATAGAAAGGATCCCTACAGAGAGAGACCTGGAAGATCCTTTTGGTTATATCGCTCTCTGCACACACACCAGACTACATTCACTAAAACAGGGATTTTACCTCACAGAACACAGGAGCTGCTGCTCTGCTGCTGCCTTAATTTTGGTTTCATTCTCTGCTGAGTTTTTGTACCCACCAGTCATTCAGACACCAAAATATGCAAAAACAAGGTCCAAAAAAAAAAAAAAACTAGTAATCCTCTAATCTATCTGTCTTTAATCTAAATCTAATCTTTCAGCTTTCACTTTTATTTTGCAAACAAGACAGAAACAGTGTCATTAAATAATGTGAATCTAAAGAAAATCTACAAAGAAGCACCTTAATGTCTCTAAATCTGAAATCACTTATCCCTGCTGTCATCGCTCAGTCATCCACAAGTTAAACTGAAACCCAACCATGCACAATCATCTGCAGTGTGTCATGTTCTTGGAGAATGATCCGCTGTTTCTGAGGACAATGTCAGCAAACTATTTACATTATCTACACGTGAGCGAGTTCAGTACTTCTCTGGAAGGGAATCCAAGTAGGCCTTTGGGAAATCCTGAGCAAACAACTGTGCAGTATATTGTGAAATGGACACGACACTGTAAACACATTCATGGAGGGTATAAACAGTTTGCCTGGTAGCTCCGAGATACATGACAGAACGTATCACATCACATTTACATCAGTATTTTAGTATTTTAACCCTAATGTGCAAAGAGTGACACTGTGTTCATCTCAGAAGCCATGTCATTATAGAAATGTCACCATGTTTTGACGGCAAATCAATTTACTTCATCTATTTATCTGAAATATTAAAATTGTATTTTTATATATGTTTCTTTTTCACTTTCAATCTAAAAAAAAAGGGCTTTTTCTCTTTTTAAAGAGGCTCAGGGAGGGAGGAGGAGATAGTGCCTTTGATTGGGGACTATTTTCAGCAGCGGATGAATCTACATGGGGTGCCCTGGTGAGTATATAGGGCAGCAGGACCTTATATGTGTGGGACAGGCAGAATAAACCACAGCTCATGGTTTTAGAGTCGCAGATACATGAACTGTTGGTATCATCATGGTGTCTTCTCGTGGGATTTATTAACAAGAAGAAAATACAGAATATCACCAGATTTATCCTTTCAAAGTAAAAGTACAGCTAAAAGCAGCATCAGCCTGCAGACTCTCAATGAGATTCTCCATATTTTCATCTGTGTGTGTGTCCAGCTATCATTCTTCTTCACTGTAATATTTTATTGCATTTAATAACACAGTGAACAGCATCAGCACAGAACTGGATCTTTAAAAAACAGCAGCTTCCATGCCTTCCCAAAAAGTGGAGCTTCACTCTTATTCAGAGCAGCGAGGAAACCCTGAGCTCATCCTGCACAAACAAACATCCCATCTGGTTTTGTATGACGGACGTTAACAACAACAAGCCTGCAGACGACAACAAGACACCAGATGCTCAAAGTCCTCCGGTCCGCACATCTGATGCAGCAGAGGGGATCAGAGATCCATTAGACGGATCTGTGCAGCTGACATCATGATTCGACCCTGACACGTTGTTTGGGGGAACTCTGTCATAACATCTCAAGAGACACAATAAAATGTGCAGCTCACTGAAATTCTTTTCATACAGCCCAAAGTTTCCTTTCAGCTCATTTCCAGCGCTAATCACCGTTGGGTCATCGAGCAGGAATGCCAGATTTGGCGGTCAAACGCAGGACTCGTCCTACTACACGATCGAGCTGCTCGGTGCTGTCATACACCGAACGTCAGCGTGTGATGAAGGAGGAAATTTCTCTCACAGGGAGTCGGCAGCTTTTTTTTTCTGCGACGAGATTTTAAAACAAAATCCAATGTGTACAGCAAATGTTTTTGGCAACGTCTGCTCGCTGATTTATTGAATTTGTGTTCAAACATCAGAACTGTCATTTATCATTGTGAGTATAGATTTAAATTGCAGTCCATCAACTCAGATACTTTAAAGTATCTGGGAGTGTTTGCACCTTGGTGTAAATAGTCAGACGGACTCTGATCCTGTCACACAGTATATACAAAGATAAATGTCTGCTCATATCAAAGACAGCTGAAGTTTTCTTCCTATCTACGTTCTGATGGATTTTACAGAGGGGTTAGGTCATATATCATTCAGAACCTTGTTTATAGAGCATTTTATATCTAAAAACGTGGCTGTTCATTCATTGTTTTTTTAATTTATTTGGGGATTTTCTGGTTTATGGATAAATACATAAATAAAGATATCAAAAACGTCCTCTGACTGAACAGATTTCTGTTCTGGAAATGTATGCAAATGAGTGCATATTTAATAAAATAGTGCATCATTTGCATGTGTGCACACAACATTTCAGTAAACTCTCCCCTTGTGAAGGACTTGTGTTCTTCTACCACTGGTGTTAAGCCCTGATTTATCTGACTGTGTTTTGAAGGAGGCTTTTAATTACTCAAATGTTCCTTGTTTCAAATGAACTATTTTGTAAAAATGTGTGAGGATGACACAGCATTTGCCTTTTAATCCCTATAACGTCTTTCCCTGCAGAGTTTTGAGTCTATTCTTCCGTTCTGGACATCCTGAAAGTGGATCTCCAGAGGAGGAGAAAACTTCCCATCATATCAAACAGTTTATAATTGATTCATGTGCACTGGGACTCATATTACAATCTTCTCTGACAGATTTAAAGCTCTCCATCACATTGAGATATTCACAGATTTGTCATCGAGAGGCCAAAGATCGCCTGAGATGTTCCCACCGGTCAGAAAGCAGCACAACCGGCACCACCGCACCCCCCAAACAAAGTTGAACAAAACCTCCATTTGGGAGACCATTGCAGGAAAATCCTCCCTGAAAAGGAATTCAGTTGCATTGTTCCTCAAATCCCGGACAAACAGATGATACCCGGAGTGTTCACAGCAGTGGGGTGACGGGAGAAAGGGATTCGTTTTCTGGTAAACCTCAAATTTATATATATATAAAAAAAAAAAATTCATGAACTGAAGCCAATTTGGGTGTAAAAACTTAAATAAACATTTTATAAATCTCTGTAGTAATGCTATTGTTCAGTGTCAGTGGAGCAGCTCCAGCTTTCGTCTCCTGATAAAATAAAGAGCCAAGTTGCTGAGTGTGTGTGTGTGTGTGTGTGTGTGTACAGCAAAACAGTATTTTATGGGAATTCTGCTCGTCAAATTCTTCTGGACTTATTTACATTAGATTCACGGTTGACGTAGCCAATAAAAAAAAAATATGAATGCGCAGTATTGGAAATTTGACAATAGCTTTCATTTTGGCTGATACCATAAATATGTAAAAACCTACATTATTTTGTAATTTAACTGTCAAAAAGAGCTCTTAGTTGACCTGTTATTAAACTCTAACTTGTATATTCCTACTTATTCCTCACTACACTGTAACTGCACTGAAACTGCTCCATAATTTGTACTTTTTTGGCAGCTTTCACTGCACTTTATTCTCTCTCAAATATTCATATCTATTCTCTGGTTTGTCTATAGTAGACAATAGTAGAGTCAATTTCATATGTCAGAACACAACTGAATTGGAATCAAACGGAAGAAGAAAATTACTAGTATTATTATTATTTTATGTAAATAAGATGATTGTGTGATGATGATTTATTAAAGTCCATGATCCCTGGGCTCCCTGAAAACCATCTAAAAAACATGTTTCACCAATAATTACCACCACATTTTAATTTGTACAAACGCAACAGATTTGTGGTATTTTTTGGGGTTCACATATGCTGATGACAGCACTGTGTTTCTATCTAAATAAACCTGGTGTCATCGTAAATACTGTGAAAGGAGCAGTGAACTTACTGAGAGAGGCTCGCCACCAGCGACTGGCCTGTAGGTGATCTTGTAGTTCTGGACGGGGCCGGGGGCGGCGTCCCACCTCACCGTCAGCGAGGACGTGGTGGCGTTGAGAACCCTCAAGTTTTGCGGAGGCTCAGCGGGCACTGAGAGCACACAGACAAGTCCAGTGAGACGAACAGAAACGGCGGCGCATCCTGCATTTGATTAGCGATGATGATGGGGATGGTGAGGATGATGATGATGATGGCAGTGACAGGGATGCTCCCACAGCTGGAAGGGGCAATTTTGTTGATGCTGAAAGCAGCGGGGTGACGAGGTTCAGCGGTGGTCAATGAAGCTGTTCAGAGCAGGACTGGAGTTCAATAACTTCTCATTCAAACCATTGACTACTGGGCTATTTTTACAAATTTTCCAGCAAATTGTATAATTTTTATTACTTTTTGTACTTCTACGGTTAGTGCCTGATTGTGCCTGCAAATTCCCTTCATATTTTTGGGACTATAACAACTAAATCTGAGGGGACAATACAAAACATTTTAGATGACACATTTGGATAGGCTCTGTAGCGAATGTTGGAACAA
The DNA here is from genome assembly GCF_042242105.1 of Pempheris klunzingeri. Classification (NCBI taxonomy): domain Eukaryota; kingdom Metazoa; phylum Chordata; class Actinopteri; order Acropomatiformes; family Pempheridae; genus Pempheris; species Pempheris klunzingeri. The sequence continues at coordinate 2,210,898 of NC_092029.1, read as the reverse complement.
AACTAATAAAATTAGGAAATACTGTAACAAATTTTGAAAGGTGTAAATAGTTACTGAGTCTTAGTTGAATTAGAAGCTGACTGACCCCCAACCCTTCAACAGAAACACTGTACGATAATGCAACACCATGCAACAACATTAATCTGATGACTGAGGTGAACACTGATGAAGGATGACGTGATGACGCGATTAAATGAAGTTACAATGTCAGATGAATGAAACTGCGGCAGGACAGAAATGTTATAATGACAAAATGGTGAAGGGATGGGGGAAAACAACAAAAAATAAAATGATCGACAGTGGAATTAAAACAATCATTCACATGGATGGAGGTCTGTGGAGGATGACATTACATGACGTTGCAGGTCAACTTTCACACTTCTTGCATTTAAAGCTCTGAATCTACGTTCACACCACAATATAGTACACGTTTACTGAGAAGCAACACTGGGAAAGACATTGATTTTTACCACTGCCCTACACGTAATGGGTTTTTAATGTTTTTTGTCGGCCACACAACGGAAACAGAGAGTACCGGAGCGTAGTGTTGAGCTAAGATGTGTGAGAAAATGTTTGAAATGTGGTGAAATAGTTTCCGCAGCTTCATGCAACAGTCTGGATAACAGCTCTTGCACAGTTTTAACCAACAGAAAAAGTGTTTTCTGCTTTCGCAATCTTTATTTCTGATTAAGTAAATAAGTTAAAAGGCAGAAAAAGTGTTTTCTGCTTTCGCAATCTTTATTTCTGATTAAGTAAATAAGTTAAAAGGCAGCTGAGACCAACGAAAACCTGATTTTGTAAATATCAGATCACTTCTTTCACTGCCTGATCTTGAGAACGTCATCCATGCTTGTTTTTACTCTCAGCTCGATTACTGTAACTCAGGGTTAAGTCAAAAAACAATCTCCCACCTAGAAGAGATCATATCAACCCTGTGTGAGCCTCTCTTCGCTGGCTACCAGTCGGTTTTAGAATTGATTTTATTGATTTTATTTAAAGCACTTCATTGCTCAGCCTCTGGCTACATTGTCGAATTACTGCTCCCTTTTGAATCTGAATACATCTTTAGATCTTTAGACCTCTGTCAGGCCTCTGGTGGCTGTTCCCGGCTCCCGCCTCAAGACTAAAGGTTATTGATCTTATCTCTATTATTGCGCACTTTATTCTATCATTTTGCTTTTATCTTATTTTCCTCTACCTCATCTTTTGTGGTGTGAACGCACAGTGAAGCACTGAAATGCACACACATGCAGTTAAGAAAGGAAAAAAAAAACACAGTGTGCTCCCATGAACACCGTCCCTCATGATCTACAGAACCATTCCACACAAAATCATGAACATTACAGTGAAAAGGAGCCTGTCCTTCTCATACGACATACCCTCCCGATCCTTTAACACTAGAAAGAGACGTTGAGAAAACAACAATGTTATTATTTGACGTATGCACATCTGTGAGTGTAAAATATGATGGTTGTGTTTCTCGGGAGCTCGTGGGGTGAGGCGGGTGAGGAGACGGCTTCCTTACGTGTGCGCTCGCTGCCCATCAGGTCCTCGCTCTCAGACTCGTCGGGGTAGATGGCCGTGACGGTGACGGAGTAATCGGTGTCGGGATCCAAGTTCTGCAGGACGTGGGTGGTTTCATCGCTATTCAGGATAGCCTGGACAGAAGAAGGGGAATGTTAACAGTCTACTCTGTCTGTGTGGAGCAGGTGGGCACAGTCACTTATATTTTATTTTGAAGGTCACCAGCACGGTCCAATAATATGAAACTCCAAGACTGTAATAAACAGCCCGGTATGGAGTTCATTCACAGATTCTTGTGCACAAAAACCACCTCGGACGGCCAAATTACGACGAGACAAACACAAAGAGAGCATTATTGCTGCTTCAGCTACGATGGATGTTTTTAGTTAAGTCGTGGCACGCACAGTAACTAGCTGCTGTGAAGCATGTCATTTTAAGGGGTCTGTGAAACCACAAGGGCTCATTCTTGTGATTGTACTTTTTTATACTTTAGTAATAAGAGAAAAAACCTTAAATCACAGTTCTGCAGTGTGACAGTTTCATTTTGCACTTGAAACAAAAGCACCTCCAGCTTCATAATCGTGACTGAATCGACCCTCCTCAGAGAGAAAGGTGGACGTTTTAAACGTGGACTCGTTCAAACAGCCAGAGTTGTACCAGCAGGTGTGCTTCAGTGCTCTTTACCCGAACTCAGAGCTGCACTTTAGTTCCAGTTTTAATCAGAGGGATGAAAAACTGTGAGGCTGCAGGCGAAAAAGCTTCACCACTGGTTGGACTCTGTTCTGGTGAGGCAACTCAGACCAGATGTTTAGTGTCACTGCAGACAGGCGCTGCTGTCCAAGAGGAGCTCATTTGCATACTTTAAGAGAAAGCACTTGACTGGATTGTTTATCCAGCTGCTGAAGATGCAGTTTTTTGATAACAAATAGAAATGTCAAGTGGACAAAACAAATTCCAGATTCACCTTGGATACGAATCAAGATGCCAGATGTCCTGGTCTGAGCCGGTGGTAGATTTTAACTTGGCATTTCCAAACTTTCCAAAAACCTTCAGAGGCTTGAATAACGACATTTTAAGAAGCTTCTATCCTCTCATTAACCAACTAATTCAGTCTGAAACCTGCTCGGGGAAGCACATGGGCTGTTCCACGGTGTTAACATGACGGTTCCTTTTATAAACTCTCTCTTAAGAGTCTGGTCTGGTCCTGAGATAACACTTGAATTGGCGCTATGTAAATAAAGATTGATTGAATGATTAATTGAATACAACTGCTTCACTATTTATGCTTAATAAAAGGTTCCCACTCTAAGTCAAATGTAAAATTCCTTAAGTTTTCCGTGACTTTCCATGACCAAAAAGGTCATGACATGAAAGTGAGAGAGCATTTTGAACAAACTTTAAACCAGTGATCTTAAATTCTGGTCCTTGAACACCACCTGATATCACTAATTAGTTACCTCAGGTGAGTTAATTCAGGTAGTGTGTACGTACCAAAAATATTGGTTGGTAAATAAACATTTTTTCTGAGAAGATGCACAAACTTCCACGATTATTTCATGACTTGCTCCAGTAATTTATTATACTGCCTGACTTTTCTCTGTCTGGAATGGACTTTCCTTAATTCCATGACCCTGTTAATAACTTTGTTTATGTGTATCTGTGCAGGAGCTTTAGATATTGAAGAGTTTAGTGCACAGCTCCTTTATTTTTGCAAAGGACTGCATGTTTACAGGAGTTTTTAAATTGATAGCAGAGTGAATTCAAGCAGCGAACATTTAGAGCGGGAACTGAGGAGGGCAAACAGGCGTTAAAATTCATGTCACCATAACCAATCTGTGCTGAATAAGCTCATTTTTATTGTTTTAAAAAGTTGAACCTTGACTTTCCATGAGCTGCTGCTGCATTCATTTATTATTATTCCCTGACTTTCCCGGTTCCCTGGAATAGACTAGACGGAATAGACTTAGACTTTCCATGACCTCCAGCAGCCAGACCAAATGTGATTGGTAGAAAATGGCCTTAAACACAATAAAATACTGGCAAAATAGTGGAATTGTTTTTCTCCAGGTGTCATTATAAGACTTATAAGAAGTCCATTTAGGTCCTGAACACACCAAGCAAACCTCTTGCTGCTCTGGTAGCTGTAAAAACATCATTTCAGAAGCAGAAGCTGTCCCAGACTGGTCAAACTTACAAACTGGTAGTTGTTCTCCCCCTTCTTGGTCCAGCCGATGCGGTACAAGGCCACGTCCGGGGCTCCGTGCTCCCAGGTGGCTCTGAACGAGGTCTGGGTCACCTCGGAGAACTGCAGGTTCTTCGGGGCAGGAACAACATCTGTTCACATGGAGAGAAACAAGAGGGAGGAAGGAAGTGTTGCTGATTATGAGGAGGTCTGAGAGATGAGGCAACATCATGTGAAGACTATTTACTGGAGCTGCAAGTGTGTGGCCGACCTCACCTTGTAGGCCAACATGTGTGTGTTCCAATTAGATGCAAGCGCACACTGTTTGGATTTGTGTTTGCTCTTGTGTGTGTGTGTGTGTGTGTGTGAGAGAGAGAGAGAGAGGACCAATTTTGGTTTTAAACCATTGTTATGAGGACATTCCTGCATTGTGAGGACATTTGCTTGGTCCTCATTACTTCAAAGTGCCGTTTATGGGTTAAACTTTGGTTTCAAGTTTAGGGTTAGAATTGGTTTAAGGTCTATGAGTGTCCTCACAAAGATAGAAAGACAAGAATACTTTAACATCACACTAATTGTGTGATTTCAAATCCGACACAAGTGTTTACAAGTGTTTGCTCGTGTTAAAGTTTATTTGCATATTAATGTGCACATCCAGCCGATGGTGTTTTTTAATAAACGCAGGAGCTTTATGAGCTGTCGCAAGGAGCAGCTGACTTAATTGAAGAAATATCTCTCTTAGATTATTGTTAGAAGTCTTGCAGGCTGGACAGTTAGCTGTATAGGAAGATGGCGTCCCCATTTTTTAATTCTGCCTACAAAGCTCTTTTTGGTTCATAGTTTTTTGTGCAAAACTGTAAATAAGCACAACGACATTTGAACATTCAGAGGTGTGAACAAACGCCGGATTAGAGTTAGGAGCGACACGACTGATCGTGTCCATGGGGGCCATCACAAGTATGGAACTACACGATTTGTTTTGTGTGTGTGTGCAAATAAGACATTTTTTTTTACAGCTCTCCAGGGATTAATGATAAACAGAGCCAGTGCAGTAAATGATCACAAACACACACACAGATTTAATAGGTCCAGCCCCTCTGGAAAATGTTTCCAGTCCAGGAGGGGAAGGGAAGAGAAAAGTGATTCCAAAGTTTAAAACACATGTACTGCTCTGGTGCTGCAGATGGTTCGTCAGCTCAGGGAGGTTTGGTGTAGTTACAGAATAAGGTTACCGTGTTTTCTTCACTGATTCCTGGTGGCACACAGCCATAAACCCTCTGCTGCCACTCTAACTAAATGTAGGTCACTGAAATTCAAGAAAAACTATACTTAAAGGGTAACTCCGGTGTTTTGGGGCCCTGTTTGGACAAATTTTGGTGTCTAAATGATTGATAGGTACAAAAGTTTTCCAGCCAGCAGCTGGAAAATGCACTGTGATGGCTGTAATTTAATCCTTTAAGGTAACCTCGCCCGTTAAAGCAGGTCCACTAAAAGAGCTTGTTTGATCCACTGACAGGCTCAGAGTGTTCTTCTAAGTGTGTGACAGCATCATGGAAAGGATCCCTACAGAGAGAGACCTGGAAGATCCTTTTGGTTTAACCACAAACAGCCGTTATATCGCTCTCTGCACACACACCAGACTCCATTCACAAAAACAGCAATTTTACCTCACAGAACACAGAATTTGCTTGTGTAGTTGGTGTGACTTTAGGTGTTTAAACACATTAGTCCAGATCTGAACTAACTCATTAAAACTCCAAAGTCACATAATGACATAAACAAACTAACTGATCATGGAAATGGTAGGCTGACAACTCCTGTGTTCTGTGAGGTAAAATTAGTGTTTTTGTCAATGGAGTTTGGTGGCTTTAAACCAAGCGATATAGTGGCTGTTTCTGGTCAAAGTTGTTGTAGCCAGTTCACAGCCTTTTTGTGTTTGCTGGTTGAGGTGATCTACTGGATCAATTCCAAAATCATTTGGAAACCCAAACTACATAAGAATAGGGTGTAATCCTTTTACAATCCTCAAACCTTGCTGTCAAAAGTTCTATTATATACAAAACAAGCAATTTAAACCAAAAGTCTACATCTAAATTTGGACATTTTCCTTAAATTTACTGTGTATATCATGAGGGAGGAATAGAAACAACAATGTAAACCAGGAGGAAGTTGCTCAAAATAAGAAAGTGAACAAAAGTTAAAATGTAAAAAAAAAAAAAACAAAGTTGAACAAAGACAAACTTGAAATCAGACCTGTGATGGCGGTTCCAAGCATCGTGTTTCCAGGTCCCTCGTCGTAGATCGGAGTGACGGCCACATCGTACTCAGTCTGGGAGATCAGGCTGGACAGGTCCAGGGTGGTGATGTCACCGTTGACTTCAACCTGCCGGCGACAAATTTAAGTATCACTCACACAGCACAAACCGTGACTTTTGTTTCTGTAGCAAGAGGAAATGCTCTTTGTCTGCATCAGAACACACAGTCTAGCTGAAGCAGAAAAATCCATTATATCATTATCTTCAAAGCTGCCAGACTCCATTGACAAAAACACTAATTTTACGCAGCAGGTGCTGGTCTGTCTCTGTTGCCTCGATTGGTTATTTTGTTTGTGTTATTTTGTGAACTTGGTGTTTTAAAAGGTCAGTTTGGATCCAACACAATGTTTGTGTAACACATAATAACACAAACAAACGAACAGATCGAGGCATGACTCCAATGTTCTGCGAGGTAAAATTCCTGTTTTAGTGAATGTAGTCTGGTGTGTGTGCAGAGAGCGATATAACGGCTGTTTGTGGTTAAACCAAAAGGATCTTCCAGGTCTCTCTCTGCAGGGATCCTTTCCATGATGCTGTCACACACTTAGGGAAATCTTTGATGTTAAACGCTGAGGTATGTTTCCTCAGTCGAGTTCTCCATTTCAAGGGAGAGCTGAGTAAAGTCAGCTGCAGTCATTAATCCAATGAATGGGCTTCTTCTATAGAGACAAGAAGCCCTCAGCTGTAATCCTTAAGAGGCGCTGAGCTGCTGTGCATCATCCATCACCACTTTCTGGAAACGTCTCGCAGGTGTCCACGACCTTCGGCTGCAGATTCATCCCAGACTGTTTGTCCTCCGCTGACGTCCAAGTGAGAAATTATGAGGATGGAGTGGTGCTGGGATGATCCAGTCAGGCTGGGCTGGTGGCCTGAGCCAGCGCTCCTCTGCCAGCAGACTGCTTTTCCCATAAATATCAGCCAACAAAGTGGAGCTGCTGCTCCGCTGAGAGGCCGCCTGTAACTCTTTACTGGGTCCCGACTTGGTCACTTTCCCAGAACGACGATGTCGCTGCTGACTAAAGCTTCACCCTGATGAAGCTCTCTGTGAGGTTCTTATTGTTTAAAGAGTCTCAGAGCCTCTTTACTGTGAGGGGGTAAGAACTGATACCAGCCAGTAGAGAAGGTCACAGCTGTACATCCCTGCTATACACCTGAAACTGATTTAGACTGATTTAGATGGTACTTTTCAAACAACCAGGACGGGGGAGGAGGCTGCTGGGCTTTCATGGGTCCCATAACAAACCAAATGTACACAATGTTCGCTAAAGATGCTTTTGGAAATCCTCAAATCTTTAACAATCATAGAAAATAGATGCCCTTTAAAAGCAAATGGAAGGTTAGACTGGTTTAGTTTTAGTTTTCTGTCAACCAACTAATCAATTAACTGAGTCACTGTTTCACACACTAAACCTATTGCACATTTAAAGCTAAAATCTGTAATTAACCACTTTAATATTTCATTTTAGTATTCTAACATCTGTAGTTTGGTCAAAAGTCTTCCTCAATGAAAAGGTAAGGCCCTATTGTTAATTTATTAGTAGAAGTGTTGGAACTGGTCCAGTAGATCACCTCAACCAGCAGCCACCAAACGGGCTGCAATGGCTGCAACGTGATCCTTTGGGACAACTGCACCTGATCACAGTAGGTCCACTAAAAGAGCTTGTTTGATCCACTGACAGGCTCAGAGTGTTATTCTAAGTGTGTGACAGCATCATGGAAAGGATCCCTACAGAGAGAGACCTGGAAGATCCTTTTGGTTTAACCACAAACAGCCGTTATATCGCTCTCTGCACACACACCAGACTACATTCACTAAAACAGGGATTTTAACTTACATAGCACAGGAGTTGTCGATCTACCTGTCTCGATCAGATATTATGTTTGTGTCATTATGTGACTTTGGTGTTTTAAAGCGTTAGTTCAGATCCGATCTAATGCATTTAAACACCAAAGTCGCAGAAACTAGACCAGCAAATTAGGGGGTAAAATGACTGTTTTTGTCAATGGAGTCTGGTGGATTTGAAGACAATGATATAGAAGCTGTTTGTGGTTAAACCAAAAGGATCTTCCAGGTCTCTCTCTGTAGGGATCCTTTCCATGATGCTGTCACACACTTAGAACAACAATCAGTTAAGTCAGCTGAGGTGATCTACTGGACAAAATCCAAACTTTTTTTTACCTGTTAGTCATTTAGACACCAAAAGATGTAAAGAATATGACCCTGGTTAAAAACTACTGGAGTTATCTTTTAAATCATCAAAATGAGTTCTATGCCCTGTTTTTAAGTCAACACAACAAATCCTCAGTCTTACCTCTTTCAGGTCTCCTTCCTCTGGTTTGTAGGTGATGGTGTACTTGCGGACGGCTCCAGGAGCAGCGTCCCAGTTGAGCCTCATGGTGCTGTGAGTGACGTCGGTGATTCTCAGGACTCCAGCGGGAGGCATGGGCACTGTGGGACGACAGGGAACGGACATCCGTTAAAACTTCACCATCCTGACTGAAGTATAAAACATTTACAATCCCACCGTCACTGTCAATACTTTCGTGAAGAGATTAAAAGATGCTGACGGACACGACGGAGCCAAAACTTGCTCAATAGCTGAAAGCAGACAAGGGGCTTGGTTTTTAAAGTGCTGCTGCTTTTTTCATTTTTTACTCCATCTGTTTTCTATCTATAAGCTCTCAATCCAAAATATAAAGTGGGAGACGTGATGGACTCTTGTAAAATAACTGCTGACATGGAAATAAAACAGCTGAATTCTGTTGAACTTCTTACCTTTCCTAAACCCTTTTCTACTAAAAGCAAGAGTCACACTTTAAAAGATGTAAATTGAGTACTTGATTTGAGCTTTAAAGCCAAGTAATGCAACATACAGCTTTACCAAACTGTTTAGGTTTTGCTTTTCCATAATCAGCAAGTAATATCAAACATTATGTCAGATCTGAATTAACCGTTTAAACCACCAAAGTCACACAATAACACAAAGACACTAACCAACCAAGGCAGAGGTAGACCAGTGGCTCCTATTTCCTGTGAGCTAAAATCCCTGTTTTAGTGAATGTAGTCTGGTGTGTGTGCTGTTTGTGGTTAAACCAAAAGGATCTTCCAGGTCTCTCTCTGTAGGGATCCTTTCCATGATGCTGTCACACACTTAGAATAACACTCTGAGCCTGTCAGTGGATCAAACAAGCTCTTCTAGTGGACCTACTGTGATCAGGTGCCCCAAAGGATGCCATTTGCCATCTCTTGTTGTATTACCATCCACTTTAAACATAGAAAATGTAGAAATAGGGCCAGAGTAATCCTCTAAGTGTACATTTGCATTGACCTCCTTTGAACTGAAGTGGCAGCAGTCGTTTATAAGTAATAATGGGAAAAATCTATCTCTCTGTATGTGAGAAAATGTGGTAACTTTACCCTTTAACTACACCAAACCTGTCTTATTTCTTCACTTGTACCTATTAGCCAAATTTAAAAATAGAGTTATCCTTCATGTTAAAGAGGTCAGAACCCAACCTAACTGAGCAGCATGTTGGACACCAACATCATAAAAACACCAAAATGAGGGAATAGGTTTTGAGAATAAGTGTCAATTCTTCCAGCTGAGTTCAGAGATTTGAGGTTTTTGAGGATTTGTTGGTTTTTCCTTTAATTCATCGCTCATTCTGACAGCAGAGCGAGGATGAAGCTACAGTGTCGGTCTTTAAGGAGTTTCTATGAGCATTAAAACGTGTCAAACTTATTCCTAACTGACTTGACTAGTAAAACTGGGGTTCCTCTGCCTTGCCAGATTACTTCTGCCTCCAAGAAACGCCTGCAGAGCTCAGACTGGTGAAATGTATGGTGCAGAAAAAAGCAGAACAAAAGAACGTACAGGTGACTCCTCGTCCCTCCAGAGGGTCGCTGGCAGCTTCTCCATGCAGGGCATAAACTGAGATGGAGTATTCAGTGTTGGGTATCAGCTGCACCAGCTGGACGTCAGTTATATCTCCTCCAACACGAACCTGCGGGCGGATAGAGGGGGGAAAAAACAGGAGAGGAGGGAGAGGGGTGGAGGGTGGACAGGAGGGGAAGAGGAATGCAGGTGGAGGTCGGACAGCAGAAGACACGAGGGTTTTTACTTAACACCTGCTGACCTCTGAACCTCTGATCTCTGGCACTAACTATGAAGACGAAGGTATAAAGACACCCTGGGCGCCTTAGCGACAGCGAAGGTAAATCTATTGTACACAATGACATTTAAGACACGTTTGTTCCAGCTTTATGTCAGCAGCTTGTTTCCTGCTTCAACATGTCGAGGTCAAATCCTGCTCCGTGAAGTTTTCCCAGTTTGGTGTGGAGGATCCTGACTGACCTGCACAGAGCCCTGACCTCAACCACACCCAGCACCTTTGGGATGAACTGGAACCGGGCTGTGAGCCACAGACCTGATCACCCAACATCACTCACTAATGCAGCCAGGTTCCAAAACCTGATGCAAGGACTAAAACCAGAAAAGTGGAGGCAGCATATAAATGCCCGTGGTTTAAGTTGTTTGGGCATCCACATACTTTCGGCCTTGAATTTGTTTTTCCAGCACACATTAAATGGTCTAAACATGCCGGTATGGTCCTTTAATTGGTAACATGCTGTGCAAAAAATACACCATAAAATCTTTTCAATCAGTATTTCATGTGAAATGATTAATGTTGATAAATAATGTAATGCTTCGCTGCATTCTGACGTCCTGATTCACACTTCAGGTGCATACTTTCCAGTAGAGACCACCTCGCTGTGCATTAAATCATCCCTTATATTTTCCTCTGCTGTATAATTGCACATGTAGGTTAACACCACAGAGGCGTTCAGTTCCACCCGTTCAGCATCTGTTTATATCATCCTGATGACTTCAGGCCATGAGCTAATCCTTCCCATTACCCGCCGTGTCTGAGGGCTCTGCTTTTTGTAGGCCTGGCCGGAGCCGCGCTGCTAAAGTCCACTTCCCGTTCTGCAAAGCGCTCCCCGTACCGCCATCTGGAAGCAGTAAGGCGGCGAGGAGCAGGAGCCCGCTCTTATAAAGTCAACGTGGAAATGCTGAGCACACACAAATTAAGACGTGTCTGTTTCTTGTGTTTAAAAGCGTTTGTTTCCTGAAATGTACTTGTATAGCTACATTGTGGGGACGGCGACCTTTTCACTCACATTATGGGGACACACCTCACACACACACACCCCCAGCCACCAGGTGAAACACTACATTTTAATGCTAACACTTTTTGGGTTTGGCTACGGTTTGGATTCGAGCAGGGGTCACCAACCTTTTTGAAACTGAGAGCTACTTCATGGTACTGAGTCATACGAAGGGCTACCAGTTTGTCACACTCCTCTGAAATAACAAATGAGCTCAGTTTGCCTTTAGTTATATATTATTATTATTAATGATTAATGATACTCATCTATGTGAAGACACTGATCACGTTAGTGATTTCTCACAATAATCATCAACAATGACTTAACAAGGTGGGAAACAGATAAAATCAATATTACGCATTTAATTTCTATTAATCTCAGCAATTGTTTACATTTTCAGATGATCACTTCTACAACATTTAGAACAAATGTTCTATTTTCACTGCCCACTGACAAAGAGCCTTTAAACACATCATCAACTATGTTTGTAAAAGTTATCAATTAAGTAATGTTTAAGAAAAATCAACTTTCATATTTTTTTTTTAAATCTTACCACATTTTAAACTAATGAACAAATCTGCAGCATTTTAACAAAATTATATCTGTTTACATTTCATGAACACAATTAAAAATCAATATTTTTATTTAACGTTGCCATGACACCGCCATGTTGCCCCTGACAACATCTGGTATCTGTTTGAAAATGTGGAGCTCTAAACGAGGCTTCGGCTGCTTGTTGGGATTTTTCCTCCGGCCTGGTGAAAACAGACTGCTGCTTACCCAAAGCTGCCTTCAGCTCACGGGCTGTTTCTGCATGTCACGCGCTTCCCGGTGGGCAGTTAGCATGCTAGTTAGCATGGCAGTTAGCATGGCAGTTAGCATGCTAGCTCTGTGACCCGTAGTGAAGTGTCTCTCCACTTTGTGCCGCTTTGTCGTCGCCCCGCAAATGAGACACACGCAGTTTTCTTTCACAGTAGTAACAAAGAACTCTTCCTCCCATTCACTGTGAAAATGATGAGCTTTCTTTCTTTTTTCTGCCATGTTTTTGGGTAAGAAACCGCATTCAGCTCCCCATCTCTGCTGCGCCCGCTAGCTTACTCTGCACGAGCGCCAAAGTTTCATCATGCGCACAACACTGACCTTTGAACTTTGAACTCGAATAGGTCAGAGTTCCGTTGAAACTATCTAAACTAATTCTTTTATTTTTAATATATTATCATTTTCAAATCTATATGAATGCAAGTGTGATTAAAAAAAGAACAGCAACAGAAAAAAATAAAATTTTAGACGCAGCTCACTGGTGAGTTGTGCTATTTTTAGAACAGGCCTGCGGGGGGCGACTCATGTGGTCCTTGGGGGCGACCTGGTGCTCGCGGGCACCCTGTCGGTGACCCCTGGTTTAAAGGCTCTTTGTCAGTGGGCAGTGAAAATGGAACATTTGTTCTATGAAATGTTGTAGAAGTGATCATCTGAAAATTTAAACAATTGCTGAGATTAATAGAAATTAAATGTGTAATATTGATTTTATCGCTTTCCCTCCTTGTTAAGTCATTGTTGATAATGTGAGAAATCACTAACGTGATCAGTGTCTTCACATAGATGAGTATCATTAATCATTAATAATAATATATAACTAAAGGCAAACTGAGCTCATTTGTTATTTCAGAGGAGTGTGACAAACTGGTAGCCCTTCGTATGACTCAGTACCATGAAGTAGCTCTCAGTTTCAAAAAGGTTGGTGACCCCTGCATTAAACACATCATCAACTATGCTGCACCATGTTTGTAAAAGTTATCAATTAAGTAATGTTTAAGAAAAAAATCAACTTTCATATTTTTAAATGAATCTTACCACATTTTAAATTAATGAACAAATCTGCGGCATTTTTAACAAAATTATATCTGTTTACATTTCATGAAGACACTTTTGAATTGAACACATTTAAAAATCAATATTTTTATTTAACGTTGCCATGACACCGCCGTGTTGCCCCTGACAACATCTGGTATCTGTTTGAAAATGTGGAGCTCTAAACGAGGCTTCGGCTGCTTGTTGGGATTTTTCCTCCGGCCTGGTGAAAACAGACTGCTGCTTACCCAAAGCTGCCTTCAGCTCACGGGCTGTTTCTGCCCGTAGCTTCCCGGTGGGCAGTTAGCATGCTAGTTAGCATGGCAGTTAGCATGCTAGCTCTGTGAGCCGTAGTGAAGTGTCTCTCCACATTGTGCCGCTTTGTCGTCGCCCCGCAAATGAGACACACGCAGTTTTCTTTCACAGTAGTAACAAAGAACTCTTCCTCCCATTCACTGTGAAAATGATGAGCTTTCTTTCTTTTTTCTGCCATGTTTTTTGGGTTAGAAACCGCATTCAGCTCCACATCTCCGCTGCGCCCGCTAGCTTACTCTGCACGAGCGCCTAAGTTTTGTCATGCGCACAACACTGACCTTTGGACTTTGACCTTTGAACTCGAATAGGTCAGAGTTCACCTAAAACTATCTAAACTAATTCTTTTAATTTTAAGATATTGTCATTTTCAAATCTATATGAATGCAAGTGTGATTAAAAAAAGAATAGCAACAGAAAAAAATTACATTTTAGACGCAGCTCACTAGTGAGTTTAAAACAGGCCTGCGGGGGGCGACTCGTGGTCCTTGTGGGCGACCTGGTGCCCGCGGGCACCGTGTTGGAGTTGGAGTTTCCCTCCCAATATTTCCTATAAAGTTTCCCATCATTCACTGGCAGGTGTGTGTCCAGGTGGGTTTATTAAGGTGCAGCCCAGGTGAGACACAGGCTCACACTGTTATGGCCACTGGCAGTGACAAAGGCTAGTTCAGCTAACAGGCTAATGGATGAAAGCTAATGCTGAACAAGGGTTACAGGGGTACGATGCTAACACAACATTAGCCAGACTTAGCTCCCAGCAACATTAAATAGCAAAGAATGAAGCTAATATATCATTAGCTGGACTTTAGCATGCCGCTAATGTGACATTAGTTACTTCAGTGTTTAGTTAGATAAGAATCTGAGTCTTGGTTTAGTTTTAAGTTAGTTAATATTTAAGTTATTGCTCAAATAATTAGTCACGTTGTTCATTTGTTGGTTCATTTCATTGTTTTAGTTAGAAAAGTTTAGCGGAGCTAACCGACAAGTTTTCCAACCTCTAACCCAACCAACTAACCCTTAGTTAGTAACTTAAGCTTTACTTTAGTTAGCTACTTACTTAGTTAGTTAAACTACAAGCACTCCACACTAAGCTAACAAGGAATGTGGCTAACTATAACTATTAGCATGCCAAGAAACATGAAATTAGTTGTCATTGTTTAGGTAGTTAACTAGGTTTAGCAGAACTAATCAGTTTATTAACCAAATTCTAACTCAATCTTAGTTGGGATTAGCATTAAGAAGCAAAAAACCCTGTTCCCTTCCTTGTTAGTCGCTACAAAGGAGCAGAGACGTTCATCAATCTTAATAAACTTGAAATGCAAACACAGCCTCACTGGTGGCCCTTGAAGGCAGCATTACTTTACCTCCTTCTCCAGCTGAGGCTCCGTGGCGTTGATGGATTTGTACAGAAGCATGTAGCCTGTGGCTCCGCCCGCCGCCTCCCATCTCACCCTCATGGTGCTGGAGGTCTCATCGTAAACATTTATGTTCGTCACCGCTGACAGGGGCACTGAGAGGACACAGGAGAGCACAGACGGGCTCAATGTAACAGCAGGAGCCTTCAGTTAAACATCTTTTAGTGATTATTAGGACACCGAGGCCGGACGGTCCTCTGTATCGGCTGTTTTCACAATAGAAATTCAATATTTTGATGTGATGTGAAGTATCTGGAGAGCAACAATTGGAGATTCGTTGGACCAAATGACCGAATGAGTCAGAAATGACATTTTCTTGATATTTAACATTTGGAGGCGGTTTTGGCGCAGAAAGAGGATAATGATACAAACAGAAGCAAGGTCATATTTTGGAAGATCTCAGGATGTCTCAAATAGATCATAAAGTCTGGTGCTTTTGATGTGAAGGATATTTGGTATCACATGTCCAGTGAGAGTTTCTGTTTTTTTTTAAATAGTCTGTGAGGCTTTTTGTTCTTATTGCTTTACTGAACATCAGACACTGAGGTTTTTCTACCCACTTTTCAAACATCATGTACACAGGAAACCTGCTTTCTCTAACTTTAACAATGATAAAACAAAGAATAACACCTTCCTTTTGGTTAACACAGTGAACTTTGTGTTGGACAAACCTTGTCTAACGTCTGATTAAAACAAGCTCAAATGAATAAATCTAAATGAGTTGGCTTCTACAGATGAATAAGCTTTTTTTTTAAACCCAAACTCAGAGGAAAACGACGTGTTCCTTCATTACAGAGCTTGAAAAGACAAAAAGTCTCTATACTGTATATTAGTTAAAGTTATTTATAATCCAAAAATAAGATTTTTCCTGATAATCCGGTTTGTATAAATGTGGCATCAGCTAAAAGGACGCAGGAAAGAGAAACAGTGAGCGGCTACTGCAATATCTGTCAAACATTTGGACACAGAAAATGTGTGATTTAGGCTTTTTAAGAGTGTGGTTCAGCCCAATAAGACCTGTATCTCCTGACTGTTTGAGGACACCCCCACCCAAACCCGCATCCTGCAGCCTCCGGCCTCCGCACACTTTATGTTAGAGTGACTTTGACAGACTGCAGACGGCGTTTCCAGAGCAGCGTTATGACCTAAGTGAGTGTTAGTTTAAAAAATGACAGTAAATGAAGCTGCAGTGATCTAACGGCTGCTGGTGCCATCCAAGTGGACGACGACTGAACAATCAGTTATAGTTTTATGGAAGTGGGAAACGGCTCTTTGTTAAAATCTGTTGCACATTTCGGAACAAATAAAGGGGACATTAAAGGACAAATGAGCAAATAAAAGCACTTAGAGCCATGCACTTAACACATTGTTAAATTATTTCAGTTTATTTAAGATTTATGCAAAGACCGCAGCCCTGATAAATCACTTTTAAACTGTGGTCTTTATGGCTCAAAGTGGTTCCCACCTCGCCCACCACAGACGAGCATCAGCTCGAGAGCATTGCATCATGGTGCTTCGTCCGCCTCACATCAGATGCTAAATATACGTTGTGTAAACAAGAGTTGCCGGAGCAGATTTGCAGGGGGAAGGAGAGCAAGTAAACAAGTTGCATCGATGTGTGTGAATCAGGATAATGAGCAGAGAAATCAAGCTGTTTATCTCACGAACCATATGGAAGAAACAGAACGCGTTCCCACAACAGTGAAGCACCAGAGCGTTTATGCTATCCGCCTTTAAAGCTCCTCTTTGATCATGTCTGTCTCCCCAAAGGGCGGCCAGCGTCCTGTGTGAAAGGCCGTCGGACATGGAAACTGAGCGACTTTCTCATGGGGGGGGAAAAGGGGGCGAAGAGGAAGTGAAGGTCAGTGGAAGAGGAAGGCGGAGCCGTGAAGAGGAAACAGACTTACAGGTGGTCTCGGTGCCCTTCAGAGGCTCGCTGCTCTCCTCGCCGATCACGGAGTAAACGTTGACGATGTACTCGGTCAGAGGGGTCAGGCCCTCCAGGACCACGGTGGCCACCGAGCCGTCGACCAGCAGCTGAAACGATAAAGGACTGGTTATCAAACTGTGGCCAGTAATTTTCCACCACAAGGTTTTAGGATTTAATCCAAACAGGTAAAAAAACGACATCTTAATGTGAAAAACTCTTGATTATAAAGAAAACAAAGACAAACCGACGGTTCATCAAATCTCGAATGAGTAAAAAAACACAAAAAATGATTGAAAACAGAAAACTTAGTATGTATTTATTTGAACTGTGTGAAGTGTTTTCATGCAGTTTAGTTTAGTTTTTATGTACTTTAGCTTCGACAGAGATCATTTCCCACTGAAAACCGTTGACAGACTTCCTTTCTTGGAAGAGAACTTCCTGTTGAGCTTTTCAAAATGTCACTTTTCAACGTTTTGAGCGCCTTATTGACCTTCAGTGTGTTGACTGAATAATGGAAATCTAAAAAACCTGGCCAAATAACACCAGCGTGGACAGAATGGACAGATCAACACAGCGTTCTGGATATAAATGAACTGCCAATTGTTTTGTCGAGGAGAAGTCGTTGGACAGCTGCTTGTCTTCAGACATCTTTGGAATAAATAGTTTTTAAAAAAGGTTTTCCAGTAAATAAACTTGGCTAAACACCAGAGAGACATGTCTTTATATATTTGGGTGGAATTAGCCTTTAAGTTCATCTCACTAAGAGATCAAGTTTTGAAACTTTGAAAAGATGCATCGAATGATAACGTCCATAGCAGTGGTCTGTTATACAGGAATAACTGACTGCAGAAGCAAGTGTTCAATAACGCCGTGTGATACGTAAGATTTAGTGTATTTTATGACCAAGATAATAAAACTAATAAAAGTTTTTGGTCTTTTCTAAAAGTCTCCTTTATCGTTCAGCCCTGCGGAGCAAAATTACTGCAGTCTGAAACAACTTCTCTGCTGATTATAGCGGAAAAGAATGGAGGTGCAGCAGGTCGAGGATAAAACGCTGTAATCACCAATCAGGCAGGTACAAACACAAACTCTCCTGACAGCTCCAGCCTCAGAGGTTCACTGTGCTTGCAGTGAGCTCTCAAGCTTCCTGCAGTGACTCCATGTGAGAGGACACAGCGAAGCTTCAGAGTTAAACATCCACAATCCCCAATTCTTCAAAATGATCACATGATTCAGAAAAAGCTCAAGTTCTAAAGCTGCACATTTTTTCTCAGGTCAGTAATCAGATTTTCCTCGTTTGCCGATGACACATCGTCCGTTCCCGGCATAAATTTGACTCGACTAATTGTACAACACAACATCAATGTCACATTAGAGGATGAACACACAAGAGCAAGCAGTCTGTCAGCTGGTGATTAAGTCAGAGTGAAAAGGTCAAAGATTTGGATCAAATTTCCCGCTCTGATCTCTTTTGGCGATCCGCTCGTCAGGATCAGTCAGTCGGTGGCTGGTGGTTTTCCAAGTCTCGTATTTTCACCGTTAGATGTTTATAGTCTGTGGAGCTGGAGCTATCGTGCTGCGTTCGCGTGCTGGTGGGAATGTCCGCACGTGAGACGTCCAAGTTGGCCGCTAAGCAGTGTCACATTCCTGCGCTATTGTGCTGGAAAATCAAATCCAGAGGAGAAACGACAAACAAACGCTGCAGCTTCTCGAGCTGCTGGAGCGTTCGGCAATGTCATCTGCATAAAAACGTCCCTTCTCGTGAGCTCTTCGTGTCTGCGATTGATTAAATTTCACCTGTTTTCAATGCAAGTCAAGCAGTAAAGAGTGTTATCTAAAATCAAGTGGAGTTTATCTTGATGTTAGCGGAGAGACCTGCTGCTGTTGTTGTTAAGTGAAGTTGACTTCTGTTGGAAACAGGTTGAAATATTTCTGTTTTTTCACTCGTTTGCCAGAAAAATGTTTTTCAGGACTTAATTACAGACAGAACAGTCAGCGAGAAAACATCTTTTTGTGCCGTCTGCTCCGAGGAGCGAGATAAGACCGAGAAGATGCAGTCTGGAGGAGTTTACTGAGTAACCCATTAACTCACATGGCAGAACTTCAGAACCACACTGCTGCGTTTGCGTGTTTTCACTAAATTTAATGACACTAACTGGATGCCAGCTGTTTCGCAAAGCATGCAACTGAATTTTAGCTGTGTTTTAATGTGCTGTCTTGTGTTTTTGTATTTATTTGATTGCAGAGAGTGTAAAGGCAGACAGGAAATGAGGGGATAAAGAAAGATGGGCATGATATAGCAAAGCTCAACCAATCGGCTGCCAGCATGCCCCAACAACCTTAAATATCAAATTAAATTAAATGCACAGTAGTTATTGTGGTTGAGAGGTGCAGTACATTTGGATAAAGTGGAGTAAATGTTGTCAGACCTTCATTCAGTACGATAATACACCAGCAGGGTGAATCTGTAGTAATCTCTTTAAACTGTATTACAGCTGATGTTGGGAAGTCTATTTGGAGCAACGACTACACTTAGTTTAAAATGTATTATTTCTCTAGCTTTAATTTAAACGGTTACTAAAGCAGCAGAGTTAAACTTTGAACAGTTGCACACAAACACCTGTTTCATAAGCTCATTATTCAGATTTGCATTTCTCCCTTTTACATACAGTAAATATTACTGGTTCACTGTATCATGTGTTTATGGAAACGTCCAAGACTTTGCAGGAGGAAGTAGTTCTAGTAGTGCAGAGGATTTTATGGGTTTTTTTGTTTTGTTTTAGAGACAAAATAAAAAAAAACACAGGGATTTGATCTTTGAGTCTTTTACAAACCCAAAACTCAACATGGAAGAGCAGCAGCAGACCAAGAGTTGGGCTGCAGATTAAGGAAACAACATTAAAGACAAACAAGCAAAGTGTCAGAGAATCTGGGGCTCGTTCATCAAAGATCTCAGGGAAACAGATTTAGCTCATTTGGGTTTTTAAGTGTCAGCAAATATGTAAAGAAAGATGATTTAATGTACTATATTTATTTAACTTTTTTATATATCACATATATATATATGCCTATGTTTATGTTTTTATTCTTTTCTTCTTCTTCTTCTTCTTAAGAACCCTGAAAACATGTAGTTTAAAACAAACCTCAGCTCTGACCCTCCTAGCTGCTAGTCATTTACAAACCCCCCCTGGTTGTGACCCGCTGAGGATAAGACCTGCACTTAATACCCAGCATGTAAATATGATGTACTCCACGTCGGTGCGTCCACGTGCTCCTGCAGCCCGGTGCAGACAGACCGTGCGGCGAGGCGCCTCGGCCCACTGTGAGGTCTGTAACGCCCAACTAAGTGGATCCAGCGGAAACTCTGCTCGGTTTCAGACGAGATTACAATCACACGGGCCGCATCTGACGAGAGCCAATAAAAGCACAAAGGGTGGAAAAGACCCAGCGCTGTGTCGTTAAAGACGGGACTGACGGGGGGTTAAGTGTAAACTAAATGCAGGTTTACTGAAGATTTCAGCCCCCGAGGGCCGAGCACACACGGCTTTGAATGGAAACACTTTCAAGAGCTGCTTTTCAACCTGTCGTGTGAGGTTTGCCTCATAGGACAACACATATGTGAATATTAAACAACAGGGGGGGGGTTTAGAGTCAATTAGTCTGTTTTTGTGTGACTGACAACCTGTCATTACCTAAATTCACAGGAAGTGGTAAATCTCACCTGACTGGTGCGGATCAGAGATC
Source organism: Pempheris klunzingeri (assembly GCF_042242105.1). Lineage (NCBI taxonomy): Eukaryota > Metazoa > Chordata > Actinopteri > Acropomatiformes > Pempheridae > Pempheris > Pempheris klunzingeri. Next base: position 2,190,458 of record NC_092029.1, on the reverse strand, counting down.
TAAACAAGCTCAGGATTATCTGTTACAGCTTCAGTCGAGTCAAAGGGAATTAATAGGAGAACAAGATGCTGTTTGATATTCAGGATCTGATCCAGCTAACAGATGGCAGACAGAAGGTTTCTGATCCAGGATGAAGGCCTATGAAACAGACCAATTATGGGAGTCTTTTGACCATTTATACCTGGAACAGGCTGATCCCAGACCAGATCTTTACATCCAAACAGGTTTAAGATGTGAGCTTCACGTCCTCCAGCCCCCATTAGATTACTGGAACTGGAACAAAACCCTGCAGCTGCATTTTTGCATCTTCACACTTGCTTTATATTTAGTTTTCTCTTTGTAAATCTCTTTCAATTCCTCTGTTTTCCATATAAAACCCTTTAAAACTCCCTCAGTGTATCAACTGTGTTACATAAATCTATTTATCTCTACACTTACTGTTTCAGTTGTACTTTTTGTGTTTTATTTCTACATCAAATGTGAAAATACAGTTGTCCTCTTCTGAGTAAACACATTTAATATCAGTTTAAAATGATCGTTTATTGGTTTTCTATTGTATTATTCAGGACGACTGTGTTACAGCCGTTTCATTTACAGTCCTGTGTTTTTACTGTGGATCTGTTTTATAGTTTAAACGTGACTTTTAAATAAAGAAAGTGAAGTCTCAAGTCTCCTCTACAGCTCTCTCTAACTATCGGTGCAGTTGGACGATTATTTACCGGCAATGTTTCCTACACGTTATTTAGTCTTCCTCACATTTCTGTTTTGAATGTGTTGAGCTGATGATGTAACGACATGAGTGAGAGTCGCTTTAAAATCCTGGAGATTAGTTAGTAGTATAAGTACTATGGGGGAAGTGAACCAAGAGAAAGATGAGGCCTCTACACCATCCACACAGCCCCTACGGTGGTCACAAGGGGACAAACTTAGTGGATATTAGCAGCACAAACAGAGAAACCACACATTGTGCAGCACATCAGACTGCAGGATCACATGTTGCTGCACCTTCACAGGATAACGTTTCATCAGAGCAGGCACACAGCATTAAAAAACCCATTTAACACTTTTTAATGCCTTGAATGTGAATTTAAGGCTTTTTAAGGACGTGTAGCCGCCCTGCTAGAGCACAAACAAACACTCCACACAGCCCTGCAGGACGGAGTCAGCCTGCCACATCTAAATAAAATGCTGCATATACTCCAGTAATCAGCAACCTTCAGCGCTCCTGTACTTCAGAGAGCCTGGGGGAAGCTCCTGAGGGGGAAACGCAGCTTCTTCTGTTATTTCTAATCTGCAGAACTATGTCTGATGCTGCACTCGTGGTTTTGAAATGCACCGAATGAGAGCCGTGGTCTCACCTCCTGGGTGGGTCCTCCAGCCACGGCCACGTAGGTGACGCGGAACTTGTCGACGGGGCCGTCGGGCGGCGTCCAGGTGGCACGGAAGGAGCGGTGGGTCACCTCCGAGGTCACCAGGTTGGTGGCCGCCTCCAGCGCACCACCTGAAAAGGAAAGAGCGGGAGCTGGAATATGACCTGACATGCCAAGTATTTCCCACCGTGAACCCTGCCGCCACAAATCTGCCCCCGTCGACAGACGGCCGCCGTATATTTCAGCGTCTCTGAAATGCTTTTCCGCGGCTGTGCTGTAAATAATTTTTAGTATTTCCCCTTAACTCTGATTTACAGACAAAAAACACTTCAGTGTGAGAGTTTCCATCAGATGCTTGGAGTCGTGTTGCAACGTCTTCTGATGCTCTGAAATAATGGAGGTTGTCAGGAGTCAAATTTATCTCCCTGCATTTTTTTTGGATCTGATCTGTTTTTCTATCTTTAAGAGCAGAATTGATTTGTGGGCAACAGAACGTGTCGTTGTTCTCATCTGGGCATTACAACATCATTTGTGCTCGTCTACAGCCGCTGGTTTCATCGCTCGCTAAAAACAGCTGCACGGAGGAAGTCTAATTCTGCTGATATCCACGTCTCTACTTAGACTAAAGGTTTACGTTGATGCCCTCACAAGCAGAGCGACGTTCACGCCCTCCAGCACCTGTAAAACCAAATGAAAGCCCATAGTAAAAATTCAAAAATATATGGTTGTCAGTCTTAAACCCTGTGGCTCTGCAAATTCCGGAAAAGCATAACCTGAAGTTCCCATCTGTCTCCTGCCACCAGTAACGACTACAAAGGTGTAAATCTGACTCAGCGGTAGTCAAAGAAACAGGGAGAGGAATTACAGCTGCGAGCAACAGCGGCCACTACATCAGTCATATAGTCCTAATACATCATCTGCTACTAGCTAATGATATCGATTATCACACATTCAGCACACTGCTCTTCTCTTTAGCTTCACATCTGATAAACTAAACAAGCTCGTCTTGCTTCTTAAACATTTGGCGACAAATGGAAAGAGGGAATCTTTTGTTCATCACTTCATCTGGTTGCCTTTCTACTATTTATGAAGTCTTTAAGTATGTTTGTACAGTTCTGGTTATGATCTCTCTCCACACTTGTATTGTAGAAATGCACAACCAACAAAGGAAAGATGAATTTGATTGACTGTGGCACCTCCTTCCTTCTCAGATGTTGTTTATGGTGCCACCATAAGGGAAATATGTCTGCATTCCCTGCAGCATTTCGCCTGGTTTTATTCTTGGGAGGGTAAAAACCAATTTGTGGTCGAAACAGAAGAAGAACTGGAGGCGTACGGGTGCTTTGTTTTGTTTTTCGTTTCTGCAGCTTCTGCAAAAATGTTTAGATCTGTGTTTGTTCCCTGATGAAGGCTAAACTTTCGTCAGAGGAAACAGAAGAAATAAAAAAATAAAAAAAACATGGATTTAACACATAAAGCAGGTAAACAGAAACAACCTCAATCTCTCAGAGACAATTTAAAATCCATTATCATTATTTCTACTTAATTTCATTTGACGTGGGAAAAAACGGACCCATTTATATCTACGACAAGATCACAACAAGTTTTGTTTTTAAATCATCCAACCTGTTAAGCTTCTCACTACATGAAGGACACTTCTCAAAGGCTGAAGGTTCTTTCTTTGATGAATGAATGAATGAATGAAAGCACATTTTCTCATGTAACCGTAAAAACCAAGCAGCTACGGCGTCTTATTGTCAGAAAACAAACTTTGGCCACTATGACGATGATGACGATGATGATGATGGTGATGATGATGATGGTGGCGCTACATGTGACTCTTTTCCTACCTGGACCCTTGACGCTGTTACACAGGTTGACCGTGAGGTCGTCAACGATGTCCAGCAGGAACTGGAAGTCGTTGACGTTGTACATGTGAATGTCGTCGGGGTCGGAGGCGATGGACCTCAACTCGTTCTCATCGGCGTTCTTCACACCTGAGAGAGAAAAACCTCAAACTTAGACCCAGAAAAAGGACCGACGTGCGTCTGTATCTACTTCATATCTTCATGGCCAAGACTCGGTTAGTTTCAGGTTGTTCAGACTGAGAAACTCTCTCACCGATTGCGTAGAGCTCGATGCCGCTGTCTCTCAGGTTCTGCGAGTTGAAGACGATCTCGTCCTGAGACTTTCCGTCAGTGATCAGGACGCCGATTTTGCGGGAGTCGGCACGCATCCCGACGTTGGGTTTGAAGTTGTTCTGAAGGATGTAGTTCAGGGCCATTCCTGATTGACGGGAACAAAGAGCAGAGTGTCACAAATCCTCCGAGGACGACAAACAAACACTAAATATGACCTCTAGTCATTACACTTGTACGAGTGCATTCATTCTTACAATGAGTCAGTAAACAGTGTGACATCAGGCAACGTGTCTTTTATATTTTTACAAAAAATCGTATTTCTTTTTGAGCAGAAACTAGTTTTCTTCAGCTAACAGACCCCATTAAAAACATTTGGATCCCAAATCTGGATCAGTCTGAGCCCAGCGTAGGTTGACCAAAGTGCTGTTTACTCACCCGTCATGGTGTTGCCTCCTTTGTACGGCAGGTTGGCGATGGCGTTCAGCAGGGACGTCTTGGTCAAGTGGGCGTTCAGGTGCCACTCGGTCTTTGGGTCTCCACTGTACTGAGCCAGACCTGCAGAAAACACACACACACACACACACACACACACACACACGTGATGTGTGAAAACACCAAACAACCCCAAAATGATGCCAAGTACAGTTTTACCAACAAAAAACTGCAGTAATTAAAATCACAGTAGCAGCAGCAGTATAATGAGCTGTACTGATAGAACAGCAGTAGCACTAGTATTCATAAGGAACATTGCTAATAAGAGGTACAGAGGTGGAGACATCATCAGACATCACACAGGTTGTTTTATCAGAACACAGCAGCAGTGGTTGTATCAGTATTAGTAGTATTTAAAGTAGTCATAGACTCCAGCTGGTACTTTTAATACGTTCTAAGAGAAGTGACCATGTAACTTATTTTAAAGGTGCTTTATGAAGTTATCATCATTATTATTAGTATTATTTGGTTACTGTGGTAACAGCAGTGAAAATATTACCAATCTGGACTCTGTCGGGGCCGATGTCAAACACGCTGACCATGCGAGCGATGAAGTTGCGGATGGTTTTGAAGTTGATGCGGCCGATGCTCCAGGAGCCGTCGACCAGCAGCACGATGTCGGCCATCGCTGAGGTCTTACACTGAGTGTCTGCGGGGAGGAGGAGGAGGAGGAGGAGGAGGAAGAGGAGAGGGGCAGTGAGCGAGACGCCTGGTACACCGCAGACACCCACCACGAGTGTCCACATCAGATTCACATGAACCGTTTGAGGCGAGCGCGAGCGGAGAAAGTGTGGAAACAGTGAGAGGAAACGTTGTGGGGTGCATGAGGGAGGAGAGGAAGCTGAGGAAGAGGAGCACAATCAGACTCTGACAATCACAAGATGACGATAACGTTTGTACAGCAGGATGTTTTACACAGAAGTATGCAGCAGAAATGATCCACACTGGTAACATATTGTGTAACATCTGTCATTTCTGGATTAACGGCTCTCTCTTCAGGGCCTTTCTCTCTCTCTCTCTCTCTCTCTCTCTCTCTCTCTCTCTCTCTCTCTCTCTCTCTCTCTCTCGCTGTCTTCCAGCACAGCGAGTTGTTTGGGTTTTTACATCCAGCGGTGAAATCAGCCCTGCTGTGGTCTCCTCTGAGGCCGTCCCCTCTGACAGCAGGAGTCGGCCTCCCTGACGCTGTGATATACGAGGCCTCCTGCTCCCAAATGTTAACGCACATTCCTGCCTCAGGCACCTGTAGGGGTGAAAAATGGCCGCCCGTCCTCTTTTCTAGGACGACGTGCCAGGCGCCTGAAAAAAAAAAAAAACCCGGCCCCTGTGTGTGCAATTGAAAACAGGTTAGGAGACAATCGATTCCTTTTTTTTACATTTTTTTCAATCAGCAGGCCGTAGGAACAGATGCTTGAAGAGGATCAGAGTTGGATGCTCGGCTGCAGTCTGTTTGAGTTATACCACCGGCGGTAAACAACATGCTCATGTGTCCCTCCAACATTCATTAATAAAAGCAGATGTCGTAAACAGAGGCAGCCTTAAGAGGCATCTAATACGCTGCAGACGACCCAGCGTCTCAGAGCAAGAGTCTGACTGTGGGATGTAAATCACCGCTGTCCCGCAGAGACTGGCAGCAATTCTGACTTTTGTTGTTCTTGCGCTCAGGCCAGCGGCTGATGACGCCTGAAACCTTAAAATTCAACGACCTTTCCCCCAAAATCGTGAATCGTTTGACAGAATCTGATGCCTTTGTGCCTCCATGAGCGTTTTGGTTCCCGTAATGTGATTTAAATCACTCTGGAGGAAGTGAATTCACCGCCGCAGGTGCATTTGACCCGAGTGTCATCATTCTGTTGATAACTGTCTAAATCTTGGAGGAGTGAAAGTTATTTCCACCTACAAGCATTTTCCGGAGCTTTCAGCACGGAGCATGACGAGCAGCCATTTTAAGCCATCTTGGACGAGACTTTGTTGGATTAGCGTAGATAGAAATCATAAAATCTACTGAGCCCACATCAACAGATCTAATTCATGTCAACTGAGCAAACTCCACCAGGATTCAGCTGAACACTGCTCTCCCTTGTCTCCCTTTATGGCTTCTATTTATATCTAGTTTCATGGTTTTATTTTGTAGAAATCTTTCCACTCATATGGAGGTCGTAGAATTTTAACATTTCAGTGTTCAAAAATAGTAAAAACACGACTTTACTCCAGATAACGTCGAGCGGTTCGACAAAACGTGGCTGGAAACCAGCAGAGTTCTCTCACTTCACTGTCACGTCAGGGAAATTAAAAAAAGACTAAAGCATTTAATGACCTGTAAAAAAGAAGGTCTGAGCAGCGTGTGAAGGACGGCTGGACGCAGCGCTGCCAGACCATATGGGCCCGTCACAGAGGCTGGATTAAAGCCTCCACTAAGCAGTTTAATAATATACGAGGATCTCTGAGTGGAACCTCGGTGGAACATCCTGGCCTGTTCCCCTCTGGGTGGGCAGTCGGTCACCGTTTCTGCTCCCAATTACGGCAGGAATTTCTGCCGAGGGTCAGCACCTCCTCGGGGTCTCATGAGAAGCATAACATTTTCCTAACTGCATTCATGCCGGCGGCAGCTAACGTTCCCGATATGGAGTCTGTAATTGCAAGCAGAGTCCTTTTCCTCTCTTCGGACGACATAACAACGGTAAACATCTACTTTTAAATGACTTTAACGCGTTGGAGCAGCAGATGTTTCACAGCAGGGTGCTAACGAAGATTCACTGTATGTCTGTGGCTGCTCACACGCTGGCAAAGACGTCGCGCATCAATCTATATCATCAGTCTATAAATGTTAGTGTCAACACTGCAGCACATGCCTGCTAAATGACATGTCGTTGTGCTCCCGGTGAGATACGGGGGAGGCGAGTGAGCGCGAGCCAAGCAGCTCAGATTAATTTGTCGTAATCATAATCATGTGCGTCGCATTTCTGCCTGTGATTCCAAAAAGACAGTGACATTAAATCCCTTCGACAAGGAATAATTCAGTGTTCTGGCTCTGGGCGGCACTTCGCCGTCAGGCCTCTCCTGCTCTGAAACGACTGGGATGGGAGAGCGTCTGGTCTGCAGGCCTGCTCTTTAAGGGTGGCAGTGTGGTGCGGTCATCAGCTTTTACCAGAAGGATAAGCAGGAGGCGTGTAGGGCTCTTCACTGAGGGTCGTCCTCTGCTCTCCTGCCAGAGGCATACTCTGCCCTCCGTCAAACACCCCAAACACTGCAACCTGGTACTTTGTTCCCGACCTGAGGGGGAGAAAAAACATTTCACAGTCTCAGTTAGAAGACTTGCACAGTTTGGAAAAAGTAGCTTCTGGTCTTTGAGATGAATGATTTACTTTAATAAACTTTAAAGCTACTAAAATGAATTTTCATTTTGTGTGACATGACCAGCAGGTGCCTTTGTTTTGGAGGTGAGTAAAACTTTTCTTCTTTAGAGCGCGGCTGTTTGTAGAAGACATGGCGGTGAAGTTATGTATGTAATATGATGACAGTGAACTTTGTTTTAGTGCTTATACCAGCGGTGCTTTCAGATGCAGCCGCCGTGTTTCCTTCAAACTTCACTACATTTGTGTTTTAATCTACCGACACAAGATTGCAGACGTTCAAACTAATCCAGGAAGGTGGACGTTAGAAATGAATGGACGCCTGATTCTGGTACCAGGTCTTATTGGAGAAACTCAAATAGCTGTAACATTGCTCCCTTCAAAGCCACCAGACTCCATTCACAAAAACAACAATTTAACCTCCCAGGGGGTTTCTGGTCGACCACTGCCTCGATCAGTTAGTTTATGTTACTGTTTCTTACGTAGGATCCAACCAAACCCTTTAAAACACCAATGCAACAAAAGTTTTGTACCTAACACTCATCTCAAACCCAAAATATGTAAAAAAAACTAGAGAAATCTTACCTGAGTTCCTCCAGAACGACTGTGTTGTCATAGGGGCCGACCACGAGCTCCTCAAGGTCAATATCATTCCCAGAGGGGTGAAAGGTCACTTTGTAGCCCCGAACATCTCCGGGCGCCGGATCCCAGGAGACTCTGAAGCTGGTTTTTCTGGGCTCTGAGGTCTGAAGGTTCCTGGGAGCCTTGAAGGGCGACACTGTAATAGAAGAACCCGGCCAGAACTTCAGGACAAACTTGCACGGAACAAAAGTTTAACACAACTGCAGAGATTGGCAGAAGGTTTTAAGATATGCAGCCGCACCACATTCAAGCCAGTTTCTCATTAGTCCATAATACAATACCTTGAACCCGGTGTCATTTGTTAAAAAGCCCAGTGTCATGCTGTGTGTTAGTAATGGTAGTGTGACTGAGCATGTGTTTAACTGTGATTTTAGTGTTCTGGTGAGAAGACGCTGCTTCTTCGCAGCGCAGCAGCACCTGGAGTGTGAAAAATATTCATCTTAACAAGTCGTTTAAACTTGAAGTCGGTCCTGAAATCTTATTTTTGGTGGAACAATGGGGGGAAATAAATCTGCAACTTGGACGACAGAATATGTTTCCAAGGCAGGATGGTGTTTCTCCTCACAAGTCACAAAAAACTGTTTTGTTTCTGCAGCACTGATGTCTGATAGAAGATGTCAGAGGCCAGTTTTCAGATAGAAAGTCCTTCTCCTTACATTGAGCAGTAGAGATTAGCCTCAATGAGCTAAATTAGTGGATGTCTATGGCATCAAGGAGCAGGTTTTTCTCACAACTAGCGAAATATACCTTCAGTACTTTGCATATTTTGACCTAACATTGAAAAGTTTACTATAAAAGTGTCAGAAATATGCAGATTTGCAGACCCCAACCCCAAGAACCCCAATGTAATTGATCAGTCATTGCACCTGATCACAGTAGGTCCACTAAAAGAGCTTGTTTTAGCCACTGACAGGCTCAGAGTGTTATTCTAAGTGTGTGACAGCATCATGGAAAGGATCCCTACAGAGAGAGACCTGGAAGATCCTTTTGGTTTCAACCACAAACAGCCGTTATATCGCTCTCTGCACACACACCAGACTACATTCATAAAAATAGGGATTTTAGAGAACAGGACACAGGAGCTGCTGGTCTGCTGCTGCATCGGTCAGTTAGTTTGTTTGTGTTATTCTGTGACTTTGGTGTTGTAAAGGGTGAGTTCACACCCAACACAATATTTGTGTAACCTATGATAAATAAATTAACTAACTGATTGAGGCAGCAGGAGACCAGCAGCTCCTGTGTTCTGTGAAGTAAAATCCCTGTTTTAGTGAATGTAGTCTGGTGTGTGTGCAGAGAGCGATATAACGGCTGTTTGTGGTTAAACCAAAAGGATCTTCCAGGTCTCTCTCTGTAGGGATCCTTTCCATGATGCTGTCACACACTTAGAATAACACTCTGAGCCTGTCAGTGGATCAAACAAGCACTTTCAGTTTAGTGGACGCAGTTTGATTGGTTCATTCACCAGTTGCTCTGCCAATTCTAAAGGTTTTTATACCTACTAGTCAGATTTTTGGATTTCAAACATGTGAAAAAGGGGCCCAAGTTATGTTTTAAGGGCACTTTTACACATTTGTGAGGAAATGTAATAATATGAAGGAATCACATTATCTGATACAGAGTGAAGGGTCAACAGAAACCGACTGATTTGACATGTGGCTCTACAGGAAGAAGTCCTCACTGCTTCCCTAATCTGAGAAGAACTGCTACTTGATCCCATTGACATCCAGCAATTGAGCTAAAACAAGCTAATCCAACCATTCAACAGAGCTTCTGCCTGCACACAGAGACCAAAGCAGCACATCCATAGAGTTTAAGATTAAGATTTAAGATTTTATTTCATTCCACCAACGATAATGTTTTAAGGATGACAGCAGGTTTAAACGTCTTGGCTAGGATGGACATGTTTCTGCAGTGTACTGTCTGTCATAGGGTTGAATTATGGACCAACGTACGTGTCGTTCCTACTCCTTGCCTTGCTTTTCCTTCCCCGCGCTTGTAGATGGGGTGAACGGTGATGTTGTAAGTGGTCAGGGGCTGGAGGCGCTTCATGACGGTGGACGTGGCCGTCCCCGGGATCTTAAGGGCCACCTCTTTCCCCCCAGCACTGGGAACGTGCTTCAGCCGGTAGTGGCTCACCTTGCCCGGCGCCGGCGTCCACCGGACTTTCATGCTTCGCTCGGTCTCATCTGACACTGTCAACTGTTTACCAGCAGCAGAGGCTGAAAGAGCAAAAAGTACATTTTAGAAAATGAATTCAGTAACAACATGAGCTCTTGGGTTTAAAAGAAAATCTGGTATTTTTAAACCTGGGCTCTATTTTTTCATATTTCAGGTGCAGTTTAATCCTTTGGGGCTCTGACAGGCTCAGATTCTTTTTGGTTTAACCACAAACAGCTGTTGTATTGCCCAATTTAAACTCACCAGACTCCATTGACAAAAACAGTAATTTTACCTTTCAGGCTATGGGAGTTTTTGGTCTACTGCTGCCTCGATTGGTTAATTTGTTGGTGTTATTGTGTCTTATACAAATAGTGTGTTGGAGCCGAACTAACCCTTTAAAACACCGGAGTCACAGAATAACACAAATAAATTAACTGACTGAAACGGCGGCAGACCAGCAACTATCAAGTAAAATCCCTGTTTTAGTGAATGTAGTCTGGTGTGTGTGCTGTTTGTGGTTAAACCAAAAGGATCTTCCAGGTCTCTCTCTGTAGGGATCCTTTCCATGATGCTGTCACACACTTAGAATAACACTCTGAGCCTGTCAGTGGATCAAACAAGCTCTTTTAGTGGACCTACTGTGATCAGGTCCAGTTGTCCCAAAGGATCACGTTACAGCCATTATACCTGTTTGTTGCCTGTTCTTCGCTGCCAGAAGTTTTGAACCCATTTTTTTTACCATTTTGAACTCAAAGCATGTAAAAAATAGGGTCCAGGTTTTAAAAGTACCACAATTATCCTTTAAGATTAACTTTTAAACCTAATATTTCTATAGTCAGAAACAAAATTTGTTTTTTCATATATATTTAGATGTAAGTCAATTAGAACTGCAAAGATCCATTACATTAGTTTCCTCTGGTGGATACTCAACAGCCATAAACAATTATTTTTCATCTAAACCATTAAAGCATCCGTCTTTCCTTCTCTATTTTCAGGCCAAGTGCGGCTTCCCTTCATATTCCTTCCACAAGCGTTATGTATTCATAACTGCAGGCATAACCGCTGAGTAATACCATCAGCTTCATGCCAAAACTAATTGGTTATGAATTAGGCATTTACCCAGAGGTGATCAATTTGGAGGAAATGCTAACCACATTTTCCTTTTCCCCCGAAACAACCAAAGTCCTATAAAATGAACTAAACTTATTCCGATGATTCTGCAGGTGATTAAAAAACATTGCAGGGGAATAATATGTATATTTAATGATCCCGAGGAAAGTTTTTCAGACTGCTTAACTCCACTCTGGTGTTTTTTATTGGCGGAAAAGAAACACGGCATCCAACTTTTCAACGTGTTGATATATTTGGAGAAATCTGTGAAGCTGGAGATGCAATCGAGGAACAATATGTCCTAAAACGAGTCCGTTCTTCTACGTGTAGCTTTGTTTCAGGTGGCCTGTTTGGGCTCATTTGGACGTATCCGATTTCCCGTGCGTGCTCACAGAACGAGGATTGTGTCGGCATTTCTAGAGCGCACTGTGCCTCTGCTGCGGTGTGTTAGCGTGATGCTCACGGCGCGTCATCCCGAGGACACACACGCTGTACCGAAACATTCAGGACGGACAAACTGTCACCACGTCAGCTTGAAAAGAATCTGAAGTGAACACCTTAGTATAAATTTGGATTTTATTTCCACTGACCGTGACGCAGAGGCCTCTTTGGAAAACGATTCAAGTATGTCAGCCTTGAAATCAGTTTTGTTTTTGTGATAAAAGGAAGTATTGGATCCACTCTGGCTCACGCTCATGTGGCGAACCGCCCTGCAATCAAAACATAGAACCTCCTGCCAAATGTCTGATGCTGAGAATAGAGTAGAAACCTGCTACGCTTCCCTCTGAGGGGTAAAGAAAAGGGTCCGGGGCCTGAACGCCGGATTCAAACATCTGGATCGACCCTCCTCGCGGCTGCAGAGGTGATCTGAGAGCAGCTGATCTCTGCGTCCTCGAGCCGCGACGTTCAACTTCAGTGCTCACGTCTAAATATCTGTGCTGTCCAGGTTATTTTTCCAGGATCTCCTTGATCAACATTCACTAAAATACAGACGATTGTTTCTTTGGAAGAATCTCACTAAAACGTAAATGTTCCCATGTCACATTTAGCTGCATTATTACTGTTCACACTTCCTAATGCACCTTATTATTAACTAGTGATTGTGTTTTATCTTTAGTTTGTTTTATTCTTAAGGCGTCTACTATGATGACAATGTTCATTATTATGCACAATATTTCTATTAAATCTTAAATCAACTAATAAATAAAACAAAATAAATCTACTTCCGTTATTACAATCAGCGTCCACACGGTCATTACTCAGAAAAAAAACATGTGAAAAGGCAGAAATTAGCAAAGATTTGACATTTTTATGGGTTTTATGGTGATGTAACATTTTTATCAATTTTGTTTTACTGCTAAAGCTTTGGGGAAATATGTGGTCATTGTTTTTAGCTTTTTTTCTATTTATTAGTATGACTAGTGACATTTATATAAGGGTGGAAACCTCTTTTATTGAACCTTTATCTCTCAGGGAATATTCTCCTTCAGACTGAAAATCTCTTTTCTATTTCTGTCTCTGTCTTTTCTCTGGATGTGGAAATAAACCAAAGCAAACGTTAACCTTCAGTGGAGCTTTCCTGAACATACAGACACGGAAACACACATGAGAAGTCTGAGACCACACTGAAAATCTTTGATATTTTCACGTAAACCTGGAAACAATCAGCAAGTCTGAGGTTTCAGGAGCATTTATAGACACAAGACGTCATGAGGAAGAAATATTTAAGATTCTGCACCAACTCTAGTCATCAGATTTAAGCCAGTTTGTGGCATTTGACCTTCAGTACAAAGAAGCACAAATTAAATGCCATAAATTTGCTTAGAAATAAGGCAGAAGCTTAAATATTTGTTCTAATATTCATAATATCTTGTGTCTTTAATGGTATTTAAAGGAAATTTAAAGGAACTGTTGTTCTGACTGTACACAGAGAGACAAGTTTCTCCACAGTCAGATTCCTTGTTTGCTTGTACAAACTACAAACAAATAAAGTTGCTTCTGATTCTGAAATATAAACAGCAGTCTCACCGTCGGTGGTCTCCTGTCCCGTGAGCGGCCCGCTGTCTTTGTGATCGTAGGCGGCGACCACAGAGACCTGGTAGAGCGTCTCCGGAGTCAGACCCTCCAGGACGCTGCTGGTTACGTCTCCCGGCACCGTTTTCTCTCCGGCCTCCTCCGAGAACAGCGACTTCCATCGAAGCCGGTACATCTTCGGGCTGCCGGGCGCCGCTGTCCAGGACGCGGCAAAGCTGGTGTCGGTCACGTCGCTGGTGACCAGGTCTTTAGGGGGGCCCACCTCTGAAAGAAGCAAACAGGTTATAGTGAATACATACTAGAATATTTAGTGAAAAAGATAAAACAGTTTGTGACCCATTCCTCTTTTGTTCTTCGAGCTGTTTAGATTCTGGACTAACATTTAAAGACACACTCGCTGATTTTGCCCCCAAATCCCCTCGAAATCAGAACAGATGTCTGTGAGCAAGTTTTATATGGTATAAAGTCGTACTGGCCGTGTTTCTCAAATGTTCTTTCCATTATTTGTCAGTTTTTTCTTCTTTTTTTTTTTTTAAATCCATCTTCCCTTTAAAACAAAGGAGCCATTTGGACGTGCTGGCAGATCAGATTTATTTTCTAAAATGGAAACTATTAAAAGGCCATCGAGTGGACAGAAGGACTGAACCACTCACCGCAGCTATAAAGGACAGCGATGACTGGAGAAACACATGTGATTTATATTCCTGAGGATATTTTGAAGGCGTTTCTGCTTCATTAGTGAGTGCAGAGCGTTGGGAGACAGGAGACATGGGAGAGGAAAGACATGAAACATGTCAGGAAGTGGATGAAAGCGTCCGCTGAGCCAGACGGATAACGACTGGAGGAAGAAATCTCTTCATTGTACTTTATTGGACATCTTTACTTCATCAAATCAGCGCTTCCCTCTCTTGATGGAGCGCCAGCTGCAAACTTTGATATTCAGACACTTAAATCTAACCTCTTACCTTCTAACTAGCCTTCACCGAAGCTCTTTGGGGACCCAACGCCTGTCTCACTCTGAGTATCATAATGACCCTCTGACTTAAAGGAAACTTTCTTCTTATAATTTGGGGCTCATTTTCATTTCGAACTAAACTCAGTGAACTGTGATGGACGTTAAAAATGGACAGTTTGGGTAAAATGTCTTCTATTCGCCTTCGTTCTCTCTTCCTGGTAAGTTTGTCTAACTCTTCATGCTCGTGTAGAAACTCTCATCTCATCGTCTGACTGCTCGTGTTTTGTGCAACGTTGCAGCATTCAGAGACTCCGACAATAAACAGCGAGTAAATTTGTTTTGATCACTGATAGAAAAACAATGTGACAATAAAATTCAAATTGTAATAAACCTGAATTATTCTGTCAAATGAACCAGATCAGTGAACCTAATCTCAGTTCAACCCTGCAGCTAACCTGAATTTAACTGTGGTGCCATACGGCCGCTATTCGGCTATTTACACCCGGTCCGGTCACACAGTATTAGGTGTGATACTATCAAGATTAATACGGGGAATTTGGTCAAGGAGATCATCACATCCTGTGTGAGACCAACAGTAAAGTTCAGTAATTTATTTGTTATCTTATAGATTTCAGTTTTCTTTTATTATCATCCGTCTTCAGTTGCAGTTTGGTTAAGTTTAGGCCCCAAAACTACTAGTAAAAGATCGTTGGTTGGGTTAAAATAGTAAGTCAGATCCAAATCTAAAAAGCAGGGTACATTAAACACAAAATTCTTCTGTCTAACATGCTCCTTTACACCTGGATGCAAATATTTTTAAACCTAGACCCAAACTTTTCCACTTATTTTGGGTTTGAAATGACTGAGGCTTGTTTAAAACATCTACAAGACACCAGTCGATTCCTTCTGGTTGTGCATTTCCTCATAGAGATAATATAAACAGGTCATTTGTGCCAAACCGGCTCCTAAACAGATGGTAAACCAAGAATATAAATAGAAGTATTTGTGGAGGTTTTCGTGACTTCGGCTTAACGTGAAAGCTGCAGCACACAGAAGCCAAAACCCCTTAAAGATTCATTTAACCAACCGAGAGCAACACATATGGTGACTTTCCCCCTCAGACTGAGCAGCACGCTGGAAATATTTGTGAATGATGGAAGGAGGATGAGGAGGAAGAGGAGGAGGAGGGTCGATATGAAATTATAATCCTTCTTCAGACTTAGAGAAGGTGACAGCGTGTACAGAAGAGGCGCTGGAACGACCGAGAAGCCAAGTTTCCACAACGTGATAATTACCGCAGAACATCAGATCCGGCTTTATAATCAAGAGGGTGAGCGAGAAATAAATCACGTTCTAGCTTCTGCCAATTGATACAGATCTTAAGAGAGGGGGAAACACCAGGCTCTCCGGGTGTTTATAGTCGGAAAAATTGTTTCTGGACTGGATTCAAAAGAGCAAAATTCAGACTACTTCGTTTAAAAAAAACACAATTCACGCTGACGGGGCAGGAAAGTTAAAGACAAAACATCTGAGAAGAAGTTCGCCATGAAGGCCGTTTCCCTTCCTGCAAACTGACACCGGAAATGTCATTTTAATTTTTCTCTTAATGTCCAAACATGTGGCAGACAGAGGGAGCGCATCGAGTTGAGAGGCAGGCTTAAATTAAAAGGATTCACTTTCTCAGCGGCTTTAAATGCTTGTGGTAATATAGGAAATGCAGGTGGACTCTAAGCAGGCTTTTATTTTGAAAGGCTTCAGTATTTCTTGAATGGATTCTACTGTCTACTGGCTGTCATTTCATGTGTCGCTGAGTCGCCGTCCGTTCACCGGACAGACGCCACTGAAACCACCATTAGCAGAGAGCCGGGCGCTCCGCTGCTGCTGCTGCTGCTGCTGCCGCCATGTTTTATCTGCTTCAAGGCAGCGCTGTCCCTCAAAGCTGGAGGTCGAGTCTGGAGGCTTTCGAAAATAACAGCCGCAGACAGCCATCAGATGGAATATGGAAATATCTGGCATCTGCAGACGCCGACTCAAACGCACTCAGACCTGTTTTTCCACAGTCCATCAAGAGGCAAATCTGAAGAAAACCACAGGCAATTAAATGCACTTTGGAAGATATTTCCACTGCTGTGCATGTCATCCTCATCTATCTATCTATCTATCTATCTATCTATCCATCCATCTATCCATCTATCTATCTATCTATCACAGAGATGCATCTTGGAAGAAGAATATCGCCTGATGTTTCCAAGTGTAATTCTCTTTTCTTATGCATCTTTTTCATATTATTGTAATTATCGCCGTTTTCATTGCTGGAAATGTTTCCTGACGTCTCGTTCTTCGATCCAAAACCAAACTTTTGGCACAAAACCGCTAAACGTGTTTATAACATAACAACATAATAACAATTGGACTTTAAATGGAAACTTGAACATCTATAATCCCCGTGAAAACTGGGCAAATTACATGTGCTGAGGAGGCTTGTGTGATGAAGTCAAAAGCTCCAGAGCAGCGGCTGAATGGAACTTGTGAAATGGAAATGTTTTATCGGCAAATTTCAGGTCCAGTGTTTGATGCTACGTCTCTACTATCACAATAAAAGGTGGTTTAAAGTAGGAACGGTTGAGCTGTAGCTGTGCAAACATAGAAACAGATTCATTAGATCATGTCCTGAAATGCTGCTCGATCTCTGAGACACAGTTGAACAAACTCTTCTTTGACTGCAGTGGAGTCGATGTCTGTCGTCTACATGCTCTCCTACAGATTTCTGCCGTCGTTCTCCGAGCTGAAAAGTCTCCGTCCGAGACTCGGTCTGGGACTCCCTGCTGCTGAAACCTCACAGTCACACTGGAAAGTCTCTTGGCTTCTTACTTTGTGTAAACTTGGCGACTCGAAATGTTCCATCTACCGTCGGCCATTTAAAAAAGCAACGTGACGCGCAGAGAGCGACTGCAGCTTCAGCACAGGTGGCCCAGCTGTGATGGAGGGAAGAGCAGCCAGTCTGGCCGTGTTGTTGGTGCTCAGCTTCGGCCCCTCGTGTGGTTTTAGTGCAGCCATATTTTCGGAGCATCCATTAATCTATTCGTTGTCAAAAAGTCAAATCCAATGATGGACGATATGAAGGAAACATTTTCTAGATGAGTGGCTCCTAAAGTTTTCATCAATCTTTTTATTAATCACAGGGAAACATCTGTTCACAGCCAGTTTGTTCTTTTGTTCTTTGTCCCTGTGCTAACTTTTATCTGAGACCAAAAACGTTCTCTGGTTCATCACGACTCTAAACTAGGAACCAAACTGAGACCGAGCGAAGCCCGACTGTGGCCGAAAACCTGCAGCTTTCAGGGGACCGAACTGGAAAGTAAATGTTTGGAAACTGACTCCAGGAGCCTAATACAGGTGTAAGACTGTAAAAAGCTAATTTCACTTTAGTTTGGCAGGTCAGAACAAGCTGGAGGTCCCAGACTGATCGCACCAACAGCTACGATCAAGAGAAAAGAACTTTCTCATCAATCTAATCAAATCTTCATCCCGGCTTTACGACTTTTCGCTTCAGGCTCCAAGTGGAAGCCGTGATAATTGTGTGATTTCATTGACGCACAGTTTGTTTTCCTTTAGTGATCCCTGAAGTGTTCCCGTCTTGGAGGGTTTTCCGTCCCACGGCAGCGTCACGCTGTACTGCTCCTACAATCAGGATGTCCTGGTTAGCGTCGAGTGTTTGGGGTCCTTCCAAACGAGCGTTAAAAGTGAAGGACTTGGTGAGGAGGAAAAAGCCAAAAGCAGCTGCAGAGCTTTTTTATATCAGCTGTGGACAGCTTTGGGCCAAACAACTCAGCGAGATGGACCACATCTATCCAACTTGAGCTTTACGCAGGGATCTACTGTGCCATTGTTTGAACAAATCAGGAACTACTGAAAACAAAAGTCTCTCTGTAGCGTTCATACAGTAGTTTGATTTGATTTATCCCAGAAAGCATCATAACCTGCTGATTTTGGCATCAAACAGAGTTTTCCATTTTAGCATCACGCGGTTGTAAACAGAAATCTGTGGCGAGGCCCAAACTTTAACTTAACACAGGCTCTTACTGTACAATAAGAGTTTTTACAATAAGAAAGAGTGAGCTCACTGCTTTTAATGTGGGTACAGTATCGGTGCAGCGGAGGTTTCCACTGCTTGAGCTCCACATGTGAGGGAAACAAAGGTAATGAGGAGCCTCCTGCCAGCTGCCTCTGATGTGGGCCAACACCAGGGATGTCTGGGGGCCTCACCGGCACACTTCAAGTGTCCTCAAGCCGAACCAGACAGTGAACGCAGCACAGTGGAACAACCGAGCTGTGCCGGTAGCCCTCACCGTCAACGCGAAGCATCGGAAAGAAATAAAAAACGAAATAATTGATTGCATGGCACCGCGATCAGGGTGGCGAAGCACAGAGACTGTGTGCAGCACTAGTAAATTCCAGGCAAGCCCTCACAGGGAGGAGAGGAAAGAAAGGCTGCAGCAAAGAGGGAGGAAGAGAGAAACAAAGAATCAAAGAGAACCGGGAGGAGAGGTGGGAAAGACAAAGACGAGAGGTGAGAACGAGAGACGGCGTGAAACACAAGGAGACATAAACAGAGAGGAAGACAGAGGCAGGAATGAGTCAGTCCTCCCAGCTGGGTCACATTCCTGTCCGGTCTTGCTGTTTCTCATCTTTACCTACGAGCGACAAGACGTTTCCAAGAGGACACGAAGCTACAAACTGATGCCTGACACTTGCGATAGTGTCTTATTTAGATAACACGTGCTGCTACCATGGCTGTAGAAAGAGTTGACGGCTCCTTTGAACGTTGTGGATGAAGCCAAAAAAAGACTTCCCAGGTGTAAAAAGTACCCAGATCTCCTTCATCGTGGCCCATCGTGCCGGCTAACTTCCTGTTAGCCCTTCGCTAACCTGAATGGGGACGAAATGATTTAATCTTGTGTCTCTTCTAGACTTTCCAAATGTTATCGGACTGAATGGATCAAACTCGATCAGCAGGCATCTCTTTCACAGTGTAAGTCTGTGGAAAAGAGACTTTTTGGGCCCAATGGCGCCACGTGACGGCCTGACACACTTCCTGGGGCCTTGACTGCTCTTAGCTACTGAAGATAATGGTAAATGAACAAGCACATGAGTTATAGAATAATGAAAGTTGCAGCCATGTTGTAAACATCCTTTCAGTTCTGGTTTGACTTTTTATATTCTGAATTTGCCCGTTTTTCAATTCAAAGGGGAACTTGAAACTATTTTTCAGATGTGAAATTCAGACCACAGAAATGAATTTTCAGTAACGTCACTTCAGCGCTGATAGTAACCGCACACTGGACGTCCTCCTCCTCACCGCCGCTCTCTGCTCATATTTATTATTACTCTCCTGTTACTGACCTTTGAAGCCTCCCTGGATGGAAGAGCAGGCTGGCTTTGCTCCGGAGGCCACGCTTACACACCGCCTTGCATTAAATGTTTGTTTTAAGATCTCCTCGGATGATTTGGTCGTCTTCCAGGGTTTAGTCACAGCAATTACAGCGAGACCTCAAACATTAGCTGTGGTTCTTGACTTGAATAAAAATAGTGTAATCGCTTAATCTGGGGGGATCAGCAGGTCACAGCTGTGGAGATAATGTCTAGCTTTGAGTTAGAAGACTTTATTTTACATCTCTACATCGGCTGTGGAGCCAGATATGTTAGTATATTTATCATTCTCTGCATCTTCTGCA
The DNA here is from genome assembly GCF_042242105.1 of Pempheris klunzingeri. Lineage (NCBI taxonomy): Eukaryota > Metazoa > Chordata > Actinopteri > Acropomatiformes > Pempheridae > Pempheris > Pempheris klunzingeri. The sequence continues at coordinate 2,170,469 of NC_092029.1, read as the reverse complement.
CCCAGTACGTAACTAAAAGCTCATTTTATGGATGAAAATAGAAGATAATCAAGTGTTTTACAGGGAGCTGTGTCTTAATTTAAGATAACAATAATTTTGTTACACATCTAACGGAAATTTTCATCTTTAAACCTGAAATAATTAATATTTTTGACATCAAAGCTGAATGAATGTGAAGTGACAGACACACGGATGGTGAATAACGTGGAGCACTAAGCAGCTACACACACGCTTATACACATACTTCCTTAAATATTATACTAACATGGACCACTTGTGATCCACAGTGGATAAGGAGGCTCGCGGCCAAATATTTGTGCATCATGTCTGGATGAAAAACTCCGTCTGAGACGTCCCTGACCAACACACCGACCTCCCAGTTGCTCCACTTGAGCTGCACAGTAGAAAGCTGTGTTTGTCCTGGGTCGCGACCAGGATGTGAATTAGTGTGAGAGACGGGCATGTTCACACAATTCCCTTTGGAAAAAATAATTGTTAAAATAAAGCGGTGACTCATGTGCCCTGCTTGACTCCCTGGTGTTAACGCCTACTGCTGAGTGTTACTGAGAAATGTTTTATTGTTGCATCTGCCTGACTCTGTGTTTTTCTTTCCTACTGAGGGGTGAAATGTCTTGGATTTTAAGTGAAATGCACATCTTTTTTTCCAACAAATTATCACCAAAAAACTAAAAAAAAAAAGAAGAGTGAAGTGACTCCCAGCAGCTGCTGTGACCGACTATTTTTCCCAACACTTGGTGGAAAAGTCTGCAAGCGAAAGGGCAATTCGTGCAAAACCTCAAGGCACCGCATCAAGTCATAGTTCTGAGATAAAGTCATGGCACAGTAAACATTGTAATGGGAACAATATTGTAAGCTATACAGGGAGAAGAAAAACATAAATCCATCTGAGGGCCAGCTGGGTGTTTCATGTCAAAGAGGTGCAAGCTGGGATTAATCCTGCCTCGTTGCATAAACCGTCAAAAATACACCAAAAAAAAAATCAGCTCAGACGACAAGCAGCTGCAGCGTCTGAAGGATGTGGAGCAGGAGGTGAGCGGTGCACTCAGACACAGGCGCAAATGTTGTTGCCATGGCAGACAGGAGCATCATCTGTTTGTTTCCAGCTGCGTCCTCGGAGTTTTGGCTCAAGGTCGATAATCTTGAGTGCCTTCGGAAGATACGTAATCCCTCCCTGAAAGCGCTAAAGCTAGCAGCCCCCGCTGGAGGTTTCTCCACGAGTTAATCTCCCTCAAAAGGTGGCAAGAAGTTCCTCAACGCCGCCATCCAGAGAGCCGCCGTGCTTTCTCCGTTGTTTATCACCTTCCAGTACATCTTGACCCACTTCTACCTCCCAGCTTTCTGCGCTTCCGTCTGTTTTTCATTCCTTTCCCTGTAAGGCAGGACTGACCTGACGGGGAGCTTGATGGGTGGCAGGTTGTACTAACACTGCAGGGTGAGGAGTTCACTTTCCACCGGGGTCAAAAATGTGCGGCCTCCTGGCGACTCCCGGGCAGTTTTTTTTGGAGTGAAAGCAAACGCCACATGGCAGAAGACGACCGTCGCGGTGGACAAACGGAGTCACAGAGGATGTCAGAGAGAAGTCTGAACCTCTTTCCACTGTGGTCTTTAAAATGGCGCAGACAGACGGAAAGACAGACTGCTTGGACCCACGGTGTGTTTTCTTCGTCCAACATCTTTGTGATTTAAAGCCGCAATTAGTTTTTTTTTATAGTTTTTAACGTCCCACAGCGCAAACAAAGTGATCAGAAGACATCTGCAGGCACCTGTTATGGATCAGAACCACTGACTTAACCAGCTACTCAGATTACTGGAACAAAAATCTGTTCTGGGACCCAAAATTCGCCACCAATTGGAGCTGAAATCACTCAGGGTCTCCTGGTCATTATCTGCTAACCCTCGGTTGGTTTTTCTGAGTATTCGCACTCTTTCTTCACGGCCTCGTGGCACCACATGTCACAGTGAGTCATGCCATTTACGATTTCAAGTTAAATTAGGCTGTTTAGAAAAGTGTCCTGGAACACATTATACATGTTCTAGGACACTTTTTATGACAAATGTAATGACGCGCAATTTGAAATGATTTTTTATGAATTAGTTCTGTGTTTCCACATGTTTTCCTCACACAGTAAATATCTGAAAATAAATCGAAAAGACGTGTTAGTGCTCCTCTGACACAAGAACCTTTCTGATGGGACATTTTGGAGCCGTAGTACAAACTAACAATGTATTCACAGCCGAAGTTTTCATTTATTTTGACACACATATTGTATTTTTTTGACTTGTTTCCTATATTTTGAGCTTAGGGACTACATTTCCCATCATGCAACAATCCTCTGCATTACTTTTTATACTGAAGAAGTTTACATTTCATGACTATGAGCTCCGATCTAAAGGAAAATGTGTTTTAAAAGTAACTTGTTGGGCTGCACAGCTTCGACAGGAATAAACAGCCAACATTCGCAGCACGGCGCCGCAGCACGTGTCCTTGAACGCAGCATTTCTCCCCACCAGTTTTACACACTTTTCCCAAGCAGCCTGCTATTATACCAGCTGGCTTTGATAGGATTAACTATCAGCTCAAATATTTACAAAGCTTTGAAATTACTGTAAACTTTGAAAACATTATTTTGCACAAGAAACAATTCAACAGCCTTTGTAGCAGTTCCAAAAGTTACTGCACTGTATTATAAATGCACAGCAGATACCCTCCTGATATATTAGAGGTTTGTCTGAGGTCCAAATAAAATGCATCCAGAAGTACCAGAAGTTTTATGTTTTCAACAATACTTCAGTTGAAGTAAAAGAGAAGAAGAAAACAGTGTGCGTGCTCTAACCGTCTCCACCCCTGAAGCGTTCTCAGTCTCTTTCAAGGATTCTGTTATTCAGTGTTGTGACAGCACAAGCTATCATATTTAAAACGTGCAGCCATTGTTTTCTCTCTGGTGCCAATTTAGAGATCTTTTCTGCTCAGCAACAACACCGTCGACTCACTGACTGCCTGACACAACTGACAGCTACCTGCAGTACAACCCAGCACAAGGGTTTTAAAATAAGACCAGCAGAGGAGGAGACACACGTTTAGTTCATGTGATGAGCAGTAAACATGTGTGACGTTTTTCCCAAAATGGGAAAAAGAAGTAAAAATGAACATCAGAAGCGAACAAATATCCAAACAGTTGAATATTCGTGTCCAGCTCTTGTAACTTCTAAACACATTTATTGATGTCAAACATCAGATAAGCGGCTGTAACTAGAAACAGTGACTTCATTTCTTACAATATGAAGCTACGCTCACCTTCTTTGGTGGTGCCACGGGTGTCCACCGTCGCTCCGGAGCCGGACTGATATTCAGGAGTGACGGAGACGCGGTAGGTGGTTCGAGGCCGAAGCTCCCGCAGCACGGTCGTCGTCTCGGGGCCGGCGGTGGTCGTCTCCAGCCTCGAGCCCTCGTCCCCGACGGGTTCGTAGGTCAGCCGGTAGCGAGTGACGGCTCCTGGAGCTGGCTGCCATGACACCCTGAAGCTGTCCGTGGTCTCTTCGGATACTCTGAGGTTCTGCACCGGGCCGAGTTCTGCAGCAGATTAGTTAGGGTGTTACTCCTCCAATTCATCATCTTAGAAAATAAAAGGTAAACGTCACGAGTCAGCTGTAAACACCTTCTAAAGTGGTCTCATAGCCGGTCACAGGCAAGCTGCCCCCTTTGTCATAATGAGCAATAACGTTGACTTCATAGCGGGTGAGTGGGGTGAGGTGGGGGAGGAGGGCGGTGAGCTGGTCCCCGGGCACAGACAGGGACACATAATGCGCATCAGCTTCGTCTGCCGGCTTGAACTGGATCAAAAAGGACTCGACGTTGGCGGCGTCCATCTCCCAGGAGGCCCTGAAGCTCCTGGGGGCGACCTCTGAGAAGGACAGGGCCTTCGGCTGGACCAGTCCTGGGAAAACAGAGGGTACACAAGTTAAAGGAACGTGGAAAAACATGGAGAATAAGTTTGATCTGAAATCTGCCAAAGTCATATTGGATCTAATTATACACAGAAGCATCATGCTTTTACTTTTACTTTAGTTAAATTAGGTTTAGTTGTTAAGAAAACCCCTTTTGAGCCTCAGCTTAATGTATGGAGAACATTAATAACTTCCTTCTATTCATCTGTTGATGTTGATCTGATGTATACGATCAAATCTTGATGGCACAGGAGGAATCAACAGCACAAAAACAACTTAACTTAAGGGCATCTCAATACCGCTTAAGTGAAAATGAAAACCAACACATCACACAAATCTTTTATACATAAATTATTCTGATTTTCACCTTTAAACATAAAGTTTAGCTACCTGTACATCTTATATGCAAATGCACAGCTCTAATTCAAACCTAGTGGGGTGTTTTACTACGCTGATCTTAACTTTAATACCTCAGATATGATGTCTACGAGTCTCCCCAGACCATTTAAAAAGGGCGCTTTTTATGGTCCATGGCTGCTAAAGATGTGTTTTTCCCCGATTTGGTCATTTGAGGTTAGACCCACAAGCCTGACTAATTCATTCACTCAAGTCTGCAGCTTATCTTTAGTTATTCTTTTGGACGATCACACAGTGGACAAATTACTTCCAAGAACTTTTTAACAATCACTTAACTGCAGCCTGTTGAGTGGAAAATCAAAAGTAGTTCAGCTTTTCACATTTCCAAAAATCTTTGAAGCCATCCTCTGTAGTCCCAGGATGTTAGCCATAAAACAGTAAAGGAAAACTTCGGTATTTTTAAACCGGGGGCGCAACTTTAAATGTTTGGGTTCAAACTGACTGGTTGGCACAAAAAGTATCAGAGTTGGTCCAGTAGATCGGCAGGCTAAAAAGGCTTCAAAGAAATCCTTTGGGGCAACTGCGTCTGATCACAGTAGGTCCACTAAAAGTGCTTGTATTTGCCATTAACAGGCTCAGATTGTTATTCTAAGTGTGTGACAGCATTATGGAAAGGATCCCTACAGAGAGAGACCTGGAAGATCCTTTTGTCAAAACCACCAGACTCCATTAACAAAAAAAGAAATTTAACCACTCAGAACACAGGAGTTGCTGATCTATCGCTGCTTCAATCAGCCAGTTTGTTTGATTTTTGTGTGTTACAGAAATACTTTATTAGGTCCAAACTAACTAATTTAAAACACCAAAGTCACACAATACTACAAACAAACAAACCAACTGAGGCAGCAGCAGACCAGCAGCTCCTGTGTCCTGTTCTCTAAAATCCCTGTTTTAGTGAATGTAGTCTGGTGTGTGTGCAGAGAGCGATATAACGGCTGTTTGTGGTTAAACCAAAAGGATCTTCCAGGTCTCTCTCTGTAGGGATCCTTTCCATGATGCTGTCACACACTTAGAATAACACTCTGAGTGGTGCGTTGCCCCAAAGGATTTCTTTGAAGCTATTGCAGCCCGTTTGCAGCTGCTGACTGAGGTGATCTACTGGACCAGTTCCCAAAACCTTTTGTAACCAGTGATTTCAAACCCAAAATATGTCACACAAAAAACTAAGGCCTAGGTTTAAAATCCTGGAGTTATCCCTTAAATATAGATAGCAGGTAAACAGAGATCACCAATGGTGATGGTTCTCCTGGTTAAGAGTGGGTTTTCACTGGGGAAAAAACAGCCAAGACTTCCCTCCAAAGAAAACAGTAGCAAATGAAGGAACCTTGGGGGTAGAAGTGCTGACCTATATGCCATTTAATAAAGATGTTCAATCAACAAACCATCTGACAGCTACATCATTAAAACAACATCAGGAGGGCGGCTGCTGTGAAACTCCCCACAGTGGGAGCTCAATAAGTTGGATGGAAGCTGTGACCGCTCAGCTCATTCAGGCTCCTGACCGCTTCTCCTCGACGACATATAAAGTCATTATTATATAAGAATTATATAATCGGCAATCAAAGCTGCTGTGAGTCACAATCTACGCTGGCAGACCTGGCGGAGCAGCAGGGTGATTAATATTTGGCTCTAAGTGGACGAAACAGCCGTTGAGAGCAACTCTTCCTCCCTGTTTGAGCTTGACTACCAGATGTTCGGGGGTGGCTAACGCTTTCAGCACAAAGGATGCCTTTCAACGTCAGGTTTTGTTTACAGATATTTGACAGACGACACACCTGACAGCCTGGATTGTCCTGACCTGATGTGGTAATAACTGAGTCATCTGGTGCCTCATCTGGGTTCAGACAAACGCAAAGAAATCTCTGCAACCACTACTTGACCCAGTTCTAGTATTTCCACATGCAGGCAAAGAGCACTCTCTGTGCCCTTGAAAAGATCAAAAGGTGGACATGTGTTTAACACATTGAGGCAAAAGAGGAGGGTTCGGTTGAAATAGACACTCTTGGAAAAGTGACATGAAAGTAATTGTGTGCATATGGACTGTTGGTGCAGCTCTGTATTCTCCTCCACAGTGAAGGGTGGTAGAGTTACGTCTGACTGCTGCACTAATTAATTGTTAAAATGCTGGTTTGATCACTGCACATGTTCTGAATCATAACAGTTGACTAGTAGTTCCCATTAAACAAAAAAATTAATTTGCTGAGCCGCAGAATGATGATTTGTTGCTGTTCATGTTACATGTGCGAATAAATAAAGTGGAGTAAACACAACAACCTTAAAAGACTATAGTAACAGTGTGGTGCTCCATCATTGGTCCATTTTTGTTCACACTGAGCCAGTTTATGCCACAGAATAAACACAGCTAGCATACTAAGATTTAGCATGAAACTGTTCCCAGTGCAAAACAATGGATGACCACAGGTGAAACAGCTCCCAAGCTCCTTGCAGACCATTGAAAATATGCTATGACTGCATCCTCAAGCTGAACTGAGAGTGCAGAATCATCTGTGTCATGATCCCTCATTGTTATATACAGTGTGCAACATCCTGGTTAAACGTTTACTGAAATGTGAACAATCATGATGCGATAAATCTGTTGGTTGCTGATTATTAAACCAAGTAATTCGTAATTTCCACCTCCACAACCAAAGATTGGATCCAACTTAAATGCTAACTTCGGTATCTTTAAACCATATTTTGGGTTCGAAATGACTAGTAGGTATAAAAAGTTTTGTCTCACAGCAAAAGAAAGGATCCCTACAGAGAAAGACCTGGAAGATCCTTTAACCAGAAACTGCCACTAACACAAACAAGGTAAAATTACTGTTTTTGAGTCTGGTGGCTTTGAAGAGAGCGATGTAGCAGCTGCTTCTGGTTCAACAAAGTCATTTTGAACCCAAACTATGTAAAAACAGGACCCAGGTTTAAAAATAACTGATAAAATCCAAAATTATTCCCCACCATGAAACAACTGTAGATCATTCAAAAGAAGCACACTGTCATCAGCATAGAGGAGTACAGTAATATCACTTACCTCTCTGTTGAATGATGAGAAGTTCTTGCTCGATCCTCAGGCAAATGGACTGTGTGAGTTCTTTGGAAATTCTCTGGAAAGCATCGAAGTCCTCCACGGTGTAAACATGGGTTTCTACAGGTGTGTTAGCGATGGCCTCCAGCTCAGATCGGACAGCATCTTTAACACCCACCGCAAAGATCTCCACATCCGAATTCTTCAGCCGGGTGGCTGGCTCCTGGAAGGCGTCAGATGACTTCCCGTCCGTGATGAGGATGGTGATGCGGGGGACGTTGGGGCGAGCCCCCTTGTTGGCCTGAAAGATCTTCTCTCTCACATAACTCATGGCCCTGCCGGTGTTGGTGGAGCCGCCCCGGTATGGGAAAGCCCTCACAGCCTTGACCACGGCGTTCAGGTCGTGGTGAGCGTTCAGGTGGAACTCGGTGTGGGGGTCCCTGCTGTACTGGACCAAGCTAATCTGGACCTTATCTGGCCCGATGTCAAAGGAGTTCACCAGCACCTCCAGGAAAGCTCTTACTTTAGCAAAGTTGGCCAGACCGATACTGTAGGAACCGTCAACCAGGAGGACCACGTCGGCTTGAACATCCACGCCAAGAGAGCACTCTAGATGGGAGGGAAAGAAGCACAAAACAAAGGTTTAATTCATTTAACTCTACACAAGACAGCATATGAGCCTATTCTTTCAAATTTTAGCAGGAAAATCGTGCCATTACTATGTTTTGCTCACCTAGCGATACTTTAACTGGCTCCGTCTTCTGCATGATCGTGACGGGCTCGCTGGGCGTCAGGCCCTTCAGGGCGAACAGGCTGATCTGGTACTCTGTGTCTGCAGAAAGGTCTCTGACCACCACTGAGGTCTGGCCCGCGGACACGTACAGCTCCTGCCGCTTGCTGCCGGCCATCATGGGGATCATCTGCACCTTGTATCCGGAAACTTCTCCGATGGAGGCGTCCCAGGTCATCCGCATGGACTTTGAGGCCACCTCCAGGATATGGAGGTTAGAGGCTGGCTCAACGACTGCAAGAAAAACAGCACAAGCACTTTATGCTAAGCTAGGCTAACCAGCTACTGCCACAGATATGATATCTCAATCCAACAAGAAAGCAAGTAGGACTGACAGAAAACAGCAAACCTGAGAAAAGACACATAAGCAGGTATGATATAAAAGTAGTTTTCACCACATCTCACCTTCTTCTCCGCTGACGAGTGAGTTGAGTTGATCGTCGACACCAGCGCACACCTGAGCGATGAGCTCTCTCTGCACATTCTTGATCATGTTGAAGTTGGCGACATTAAATATGTGACTTTTGTAAGGAGTGGAGGCCATCAGCTTCATCTCCTCTACATCGGCCGCCTGGATACCTAAAAAACGGACAAAATGGAAGTTGTGGTAAATGGACAGTGTTCGATAATGAAAAACAGGGGAATTGTGCCCCTGCAGCCGTTGGGGTTGTCCAAATGTACTCATTCTGAGCTAAGAGGCAGCAACAGTGATTTCATACAGCAGCCCTTGTAAAGTGACTGGCATCATGCGAGGATTACTGTGTCAGAGGTAAAGGGTGTATGTGAAGTGAAACATTTGCTTTCCAAGTTAGCATATTAAAAGTTCGCCAGCTGGATCCACCAATCGACGACAAACTCGCCAAGACTCGACTTTTCTCTTCTACTCCTGCTGGAAAGTATGAAAGTGGTTGGACCCCATTTTAACACTGGTGGGTTTTACAATCCTGTATTCCTCTGTAACACTTTGACACTAAACACTGACACTGTTTGACCATAAGAAAAACACTGACATACTAAATAATATTTTTTAAGTACATCTACTTCTACTTGAATCAATATAATTATAAAGTACTTTAACTTGAGTACTATATTTCTTTATGCACATGCTATTTGCATGCAGGAGTCAGTAGTCAACAACACTATTTGCACCTTGGTGTATCTTAGAAATAAGATATTTTGTGTTTAATGTACCCAAACTTTTATATTTGTCCTTTAACTTTTATATTTTAACCAAAAACATGATCCTTTACTAAGCCTAATCAGTAGTTTTGGTGCCTAAATTCAACCAAACTGCAACTTCCTGTGTACATTCTGTAACATTTGCACTATATTTTTCTAATTTGCACTATTTTATTCTTGTACATTCTCTTACTTTGTATTTTTTTTGTACATTTTGCATTACATTTTTGTATATTGGTATGTATCTTTATTTTTGTTAACTTAATTTTAAAAAAATTTTCCTTTTTCTTTCATTGTAAACTTTTTCTGAATGGAGCTGCGTGTTTTTATGTGAATTTCCCCTTTGGGGGATAAATAAAGGGGATCTTGAATCTTGAATTGAAAACTGATAATAATAAAAGAAAACTACACATAAATACAAATACACACATATTACATATTAAATACATATTACAAATGAATGTAACATGCTGTTGGTCTCACGTGGGATTCAAAGCCCTTTCTCCTGGCTGAAAGTCCTGTAACTAAACAACAGCCACATCAATCGTTCTTTATACTGTGTGACCGGAGTGGGTGTAAATAGCCAAATAGTAGTTGTCTGGCTATTTACACCCTGGTGCAAGTAGACTCTCCAATTTGTTTGTTCTTCTCACCTCTGCATAAAATATTGCTGACATTGTTCTTTCTGTTTTCTGATTTCTTTCCTTTCCTGTTCTTCCTGCCTTATTTCCTTCCTCCACATCGTTTACTTTACTTTCAGGATTCATCAATGCTCTGTTTTTATATTTTGTTCCTATCTTCTAACACTTTTTTAATGTTAGGACATTAAATGTTCCCCGTTTCCATCTCGATAGAGGTTTGAGGACTGCTTAGCAATCAGACACAATCATGTCAATAAGTCCAGGACGTTACTGTTTGTCCCTGATGTTATATACATACATACAACAAAAAATCTGCTTTAAAAAGTACAAAAACATGATCATGTTCTCTGACATTAACTATTTTTCTTACACAGAACAAAGTGTCTGGTGATTTAAGTGAAAATGAAGCTTTAACTTCAGCTGAAAGGAAGCAAAGTTCACCTGTGATTAGATCAAACTCCACAAACCCTCCAGTAAAACATCAGCCTGGGCTGATGAGTTTTTTTTTTTTGTGTCCCTCCTGCATGATATCAGCACGTCCCATGTTTCACTAAGCAATTTTCAATCAGTGACCTGTTTTCACGGGCCACAGAAGATGAGCTGTTATTATTATTTAACCACCAGCCCTCTTCAACACCATAGCAACAGCCCACTTCTGTTTCTCCATCCTAAGACTGTGGAAAGTCTGACAGTGAAGCCAGAGTATAAACATACATAAAACTTGCTATCACTCGCTTGTAATGTGAATGATGTAGGAACTCAGCCTCCTGTTATTGCGTCACCACGAGCTGCTTTTGTTAAAAGCGTTAAATGCGAATGGAAAATGTAAGATGTGGAATGTAATAAAGTTGTTCTGGCTACATACCGAGGACAAAGATCTCCACCCCCCTGCTCCTGAGCTGCTTGGCGTAGCTCTCCACTGGATCCTCAGATTTGCCATCTGTGATGATCACCAGCACTTTGGGAAAAACCTTCCTGGCGCCGGACGCCTCGGTGAAAGTGTTTCTCAGCAGATAGTCGAGGGCAGCGCCTGGAGCGAAGAGAGACAGGAGGGGATGAAGAGTCAGGTTAGCACTTCTTCATCACAGTCAGCGAATAGTGAGGAGAACTTTATCACTTTATTAACTGTCGGGGACACTTATGATGAAACCTGTGCAGTGAATGATAATGGTTTAATTCAGTCAGGCGCTGAAATGTTTAAAAATTGAAAAAGGGGGATTTGTAGGGCACCAAAAATGTTCAGCTCTGGACCAGCTCCAAACATTTTAAGATTTTATCTTACAGTATAAAAACCCAGAGGCCTCCCTTCTCTGGTCTGACTCATCTTCAGACCAGCTTTCTTAGAGGTCCTCTTCAGATTGCAGTAATTATAGTTTTCTGATGACGCTATTCTTCCTTTTGTGTAAGTTCCTGGTTCTAACTGTAGCTGTTGTATATGTATGTATTGTTTCACTACACAGTAATTTACAGTTTGTGGGTTTGGTCGACCTGTGAGTGGTTTTCCTAACGATGAAACACCTCGCTCCACCTGCTCGCCTTTCGACTTGCAGAAATAAATTTTAAAAACATGCAAAGAATACTTGTTTTCTTTGTTGTAGAAATTCAATCATTTAATGTAATGTGTGTGCTGCTAATGCAAAGGTGTGTTTACATGTGAATCCTGCTTACTGTGTTGATTTAAAACACCAAAAATGTCCATTAATCAGTCCAAAAATGAGTGTTTTTGCTGTGCAACAAGCCATTAATTAAAAAAAAAAATTATCATTTCAGTTAATTTCATTAAAAGTGTCATTATGAAAATGTGGGCCAGACAGCAAAATAAAGAAATAGATAAAAAAAAGATAATAAAATAAAATATTTTGGAAAAACTCAAAAAGTACTAATACTTTAATTTGAAGTAGATTTAAAAATTTGACAAATTTAAAACAAATAAAAATAAATCATGATAATATTGAGAGTAAACTCTGACGATGTACCTGTCATGGACTCTCCTCCTTTGTACGGCAGCGAGCCGATGGCCCGAAGCAGCGCCGGTCGGCTCAGGTGTGTGTTCAGGTTGAACTCTGTTCGGGCGTCGTCGCTGTACTGGACCACGCCCACCCGGGTTCTGTCCTCTCCGATCTGAAAGGCGCCGGCCGTCGCTGAGATAAAGCTGCGGACGTACTTGAAGTTCGGCTTGCCGATGCTCCAGGAGCCGTCCACCAAGAACACCACGTCGGCGATGGAGCTGACAGAGCATTCTGGGAGAAAAAAAAAGTGAGGAGGAAGAAGGAGTGAAGGAGAGAACAAGAAGCAGAGAGCAAAGAAGAAGAAGAAATGTTATGAATGGCAGTGTCGGTCGGTTTTTCCACCACGGATGGTCTGCCATAATGTGTTGAAGAGATTCTTGGTCCTCAGAGGATGAAACTGGGACTGGAAACTGGATTTATTTTAGCCTGGAACTTTTATTTCAGAATAAATGGCTTTTTTAGTTGGCTGACCTTAAAGGGAAAGTTCATTTTTCATAACTGGAGTTGTATGAGGTACTTATCCACAGCTAATGTATTTATTATCCACAGGAGATGACGGTTGGCACGCCTCCAGTTTGGAGAAGGACAGCTAAAAGATCCATATCAGTTTAGTTGTAAACTATATTTAGAATATTTTCAACACTCTACTTTGCCATAAGACAGTTCTTTCCAATGGGAACTGAAATTGTTCTCTATCTCTTTTCACTTTCTTCAACGCCACCAGACTCCATTGACAAAAACAGTCATTTTACTTTGCAGAACACTGTCTGGCCACTGTCTCAACTATCATGACTTTGGTGTTTTAACATGTCAGTTTGGATTCAAACTAACCGTTTAAAACATCAACGTCACACAATAACAAAAACAAACCAACTGTTTGTGGCAGAGGTTGACCAGCAACTTCTGCGTTCTGCAAGGTAAAATTACTGGTTTTGCCACTGGAGTCTGGTGGCTTTTAAGAAAGCGATAAATCAGCGTTAGTTCCCCATCAGAAATGGCTGTCTGACTGCAAGGTAAAGCAATGAAAATACTCTAAATATAGCCTACACTTAAACTGATAGTGATTTATTTAGGTGGGCCTTTTGTTAGGAGGCTGAAATCCATTTTTCTGCTTTCTGGCAGTACGTTGCTCAGCGTCTGAGCTGGGCGTTCTGCCTGAAAGTCCAAAGTGGGGGAGTACGACCTCATACAACCACACTTCAAATACTCTGAACTATCCCTTTACCCAGATCTTAACACTAATGTAATTGCCACAGCAGTGTTCGGCCACGCTGGATGCCGAACCAAACTGTTTGCAGGCAGAGTACGAACAGGACTCTCTGCTTCGCTCTGCTTTCTGGGAGTTTCCTTGTGACTTTCCTCTCATGAAAGTAAGGAAAAATCCGCACAAGCTCGTCATCATCTGCAGGACTGGGCCAGGGCAGCAGCAGCAGCAGAACTGCGCTCTTGTAAATCAGCATCTGTAATGGTTTCCACTTCTCTCAGCACTTCGGGGCTGGGCTCCTCTCGGTTCGCTCCCCCAGCTCCAGCAGCGGCCTCCCGCCCCACCTACGACCCCCTTCACTGAGCATGTGCAGCTTCCTCCACATTGGCATAATTGGCCGGCAGGGGACCAAACCGATGACCGAATACTTCAGAGATTTATGGGGGCCTAATTTTGATTATGGCCATACAATGGGGTGTTGTGTGGTCGGAGCCTCCCTCCGCTGCTGAGCTCACGCTGATGGACGCCGCCCAGCAGTGAGGAAGAAAGTTCACGACCAAAAAGTGGAAAAGTCGAGGAGGTACGGCAAAGATTTGACTGCTTGTGACTCATTATCTCAGCGACGAGTGAGACCCCTCATTAATGAACAAACAAAAGGACTTACTGACTGAATCTGAAGGGCTTGGTTTTCTGGACGGTCCTCTTGTGCCGCCACTTGACTCAACTGAAAGACAACAACACAATCATGTAATTAAAAAACTTGAAGAAGTATCCTTAAAAAAAAAAAGTCATGTCATGACCCATTTTCCGTCAGTAACTGTCACTGCTTTTCTTCAACAAACCTCAGACCACTCAAATTGGACCAAAATTCGGCTTTTGTTTCCATACATGATAGTTTTTTCTCTCATCCGAAGGTTTCTTTTGCAACATTTCCTCCTCGTAGACACGGCGAACGTGCAAAACTTTCTCCCAAACGGCAAAACTAATGAGTTTATGTCAGTGTTTCTGACAGATTTCCAGGGAATTTCCGAACATGAGAGGGTTTCTCAGATCATCAGTGTTTGCGTCGGTGCCAAGCAGGCGTCCCCACCAAACTGCTGTCATGGCGTTAGTGAAGCTCTCACTCACTGCTGGAATCTGGGTTTATTCATTCACTGATCCATGTGTAGGTAAAATGTACTGCTTTTGTCAATGGAGTCTGGTGGCTTTGAAGAGAGCAATAAAACACCAGTTTGTTTGATCCACTGACAGGCTCAGAGTGTTATTCTAAGTGTGTGACAGCATCATGGAAAGGATCCCTACAGAGAGAGACCTGGAAGATCCTTTTTGTCAGAGCCACCAGACTCCATTAACAAAAACAGAGATTTTACCTTGCAGAATACAGGAGTTGCTGATCTACCACAGTCTCAATGATTTTGTTTGTTTGTGTTATTGTGTAACTTTGGTGCTATAAATGATTAGTTTGGATCCAATACAATATTTGTGTAATACACAATAACACAAAGAAACTAACCGATCAAAGCAGCGGTAGACCAGGACCTACTGTGTTCTCAGAGCTAAAATCCCTGTTTTTGTGAATGGAGTCTGGTGGCTTTTACCAAAAGGATCTTCCAGGTCTATCTCTGTAGCTGTAATGCTGTCAGACACTTAGAATAACAATCTGAGCCTGTCAGTGGCTAAAACAAGCACTATTAAGGTAGATCCACTAAAAATGCTTGTTTTAGCCACTGACAGGCTACCATCAGTGGCCGCTGGACCAATTCCAAACCCCTCCTTGTGCCTCCTTTACCAACTAATGTTGTGGTTCCAAACCCTGATTTCTTTTACAAGAATAAAGCCAAAACTTCAAGAAAGTAAGTGAACAAATCTGGTGAAAAAATCATGTAAAGTGAAGAAGAAATAAAATATTCAGTATAAGACTCTATTTATCATTGACCAACTTAATTGATCTACTTCCCATTTTGTACAACAAAGTTATTCAGTGTCACAAATTTGCTTAAATTTAATTGCTAGAAATGCTGCAAAAAATCTTAATCTTTCACATTCACTTTACACGTCTTGTGTTTCTAAATGTTTCTGAATCCTCAAACCTTCTGGTTATTTCTAGATTTCAGTGTGGTGTCAGACTGAATATGCTGTGATTGCCTCCCTGTGCTGCAGGATTAATGCAGCCTTTGTTCACTCTGAATGTTGTTTCAAATGGATTTTATGGTGAGATTTTGTGGTGAACTGCTGCGTCCGGGGTCAAGAATGAAATTGCAATCGAAGCCAAGATCGACAAGTGCTCAAAGAAGAAAAAAAGCAGTATGAGTAAAAGCTCAGGAACAGCTATTAGACTGTTTTCCCATCTAAACTACATTGATTTCAAAATGTGTTGAAGGCTGTCGTTGTTATCAGGTGTTTTACCCAAAGCAGGTCATCATCATGGTAATTTTTCTGGCAAAACTGAGCAGCTGCAGACAAACTTTACTGGCATTAAGATGGACGTCTGGTGCTAATTTACACACAGGGACTCACGTGTGATCTGGCCGGAGATGGGTATACTCTCCTCCGATCCGGCGTACGCGGAGATCGTTACGGAATAATCCACATCTGGACTCAGGTCTGAGATGGAGGTCTTAGTCGCAGATGCAGGCAGAGTAAATTCTTTAGTTGGTTCTTCTACAAGAATGCACAGAGTCAGAGGGAAGCCATTAGGAAACTATTGCATTACTTCATTTCTCCAAGAGTCAAAACAGAAAAACCTGATTCCGACTGTTGACCCGAGGACTGGAAGAGACGTGTAAACACTCTACAACAGTATGATTCATTTTAATGAAAATTTTCCGCATTACTATGAATCAAAGCACATCGCTTTAACCCTTAAATACCCTTTTTCTTCCACTGAAAGTCGAGGCTTCAATTAGTCGGTTGGTTTTAAGGGGATTTATTTTAGTGCGGATGTGCTTTGTTCTTTTATTCTTCTAGTTTAAGACATTTCCACTGCAGGTTTGCAGGATTGTTAATGTGAAAAGACCCGTGAAGTCCGTTAAATAAGACCTTAAGTCCTCACTTGTAAACCCCTTTTATTGATTGTTTTAGAATAGTTTAATTGAAAGAAGGTGATTTAGTTTTGCGGCTAAAAGGCAAAGTAAGCAGTCAAGCATTAAGAGAATGGTTCAGTATTTTGGGAAATACACTTTTTCGCTTTCCTTCCCTGAATGAAATAAGAAAATCGATGCTAATATCAAGTTTGCGCGTTAAGGACGGAGCTGGAATCAGGACGTGGTTAGCCTAGCTTAGCATAAAGACTGGAAGCAGGGGGAAACAGCTAGCCTTGTTCAAAGGTCAAAGGTCCACCCACCAACATCTGACTAATTAATTATATCTTATCTTTAAGATATAGTCAGTACATAAAGACCTGTAAAAACACACATATATATATTATGTTTTAGTGAAATGTAATTTAAATGTCTACATTATTATTAAAATGTATTTTAAGTGTCAGATCTCTTTAACTCATTAATCTAAATGGTTCCAACATTAGCAAGCTAACGTTAGTTCTGTCGGTTTGCTAGTTCAGTTAGCTAACCGTACGTACACTTGGCAGTTTGAACACGTTAACATTGGTTCAACAGTGTCCGACAACACTTGACATGTTAGTTAGCTAGCTAGTTCATTAGTTAGCTAGTTTAGTTAACAATGTGTAGCAAGTAGCTGTATGCCGAGCAGTTACTGAATATAATCGTGCAAGCTAACGTTACTTCTGTAAATTAGCTGGTTTTGATAGCTAACAGTATGTAACAGTCACAAACAGTAAATATGTGAGCTAACATTAGTTCTGTCAGCTAGTTAAGTTAGCTAATAGTACATAACAGTAAATGTGTAAATGCACGCTAACGTTAGCTCTGTTAGTTAGCTGGTTTAGTTAGCAAACAGTACATAATAGTTACTAAAAGTGAAAATGAATGCTAACGTTAGCTCTGTCAGTTAACTAGTTCAGCTAGCTAACAGTACATAATAGCTACTAAAGTCAAATTGCATGCTAGCATTAGCTCTGTCATTAAGTGCTATAGTTAGCTAACAGTATGTAATGGCAACTAAATGTGATAATGCATGCTTAAGTTAGCTAGATCGGTTAGCTAACTGTACATAACAGTTACCGTTATAGGTATTTAATGTATTTATGGAAGCTAACATTGTTCAGTTAGCGAACAATAAATAATAGTTACTAATTGTGATAATGCATGCTAACATTAGCTCTGTCAGTTAGCTAAAACAGCAGTTACTGAGTAAATATTTAATTTAGATTTAATTAGATTTAATTCATCTTGAAGCACACGGTCACATTAAGGTTTTTCTTCATTGGGAATAAGAGGCAGATTCAGGATAATTACACGAACACAAACGGGGCAAAACAACGACTAAAACTCCATGAAAATATGACATTTCTGTTTTTCGTTTCCACCTCAGCTTAGTAAAAACATTTTTGCTCTCTTTCCACCTGCACACCTTCCAGTCTAGATTCAGGAAAGTCATTAATGAGCAGCAGGTTTTCAACCTTTAATAAAGTTCAGTGCATTATTCTGAGTAAAGTGCAGAGGTGACATCTTCCTTCAAAACCATCTCAACTGTTTAATGCACCCTGACGGATGTTGTGGAGCTAAACTAATGCAGATATTTTTCCATGCAGTCATAAAGCTTTTCTCCCCCCTCCGTTTTTTTTTTTTTTTTTTTATCATTAGAGCTTCTCGAGCCAAACGTGTCTGCAGAAATCTCCAGATAATTGCTGGGAGTGTCGAGTCTTGCCGGGACAGACTGATGTCTTAGAGAGTTTATGACACTTGTAATGTTACAGGCTCTGCAGGACATAACTCGCAGGTTTAATGAGCACCCACCTGTGTCTGAGGTCACTTGTATTCTGTAGCCCTGTATCCTCGACTGCGGCCTGCTCCAGATCATTTGCACTGTGTTCTCATTTAAAATCTTAAACCTCAAATCTGACGGAGGGTCGACTGTGAAGAGGAAAAGGTAAACACAGTTAATCCTGCAGCTTTAGGAGGTGAGTGTATTTGCAGTTTGAAGTGTAAAAAGGATTTTTCCCCCCAACAGTCAACACTTCACCGGGGTGAAGTTTGACAAGTTCACTGTTGGTGGAGCAAGACACAACAAAACACGACAAAAAACCAAACTACAGATGTGAGGGAAGCCATTTTGTAGGGAGGAGGAGGAGGAGGAGGAGGAGGAGGAGGAGGAGGAGAAAAATGACCACCGTTTGAGCTCGTGTCAACAACTCAAGCAGAAACACACTGAGACAACAAACACAACAAAACACAACACGACATCACCTTCCTACGGTTCAGGACATTGACAGAAGAGACACAAACACGGCGGGAAGATGAACAATTTGGTGAAATTTGGCTGTGGCCTGAACTACGGAAGCCAAGAAAGGCCAATATGATATGAATTATATCATAAAAATGATCCACTGTTAAAAACCACTGAATTTATTGCACTGAAATATAATATAAAGTGTTAAATTAAAAAAATGCTTTCAAGATGCCATTTTCAGAGATCAAAAATTAGTAAAATTCAAATTAAGTAAGATTCAAATTTAGGAAAATTAATGGGAAATTAAGAGTTGAACATGTGGGAGCTTTAATAGAATCAGTTAGACCTTTCAGTCCAGTTTGATTATGATTTTTTTGACTAAACTCAAATTTCTACAACAAAAAAATGATCAATTCAAATCAAAATAATTTTTTCTTTTTAAATTTTAATCCTGAGAATAAATCAAACTCTTTGAAAGCGACAAAGATCACATAAATTCAGCTATAAACTCAGTGGTGTTTTAATTTTAACATTAAATATTCAGTAGTGGTTTGATTTCACAACTAGGTATGAAGTTACATATAAATAAATAATTGTATTGGCTTTTCTTTGCTTCCATACAGTCACATTAACAGATAACCAACATGTTTTTGGTATTTTCTACCCAGAAATCTCTTCGGCTGGTGATTTAGTGGTTTGACTTTTTTTAAATTAATCACCAGACACATATATATAAAATAAAAAGTTTCCCCCCGTTAACAAGCTACAACATGGACTGGCTGACGTCCAGCAGACTGTCCATGACCTCAATCCAACTCACGATGTTGAATTGACAAACAACAGAACACACAAATCTGGTTAAACACTCCAGTTATTGATTATACAATGGGTAAAGATCTGATTGATCACGTTCTTCATCTCCATTGCAAACCTCCTAAAAGAATACACGATGCCGGTGAAGACACGTGTACGTCTTTTTTTCTGCTCACGTTTCTCAAAAATCTGCACCAGAGGTTCTTAAACTACTTCAGACCCACATTTTTAAAACGTTTAACTGCAAAATGCCTCCAAGAATCCTCTCAGGATCTGGACTGTAGTTTAAGAAGCGCTGGGCTTTGCGATGTGAACCAACGAACAGGATGAGAGTGCACACAGATTAAAGTCGAGCTCGTGGTCGCTGACATGGAGGATTCATGCACGTGTACATGAAAAGTTGTTTACGACAACTTGGAGTAATGGACAAAAAGTTTCCATGTACACGAAGGACCACAGATTATTTCTCTTTAAATATTTTAAGATGATATTCTTCAGGTTGGGGCCGCATCATAACAACACAGATTTAAAAAAAAAAAAAAAAGTCGCCTAGCTTGCTATAATACACCAATTTATTTTACACTGCTTTATTGGCTGAAATTAGGGATTTTAATCTCGACTCGATCTTAAAATAAAACTCTAGACATCAACAATTAAACACATTAAAGTAGCTTCATGACAAAGTCAATAATAACTAGCAGATGCTGCGACGAGCTCGTGATGAAAAATATGTTAATCCAGCAAGAAAAGATCAACATGAAGAAAACTTTTACTGTTATATCATGATTTTGGTACAAATTGTGGTATAATACACACATTTTTATATACTTATAATTTCCCTATGGATGTATAGATATCATATAGGTATCATATTGGTATTGATCAAAACAATTTAGCATTGGTGGTGTCAATATTCACTGTTAATCCAGAGTTTGCTACTTCCAAATTTAAATTTCAAATTTATTTTCAACTTCTTTCAGAAACTTTAACCACATAACTTGTGTCCTGACTTTCACTTGTCCAAACAGGTGGCGCCTGTGTGTCTAATTCTTAATCTTTTCCTGCTAGAGGAACATTAATCTACGGTAATCTGAGCTCCACAGTTTGTGCTGATTTTAGAAAAACGTTGCAGCTGCACAGATTCTGTTGAAGTTCTGCAGAAACACACGGCAGAGTGATGGTAAAACTACTAAATCAAAACAGCACATAAAGAGAAAATAAGATATAATCTAGCTAGTTTAGAGATTACAGTATCTAAGCCTGCTTCTCTAGACCGCCAACCAGTTTCTCTGTTAGTGTGGGAGTGAAGAATATCACAGTAAAATATTGTCGTAAAGCCCAGACTCAGGGCCAGCTGACCCGGTCCAGGCTTGACTTGACTTGGAGGGTGACAGGACGTCAAAAATGGAGGAACCACCAACCTGGTGAGTCAATTCAAGGGCGGCGGGCTGCTGCTTCTGTTTCCACACGACCAAAAACTACCCAAAAAAAACACTCTGGCGTTTAAACCAGAGGAACACACACTCACACAGACACACACACAGCATCCGCTCGCACATCCAGAGTTCCTGTGAAGCTCTCTGCGTCCGGCGCTGCGCTCCAGGCTGCTTTTATTTTGTCATTTTTAACGTGAAATGTGGCGGTTTAGAGCGGAGGCCTTCCTGCTCCGAGGCCTTTTTCTCTTCAAGGATGTTTGAGCCTTTAACTCGGGCCCCAACGTGTCAAACTATTCCACACGGGAGAATATATATGACCCTGTTACGACGACTTCTGGAGAGGCAGCGAGGGCCTCCGCTGGGACATTAAACAGGGTCACAGGAGGTCAGAAACTCTCCTGGAAGCAGAGAAAAGAAAGATTCTCCTCCTGCTGCTGATTTGATGAGTTTTTACTGCGCTTTTTTTTTTTTTTTTTTTTGACTCAGAGAAAATCCAGAGGCACAGAGGAGCAGATTTTCTCCTCTCCTAACCTCTGAAACCTCTGGAAAATAATGTGAAACTCATATTTTGTCTTTCCGTTCCATCAGGAGAAAGGACGAAGGGAGGAAACTTGGCCACGTGCCGTCTGGATTTTTTTCTTTTTTGAAACTGGAGAAATGTGGGCTACAGTAATTGACAGTAGATTTTGAGTAAGGGCCCCTCCTGGTGTCAAACAGATCAAACTACATGTCTGGAGATGGAACGATGCCCCACTGAACCTACAGACAGACGTGTATTTCAGCTCTACAGCCTCACATGGGATGCCGTAGATACTAAAATACATATTTATTTTCCTTAACGACAGTTTTTAACAGTCTTTAAAGTCTGGTGGATGTAAATCAGGGGCTTTAAAGAAGCTAAAAAAGCTAAATAATTAATCTTTTCTATCAATATAACTGGTTTTTCTTGCCTTATCAGCAACTGGAGGCCGTATTTTATTGTTACATCTGTGGCTAAACCCACTTCACCCGAGCTTCTGGTTTGGGAAAAACAAAAAAAAACGCTCCTGACCATAAATTCGAAACAGATTCTTGATCCGTTTTTCTCTTTTTTGCGAGAAAATCTTGCAAATTCCTGGAGGAAACTGGAATTATTGGAGTGAAAAGAAACAAATCATCAATCAAAAGTCAAACGGAGGCTGAAAAGGCAAATCAGTTCAAACAAATCAATTCACAAACACATTTGCTTTTTTCTCTGTGTGATTTCTTTTCTTTTATTCGGGCTAAATATGCAGCTACACATTGCAGGCAGACAAGAGGTGAGAGGAGCTGAAGTCAGATGTGTTGGATCAGGGAAGAGGAGGAGGAGGAAGAGGAGGAGGAGGAGGAGGAGGAGGAGGAAGAGCGGCTTTACCTTGACTCTGGGCCTTAGAGGAGCACAGCAGCAGTGCCAGGAGGGCAGCCACCGCCAGAGAAAGCCTGATCTTCATCTTCAGCTCCTCTGGCTCAGCAGCGCATGAATGAAGCTGCGAGAGGGATGAAGGAGGCGGTTAGACCGTTTTCAGCAGCAGCGCCGCAGCAGCCTCTGGGCTTCACAAGACCTTTCAGCAACCCCACAGTGACCACCAAACCTCGAGTGACTATTTTATCACTTAGATCTACGTCTAGTTTCACTTAGCTGCTTAAAAGGCGACAGAAAACCCAACTTTGAGAGCAGGAATAACTAACAAAGTCACATTTTCACACATTTACGCTCCTAAAAACTGCTCCCCAGACAGCCAAGAAGATATTACATGACAGATTTTATGTGTAAAAATTGATAAAGTCCAAAAAAATCCACATCTAATCAGCTTTAAACAACCAATAAAGCCATTTTAACTTCATGGAAAGGCACAAAGGCAAATCTGTCTCTTCTCTGCCTTAAATTCCGTTTTTCTCTCCTCACAAACAGCTTAAATTCTGGTGCAAATACACTACAGAGCGTCTAACTCAGTGTCTGAGGTCTCTGCTGATGAGATACACCCGCTCTAACGGAGAGAAAGTCTTTCCACACCTCAGAATAACCGAGCACCAACTCCTGGCGCCGTGCGCAATTACGCACAACAATGCGCAGAAATAATCCACGATTTTCACGAGATATTCCGATTAAAATTTGGTGGTAGCTGCAATATAGGAGATATTTAAGAGTGGAAATAACACAGCATTTAAAACTGCACTAAATTATATCACCTACGTGTCACTTTATCACCTGGAACTCAAACAATATCAGCTGAAACTGCACAAAAAAAAAATAAAAAACATGCAGGACTGACCTATGAAGGAGACTTTCTTTAGTTTGATTCAAGAAATTAAAAATTAAAAAAACTCTCAGTTGTAGAACCCCCAACCTGAGGAGAGGGAGAGTGAGGTGGTCCGGTGTTGAAGGCAGAGAGCTCCGCGGGTTTTTGGTTCCCAGACGCGTCGGCGAGCCTCTTTCCAAGTGGGAAGACTCTCCACACAATCTGCTACTTAATAGGGGGGCTGCTCCCAGCTCTGCCTGCCCCGCCGCGAGCTCTTACGACATCCAGCCGGGCCAAAAAATGATGTGTAACCACTCAAAGTCCTGGGAGACACACACGCAGGGACGAACACACACACTCGGAAACTTTTACATAGTTTTCTGCATTCCTTTCCGCTGATGGAGGGCTTCTGTGCGTCTCGGCCGCAAGGAGACGGCAGCGCTTTTCGGGAAGAGAAGGGGGAGGCTGGGGGGGGATCAGTCACCGGCTTATACCCCGTTTTTTATCTCGTGAATAGATGGGAAAATATTACACAGTCTGGTAAACTAAACCCCAAGTCAGGCCTTTTCCTTTTTAATGCACCGTTCCGGTTTTCAGGGGCGGAAATGATGTTCCTAGCAGTTGGCCTAAATACAATTTGGAGCAATTAAAACCCGTCAGAGACAATAAATCAAGTCAAGAAGAAAGTGAAAATATAAAAATAAAATGGCAGCACAACTTTGGGAGTCACCCCCAGATTTTGTCATGGGTGCTGAAACCCAAATATTTCCCTAATCTGTCCAAGGTGAGTTCAGATTCAGAACTAAATCAAACCTAAATAATCTATTAAAGTGCCCCCAAACCGGCCCAGATCCAAAATGGTGACACAGAATCCCCCAAACTTTAGTCAGAAGATGCCCCTTCCCAGAGAATCACCCACTAATCTCAGTTTTGCATATTTATTCTCGACAAACGCTCATGTTTCAGAATAGGTTTTCATAATCCAGACTGAAAATCTGCAAATTCTGCAGCAGCACCGCCGAATTATTTGTCCGATACTTAAAATTGCCCCGAAAATGTGTTGGTGGTCGTGATCCCCAGAGTGTTTACGGCGCCCCCACAGTCCCAAACGTGCTGCTGCAGCCGATACGTCGCATAAAAATCCCCAAAATTTGTGAAATCAAACCCCAAATTCGTTTGTGCGTCAATCCTGGAACTTATTGTGGCGTCAAAATGCCAAATCTGAGTGTTTGATAATCGGTTAATAGCCAAAATTGAACATTTGTTTATTTCGTAGAATCCCATTAGCGTCTCCACTACATCCCAATATCACACGGTGACGGTGAATACTCGATTCTGATGGGTTAATTAAAGCGTGTCTGTTATTTCTCTATAGCAGAACATTGATGTGCAGCTGTAAAATCAATAAAAACTGTTGCTGTAATAAGCACGATCACGTAAACCGTACGTTTCCCCCTAAATGTTCTTATAGACATTCACCATCCGTCACTTTAGCGTTCCCCAAATCTCAAAATTTGGCATCAAACCCTAAAAATGTGTTCGTTTTTGATCAATAAATTGCATTAAAAACGCAGAATTTAAAGCAAAGACGCCCTCTGGTGGCCATAAATTAAACTCCCCGTTAAAGAAGCAGTAACGAAGGCCTCGTTAATGCCTCAGGCCTCGTTAATGCCTCAGGCCTCGAGGCCGTCTCGTTACTGCCTCAGGCCTCGTTACTGCCTCAGGCCTCGTTAATGCCTCAGGCCTCGTTACTGCCTCAGGCCTCGTTACTGCCTCAGGCCTCGTTAATGCCTCAGGCCTCGTTACTGCCTCAGGCCTCGAGGCCGTCTCGTCCTGCTGCTGACGGAGGGCTCAGGATGCTGCAGCAGCTCCTGAGGTGACTTTTTAAAGCGGTAAACGATGTGTGGAGGGCGTGGGCCGCCAGCAGAGCAGGCCCGGGGCGGCCTCCGTCTGAGTTTAATTAAAACAGACAACGCAGAAGAATCCGCCCACGCCGTGAAAACTGGAGATGATGAACTTTGAGGTGTTTGCTGCCAAATGAAACATTCCTGCTCTGGAGCTTTTTATGTTTGTTTTTGTTCAGAAGCTCCAGAGCAGGACGAGCGGGATCGCTCACAGACGGACGGCTGAGAAACATCAACGCCTGGCTGCTAATTAGGATTCGACTCGGTGAGGAGCTCGACTGATTTCTTTGCAGACGTCGCCCTCTAGTGGCGGGAGGCCGAACCTTCACACAGGGAAAGAACACAGGTGCTTTGTGGGAATTTGTAGTTTGCTGCTTTTTTTTTTTTTTGTATTTTAACATTTACTTGATTCAATATTTGTATTTTTTGTTTTACTTTGTCAGCCACAGATTTAAAATCTGTTTAAAGGGTCAAATTATCTTATTTATACATGCATGGATTTACATTTTACTTTATTATTATTACTATATCCCCCCCAGTTGTCCTTAAATTATAACCTTCAGAGAACAGAATAAATCTTTGTTGTCAGTGTTATGAATCCATTAAAGTTTAGAGGCTCTACATATTAGCAGTGTGGTAATGAAATAAAACAAAAGAACAATAACAGAATTTAACAGTAAAAACAAAACAGTTATTGACGTCATGAAGGGAGAATTGATTTAAATTGTTTTTGTTTTATTCTGATTATATACAGAGCTTAAATTTATTAGACCTCCACCCTAAATTAACAGTATTGCTGATCACCAGATTATTTCTTTAGCTCCTGTGATGGTTAACCCTCCAGTATGTGCAGCTCTTTAATCACAATGATGGATCTGAAATGATGGAAAAGGAATCTGGAGTAGAGGAACTGATGGACTGGACGAGTCAGAGTCCAGACTTGAATCCTATCGAACAGATCTGGGATCTATTGGATTAAAAAATAGATCACACACTAATTTAATCCAAAGCAAGTCTGAGGGAACAGCTGGGAACTATTTGGAGCTCAATAACAAAAGAGACGGTGGAAAAGTCCATGAAAACAATCAGGGAGGTCAAACTAGATATTAAGATTTCTGGTTAAAACATGTGAATAAGGACTATTTAGTTGTTCCACTTTGTTATTTGACTAATAAATAATAATACAATGTTTAATTTGAAACAAGTTTTTGACAGATTTCTAAAATATTTGTTGTTTTTATGACAGCTGGTCTCATAAAGTTTGGCTCATTACCTTGGATGAATTCAGAACTCATGGGGACTATTTTCTTTGGTGGAAAGTAGTTCCAGTGAGAAGTTTGTGATCGTTTGGATGATTATTTGGATTTAAAAGTCTCCAAAACTAGATTTCAATGCGTCTGTTCGTTATTTCTGAATCAGAGGAGGAAACTGTGATGTCGAAATTATTTTATGAAGCATAATGTTGCTTTAAATTGGTAAATTTAAGGGACAAATGTTTATTACTGCTGTTTAGTGTGAATTAATATTGATATTTCTGACTTACCACTGAATGAAGAGCATCAATGAAGTCGAGTTCTGGATTATCGAGTGGTTCGGTTGCTGTGGGACAAAACTTTTCACTTAGAAATTGTATTGATCAATAATCTTATTGCTCAAACTGTGTTTTAAAGATGGTTTTGTGGTCAGACAAAGACTCATCCGGAGGTTTTGGTCATGAGAGGCATTTTTAATTGATTCTCGGGTCCTCTGATAGAGTACAAGAAATAAATATTGATCCCATGAACATGAAACGATATCTCTCCAAACAGGAAACACACAGCCCGCACACACTGAGGATTATTGGCTTTTTTTATACAATAAAGAGCATCTGGTCGGCTTTAAAACAGAAGTAAACAGCTGTAACGGTGGAGTTAGTCTTTCTTCTGAGGGAACGCTGCTCTCACCAGCTCATACACGACGTATCCAGTCCCTGAAAGGCAAAAAGAAGCCGTCACAAACGCTGCAACTAAACAATATTTGATCGAATCTTCAGAAGAGCTGTGAGCAATTATTTATGTAGGACCAACTCCTGCAGGATTCTTTTTCCATTAAAAGATAATAAAATGTAAAAAATCAGATACCTTGGGGTGTTTTTTTGGTCACACAGAACACTGCACTTATTTTTTCACATTAAGATAAAACATCTGTAAAGAAATTAACTATAAAATAAGCAGCTCTAGAAAGTTAAAATTTCCCAAATATTGTTTTGTTTTTTTTAAACTTGGGCTGTATTTTCACATATTTTGGTGTCTAATTGACTCAGATTGTTATTCTAAGTGTGTGACAGCATCATGGAAAGGATCCCTACAGAGAGAGACCTGGAAGATCCTTTTGGTTTAACCACAAACAGCCGTTATACCGCTCTCTGCACACACACCAGACTCCATTCACTAAAACAGGGATTTTAGAGAACAGAACACAGGAGCTGCTGGTCCACCTCCACCACTTTTTGTTAGTTTGTGTGTGTTGTTGTGTGTTAAATAAATGTTGTGCTGGGTCCAAACCAACCCTTTAAAACACCAAAGTGACATACTAACAGATGGATCGCGATAGAGGTGGACCAGAAACTCCTGTGATCTGTGGGGTTAAATCACTGATTTTGTGAATGGAGTCTGGTGTGTCTGCAGAGTACCTGCAACTTTACATGAGACAAATTAAACGACTTGGACAAGTTGGGTTTTTGAGCAGGAGAGGATTTTCTCACCCAGGATGGTGAGGGTCATCGTTGTTCTATACAGCAGAGCGTCCTTGGTGCCTCCTTTTAAATGGATCGGCATCCCGTTATCCTCCTGCAGGAGAGAAACGCAACAGGCAGAACTTAGAGCAACGACAAGCAGTATATTCAAGCAGCATTGTGACGAGCCATGTCTGCAAAAAACACATTTCCTGTTCCCTCCTCACGTCCATAAGAGCAGGGGGGAGAACGGCAGTTTGGGTGAGTGGTTCAGAGGGTTTTTGAGGAAAAGCAGCAACAACTACGATCAAGCCTCTTTAAATGTCGGCCTGTTTTGGGATCAGAGTTGATTTTGTGACCTCTCATCACAGAGGTGAAGGGTCTTATCGTTTTACTGACTCATGAAATCCTGGTGCAGCATCTTTAAAACATCAGTTCCAGGGGGAGACGCTGATGCAGCGCAGGAGGAGGACGACACCAAAGTATTAGTTTAAACTCTAAACGCTCCAGACCAGATTTCCTGATTCTTCCTCCTCAGAGCTCCATTATTGTCCCATAACCAATAAAAACACACCGATAAGCCTCACGGATGCTGACTGACGTGTTCCTTCACCACCATGAACACACACACACCAAATGTCAATCAAAACTACAGTGAGCAGCTGAAATAACTCTTTAAGATAAATCAGTGTAAACATGAATAAATGTAAAATGTATTTTCGTCTCCAGCAGGAACCGACAGGCTTCGAGCTGAGAGTCAAACAGGAAGTCAGACAGTAGAGAGACGGACGGACGGACGGACACGCTGTCAGTTTTGTCTTTTGAGACTCTTATGGAGCAAGTAAAGTGAACCCCCCCCTCCCCCTACGACTGATTTCCCCTCAGCTGCCACAAACACTTCTGGATTTAACCAACTGCTCATTAATCTCAGATTATCAGGTTACATAAAAACTGATTTCCTCCATTTTATTCTAAAAAATAATCCACTTATTGAACACAAGTCTGTTCTAACTTCATTCTGGCATCAAAGCGTGAAAACGTATTCCCGCTCGACTTCCTGTTGACCGCTAACAGCAGCATTACTCGTTCCCTTCAGGGTCAAGAGGACCAAAAGGCAAATCTCCCACAGGGTCTCAGTAGCGACAGCCCATCATGCACGCTTATAAAAAGCATATTCCAGCGGTCACCACCCTCGCAGGGGAACAAACCAGCCATAAAACTAGTTTGTTTAGTCTATAACAAACACTGGAAGCTGGTTAAATCATCTAGAAATTATTATTTTTATATCTATTTATATTATTCAAGCAACAGCGGTGACTCTCTGAGTCACTCTGATCTACTTCTCAGCCTTTAAAAACTCCCACGATCCTTAAGAGGAAAGTAATTCACTGCAAACACTCTGTATAACATGCAGAGTTAGTACTGCACTCGGTTAGACGGACTGGCTACTTATCTTTGGGGCTAAAATGACAGTAACTGAGGTGTCGGGGCTTCACCAGAGCAATCGCTGCTGAGGAGATGAAAACAAGCACCGTTCAGCGTCAGAGGAACAAAATCATGTGATACGTACTTCTGGACAGGGTCTGAAATTAGCTGAGAACGGTCGGCAGCAGCAGCAGCAGCGGGTAAAATAGTCAGGACGTTTTGACACTTCGGTGGAGACGATGTTCAGTTTACAGGAGCTGAATGAAACCGTGATGAAGTCTGGTCTCCATCAGCTGGTTTTAAACTTCCCCGGCGGGTGTAAAGTGCCAAATATCTCCACTTTTCAGACTCCGTTTGCTACGAAACGCTGTGAAGAGCAGCAGTCACACCGCCAGGACGCCATTTCTATACAGTGTGTGATGTTAAATGTCATAAAGAGACATAAAACCTGCAGCTTTTTACAGCACTGGTTCAAACTGACACTCTGCTTTATACACCGTTTTTAAAAACAAGCTCATTTTGCGTAAACGGGACCTTTAATAGAAAGACGTAGAAGAAGAAAGAGCATCTTATCTTTATTTTTTTGGTCAGGACACCATAATATGAAACACTGAATGACTGTTTCACACTAAATTACGACTAATTGATCCAAATACTGTCCCTTTGTTTAGCACATAGATCTCAAACGTGGCAGATAACATGTCTGAGTGGTGGACCAGGAAAGAAAAAAGCAGCAGGCAGTGAGGAGAGTAAACATCAGACGGTGCTTCTGAAGGCCGAACTCTTCCTCGTATAGACGACACAGCAGCTTCTGGGTGCTGCTGCTGGGAGGGTTTTATGACTTCAAACCACTTCCTGTCTGGAGAACTGCACCGCGAAGGGCCAAAACACCGACGGTCTAACATGTATGAAAGTGCTCTTTCACTGTCATACTTTCAGGGTTTGATCACTCCAAACTTTGCTGCCACAGAGTGAGGAAGCATCTGCCCCACGACCTCGCCAAGAGGACAAACAGCCATTAAACATGTCTGCCTGAAGCCTGTCAAGACTCCTAGTTTGCCTTCTTATTTACTTGCTGTTTTTCGGAGACCTTTAAGAAAACTCTGGAGATGCTTTGCTTGGGTTTTTCGGGGGCCGTCAGCCGCAGCATTCCTCATAACTCATTACATTCATGAGACAAAGGCTTAATCACTCTGTGGCAGCAGTGGGCTGTTTGTAAAGTCTGATCCTGACAAATGTGGTTATTCCCACATGTCTGGAAAAGGAGAAGAGCTACCTCAGAACAGAACAGCGTCTCCCGCCTGTAAAACCCTTCTTATGTTACTGTGTGATGCTGTAACAGACTTTAGGAAGTGTTTTTTTCACCAGTAATCCAGCAGCAGTTTGGATATTCAAAGATATTTTTATGATATCACAGATTCCTTCAGTCTCTGGCCTTCCTGCTCTTATTGTGAATCGTTTGCTGGCAGTTTAACGCCGAAACTTTTGGGTTAAAACACCAGTTTCATCCTGGACAGACAGACAGACGACAACTGTGAGATCACAAAACACCTTCGAAGGTGTGACCAGCTGCTGGATAACAGGTGAAAAACACAGTTTTCATTCAGTAAAATCATCAAAATGACACTAATGTGTGAACAGCTAATACTTCACTAGCTAATTTTGTTTAATTGGAGCTTGACCTGAATAAACTTGGAGAATAACAACTTCATATTATCACAATAAAACTTAGAAAGAGCTTCAAGGAAGTGCAAATCTTGCTGATTATTTATACTAATGTTATTACTGATGACACAGGTGCAACATTACTTTATTAAAATAGAACAATCTGGATATTTGACAGCTTTTAAAAACAGAATTAAGATTATTTTATTCAGCACATCTGAGGGTCGTCTGACCACGTGTTTCATGTACAAAATGGAGACACAACAAGGTCAAATAGAGCTTTATACTGCAGTCATTTAACCAGTTAATTGTCTTTACCTGAAACATCTTCTGTTTCTGCGGGACTTTGTTGTCGACCGGCCGGCGGGCAGAGCTGGAGATGGACCGCCGCGCCACCTGCTGGAGCGCCTGCAAGCAGCAAGAAACTGTCAAAGTCACCCCACACGTGACAACACGGAAGGCACATTTAATCCATCACAAACGACTCTAACGTTTGACCGTGTTTACATGAAATATAACCGGCTGGAAGACGAGAAAAGGCTCGCAGAGCTAGCACGGAAGCTAAGCTAATGCTAACTCCTCCGGCAGCATCCCACTGTTACCTAGCTTTGACCCCTAAGTTAGCTAACTGTTTGCCGCTAAATGTAGCCGTGTTCGTCAATTCATCCCTTATTTCCAGACTATAAATCTGCTTAATTACTTTAACAATACCTCTATAAGGAAATGGACACTTTAAGTAGAAGATAAACTTACAAATACGTATCTGTTCATCTTTACTGTCGCACAAGGACACCGACAAAACTCCACTTCCGCTTTACTTCTTCTTCTTCGCGCAGATTAACAGCAGACTGAATTTATCCAGCGCGCTCTGCTGCCCCCTGCAGCGTTTAACACGAACTGTCTGACAGCACCCACCAAGTGCTTAAAATAATAATTTAATTTAATAATAAAAAGATCTTCATTTTTAATAAATGTCTAAAAATTATCATATATCGCCAAATTAGTGAAAACAATGGGTTTTTTTGTGATACATCATCATCAGTAGGCTGTTTAGAGAACAGAGCACACAGAGTAAACACAATTATAACATAATAAAATACATTAAAGTGAAATAAGATTGAAGGAAATAATTAAAAGATCTCCCCTGATAATTCTAAGTCATCACTAATGATCTGTAGTTGTTTTCTGTTCCATATATTTCTACTTCTACTTTTCTAATAAGTTTTGTGTTTTAACAGTGAGTAAAAAAGTAAATTCATATATTATATATTTATAAAAGTGGTGCATTATACAGCACCTTGTAACTTGCCGATAGCGTAAAGTGCACTACAAATAAAATGCATTATTATTATTTACATTTAGAAAAAATGGGGAATAACTTAAGTACATAAAGTAGATAAGATTGTATTATATTATTTCATATTATATCATATTATATTACATTATATTACATTACATTACATTACATTACATTACATTACATTACATTATATTATATTATATTATATTATATTATATTATTTCATATCATATTATATCATATTATATTAAGTTTTCCTTTATTCGTCCCACGGTGGGAAAATGTAGTGTTCCAGCAGCAAAAGTAGAGCATCAATAAAAAAATAAATGATAAAATAGTAGAGATATTAAACATGCAGTCAGTTTAAACAAGATTAAGTATAAAAATAGGAGCAATATCAACGTGGGGAATATAAAAATATATGTGAAATATCTATTTTAGAAAATAAAGAAAGCTATAAACAAAAGGCAGACTCAGTAAAAACTAAGTTCCTTGTGTGTTTTCACATTTTGTCCAATAAAGCTGATTTAGAGTCTGATGATAACATTTTTAATATTAAAATTAAAATTTACTTCCTACTTTACTTTCCTCCCTCGTTCGCCTGCTTTTTCTGCTGTGTGGAGACGATAAAATAAAAAGTAAAATATCCCAAACAGCAGTGTGAGGACCAGCTTCAGTTTAAAGGACACATTTATTCTGTTAAAGCAACAACAAGAAGAACACAGACGTATAAAAACAAATGTCAGTGCGAGTGCTTCTCATGACGGCAGGCAACAGTTTATCTTGATGAAATGTATGAAAAGAAAATAAACTATACAGTTTTATTAAATCGGCACATTTCAACATGCAGCATCTAAGTTATTAAATCTTTTCTCCTGGCTGGAAGTCTGACAAACACGTTTGAACAACTAATTACACGTACTGATTCATACTGTCACTGCTCCGTCATGCTGTACTGATAATCTACTGTTATTGCATGTAAACGACAACGAATGAAGGCGTGTCAGTGGATATTTCTCTGGATTCATATTTACACATTCGCAGCTTTTTGTTCTTCAAACCAAATCTCAAGACTCAAGACCCCCCCTGAGGTCTGGTGTGCAAATACTGGCCCTCCGATGCAAACTGTACTTTCACATAAAGACGAAAACACGAACATTTAGTCGGACAGCTCGGCACGTGCGACGACTCAATAAAAAGCGTGACTTTAGTTTGAAAGGACAGACCAAAAACGAGGCACAAAGACGAGCCGCTCCGGCAGCTCCATCATCACATTAACGACTCGGCTACCCAGCATGCAACTCAAAGGGACTCCGGCTCGACTTCGCCGCGGCGGCGTGAAGCGCTGAGGTCCCACTCGGGTCTGGAAAGTCCCCCAAATGTTGCAGCCTCAGATTGGACTTTAGTTTGATGCATCTGATTGTATTTTGTCTTTTAAATGTAGTCTGTTTACAGTGTCTTCTATATTCACGTGCTGTATGTTAAAGGAGGACGATTCCTTTATGTGGACCAACAAGATTAATGGGATTATTATTTTCTTCTTTAATGTCCATCACAGTTTCCCAAAGCCTGGGGCGATGTCTCCAAAAGTGTTTTATAGTTCGACTGTGAAATTTACTATCATAGAAGACAAAGAAAAGCAGCAAATAATCACATTTGAGGAGGTGGAAGCAAAGAGTTTGAGGTACTTTTGTCATTGTTTCATTGCCGTGAAACAGGCTGCAGTGTAATCTGTAATTGGGACAACTGCACCTGATCACAGTAGGTCCACTAAAAGAGCTTGTTTGATCCACTGACAGGCTCAGAGTGTTATTCTAAGTGTGTGACAGCATCATGGAAAGGATCCCTACAGAGAGAGACCTGGAAGATCCTTTTGGTTTAACCACAAACAGCCGTTATATCACAAACCAGACTCCATTCACAAAAACAGTGTTTTTACCTCACAGAACACAGGAGCTGCTGCGTCTCCTGCTGCCTTAATTGCTTAATTTTTTGACTTTGGGGTTTTAAAGGTTTGATTAGCATCTGAACTAAATCACCAAAATCAAAACAAAGTGCTGTGTTCTGCGGCAGCAGTAGAGCAGCAGCTCCTGTGTTCTGTTCTCTAAAATCCCTGTTTTAGTGAATGTAGTCTGGTGTGTGTGCTGTTTGTGGTTAAACCAAAAGGATCTTCCAGGTCTCTCTCTGTAGGGATCCTTTCCATAATGCTGTCACACACTGGCTTCTGTGTCTCTCCACAGTTTTAAAATCTCGTTACTTTTCCAGACCTGAACAGGAAACTCTTCAGTGCATTTCTGATTTTGATCATGTGACACATCAGTCTGATACCCAGCTCACATCACCGGGAGGGAAAATCTGTCAAAAGCTAAAAAAATTAGACGTTGGCTGCAAATTTTTGGCAACTTTTCCATTCACTTTGGCAAATAATTAGCCATCGTCAGCTATTTTAAAGTGTTTGACTGCTGATGAAGTTAATGTGGCTTTTGTATTTTTAAACGTTTCCACCAGACCGGCCTCTGGGTGAAAGTTACCCCGACAGATGTGTCACAGGATCACCGATCGCTGCAGCCGAGCCGAGCCGGGGGGGCAGATGGTGATTCAGTTAGAAATGTCGGCGCTGTTGTTGCGATTGCCGCATTTGTGGTGGATGATCAGCAGGACGACGCCCAGGAAGAAGCAGACGGAGCCCACGGTGATATAGGCGATGCCCAGGAACGGGTTCTTGCCCCCCATCCAGGAGATGGTGCTCAGGATCATCCGCTTCCTGCCCTCGAAGCTGCGAACGGGATAATCTGGGTTCAGATGGTTAAAGCTGGGAACAAACTGAGCCGCTGACAGGATTTCTCTGTTTTATTCTGTTTTCTCTGGTCTCATTCATAAACTGATATCTTTAAACCTGGGCCCAAGTTTTACACAGCCTGGCCTCTGAATGACTGGTACTTCTATTGTATTGTAACATTAATCCTTTGTGGCAACTGAAATCATCAAAATAAATCTATTAAAAGAGCTTGTTTGATCCACTGACAGGCTCAGAGTGTTATTCTAAGTGTGTGACAGCATCATGGAAAGGATCCCTACAGAGAGAGACCTGGAAGATCCTTTTGGTTTAACCACATAACAGACGTTATATCGCTCTCTGCACACACACCAGACTCCATTCATAAAAACAGTAATTTTACCTCACAGAACACAGGAGCTGCTGGTCTGCTGCTGCCTCCATCACTCAGTTTGTTTGTGTGAATTTGGTGTTTTCAAGGGTTAGTTCAGAACCAACACAATCTTTGTGTAACACACAGTAGCACAAACAAACTAACTGATCGAAGCAGCAGCAGACCAGCTACTCTACTATTCTGTGAGGTAAAATCCCTGTTTTAGTGAATGTAGTCTGGTGTGTGTGCTGTTTGTGGTTAAACCAAAAGGATCTTCCAGGTCTCTCTCTGTAGGGATCCTTTCCATGATGCTGTCACACACTTAGAATAACACTCTGAACTGTTCTCCCAAAGGATCGTCCCAATTCGCAGCTGCCAGCTGAGGTGATCTAGTGGACCATCATTTAAACACCTAGTCGTTTGCTGCAGTGTGTCTTGTTGTGCGTTTCAGGTAAAGGATACTGTAGACGACCTCCAGGCTGTAGTTTCCTTGGGGCAGAGTTGGGACCATGCTGTCTTTCGGGGGGATGATGCGGTAGAGTTTGCGAAAGGTCGGCAGGGCGGCGGTTCTCATCCACACGATAAAGTCCTCGTTGATGAAGCCGTTGTTGTTTGGATCTGCGTCCAGCTCGTAGACGGGCCTGCGCCAGTTCACCGGCTTCATTGTACCTGAACCAGACGGAAAAAGTGCTTCAGAGCTCAGAGTCTCTTACAAGAATAACTGGATCTACATTGTCCAAAACACCTGACAAACATTTTAAAAAAGGCTCAGTAATTTCCTAAAACAGCTTTAAGCTAAATTTACTCAAAACACTTTGTTGGGGACTATTTTCTACAGCGGATGAATCTACCTTTGGTGCTCTACTGAGTATTTGGGGCGGCAGGACGATGTGTGTTGGATTGAGATAAAATAAACTGAGGAATAAGACGTGTCAGGCTTTAGCTGCACTGCTGGTTTGGATGTTTTCGTGGGATTTGTTGATGTTCTTCGGATACCTTGGAAAACAGCGGTGAGGTTTGCGTTCTCGCCTCCGGGGTTCTTGAACTTGACGTGCTTGTCGGTCCACCAGGCGATGCCCGTGTTCGTCAGAGGGATCTGGATCTTTGTGCCGTTGGGATCGTGGTAAAACAGCTCCAATGTGTCTGCCGTGAAATGAAAGCTGGTTGATTAGAGATACTTCTTTAAGTCATACTGATTGTTTGGTCATAAGAGCAGGAAACAGACTCACCGTTGAACATGCTGTTGGCGATGGCCCCACACGGTGCAATTGGCTTGTTTTCATTGGTAGCGTATGGCTCACACTCCTTACTGGGTTTCTGTCAACAGTGAGGATGACAGGGAGACTAAACATCAATGGCGCCACAAGCTGGCAGCATTTAAAGCTGTTCTCTATTTGTAAGCTCCCACACTGACTGAGAACTGAGCTTTTAGGCTAATTTGGTTTAAACTTATGACAGAAGATGTCAACTTGCCAAAGATTAAAAGTCTGATGCTCTGCTAAAAACTGCCAGTGCTGCATAAAAAAAAGCAGTGGATGCATTTGTTGATTTAATATGATGCACCAAATTTACTCTTACTGCATTAAGAGGGCGAGAAAGAACGACAACTGGCCAGGAACAATGTTCTGTTTGCACTAACGTTTAAAGGATAACTTCTGTGTTTTTAACCCTCGCTCTCTGCACACACACCAGACTCCATTCACTAAAACAGGGATTTTAGCTCACAGAACGCAGGAGCTGCTGGTCTGCTGCTGCCTCCATCAGTTAGTTTGTTTGTGTTATATTGTGACTTTGGTGTTTTAAAGCATTAGTTTGGATGTAACACACAGTAACACAAACAAACTAACCATTCCAGGCAGTGATAGACAACTTCTGTGCTCTGTGAGGTAAAATTGCTGTTTTTGTGAATGGAGTCTGGTGTGTCTGCAGAGAGCGATATAACGGCTGAGGTGATCTACTGGACCTTTAATTGTGTGATATGTGAATGTATTTTCAGTTATGTGTTACTGGAGACATCTTTTTGAGGACAGTCATACCTTGAGGGACTCCATGTCTCCGTTCAGCTGGCTGTCGTCTCTTGACTTGACGTAGCGGCGGTGATTTTGGTAGAAGTTGGAGAGGCCGTAGTACATGTAGACTTTGCTCTGTTTGTTGATTAAGATAACAGCATGAAGGGAAAATTGTATTTACGGTAACGTATTCTGAAGTTTTAGGAGTGTAACAGTATTTTTCTCTCACTTCATATGGCTGCTCTAGGTAGAAGGGTATTGTGCAGGTACACGGCCTCGTGCTGTTCCAGCTGAAGTTCTGGGAGCAGTTGAAGCAGGGACTGGACATGTCAACCCCCGTGTAATCAACCTGTAAGCAAGCAAGCAAACTTTATCTACACGGCACGATAAAACAGTAGCCACAGTGTTGTTGTTGTTTTTATCCCAATGAGCATTAACACCAAACTCCATTCAAAAATCGCTCATTTTAGTGTTTCCTCTGATATCAGATCAGGTAAAGCTGGTTACTGTCACACTGTTATAATGAAGATTTTAACGTTCATTAAAGCTTAGTAATGTCAAGTATTTTGGAGGAAGATTAAACAGTGGTAATAGATGCTGATCTGTTTGTTATTGGCAACTGTGCATCTTGTTCATATATCTCCATGAACCGTTTTGCCATGTAAAACAGCATCACACCAAACTCCATTCAAAAATCGTCCATTTTAGTGTTTCTTCTGATACCAAACATGTGGTAAAGCTGGTAACTGTCTCACCAACTGTGCACTCTAATAAATATTTTAGCGTTTATAAAAGCGTGTCTAGTAATGTGACGTATCTTTGCTAGATGCTGATTTGTCAAATGTCTGTTATTGTTATTGGGAACCTGTTTTTCTATGTAAAACAGCGTCACACCAAACTCCATTCAAAAGTCGTCCATTTTATCTGTCATGCCGTGGTAGTAAAGCTGTTAACTCTCCAAACTATACAAACTATACACTACTGTAATGAAGATTTCAGCGTTTATTAAAGCCATACATGCTTCACACGGTAGTTACGTATTTTGGAGGAAGGTTAAACAATGACCAACTACTAAATGACCAACTAAACAACTTGCTACATGATGATTTTATCACTGAAATATAAAGAGATTTTCGGTCACATATTTACCGATTTTACCAGTGGGACGTAACATTTTAAGATATTGTTTCAATTCTGTTAAAGGAGTCATGGATTAATTGCTTATATGCGAAGATACACTAAATTGCACAATTTTTGAATGGAGTTTGGTGTAAGTGTAGCCGCCTCCATTGGGAATATCAGCATTACATTATATCGCTGTGTCATTGTTTTGAATGATGTGTGTCACTCAGGTGTCACTCAGGTGTCACTCTGCTCCTGTCCTGACTTCTGACGTTACCTCAAACTCCTTGATGTTGTTGGAGGTGACATACAGGCCGATGCCGATGGGGATGAAGATGAGTCCGATGATGAAGAAGGCAGGGAGCACCGTGCCCGCGGTGAGGATGGGCTGCCAAGCGGGCAGTCTCTGCTGTTTGAAGGCGGTGTTTTCGGGCTTCTTGCTCCGCAGGGTCCCGCCACCGGGCCCGGACACGGTGATGTGTCCATCCTCGTCTTTGGCGTTGTAACTGGACGCCATCATGGTCGCTGCTCGAAATCACGAAAGTTGTTGCTAATGAAATCCAGCCAAAACCGTTTACCCATCCGCTGTCACGTACTTGTAAACACACCAGATTTAATAGGACGAGTAGTGACTTGAATCAACAAATTATTACGCCATTTTTTTTTTGGGGTTATTTATAATCCATGACTTTAATCGTGTAATAGCTAGCTAAACAGCTAACGACAGCATCCCATCCCGGAAGTTTACAAACAAGAAAAACGTCGTTGAACGCAGCGCGCGGTGACGTCACCACATCATCACCACCAGGATAACTTTTGCTGCCTTCAGGGGCTGATGGGAACATCGGAATTTATACAACAACAACAAAAATAATAAGTATATAATTGAGAAAACAGGTGATGTGTAGATGTTCAGTGCTGAATCCAAACAGCTGCATGTTTTTATCTTCAATCAGTGTTAGATCAGATCTTTTCTTTAAATGTCATATGAGTATTTTACATTTCTGAAATTGAAGTTAAGAGTTTTACGTGAAACATTTAAATGCATCAACAAGTTTAAATGGAGTTTTATTAGAAATTAGGAGAAAACAATTTAATTACAATAAAATCACAGGAAAACTAAAAGGACGAAGAGTGAGCTCAATATCTAGTCGACTGTCCACTTCAAATGAGCCGAATGGGACGAAACAGTGATTCACAAAAAGTGCTGAAGTCCTGATAGAGTTGATTAGAGTTTATTTTTTATCAGACAAAAGTACATAGCGGTCATCATGTACTCGGTGTCTGCTTCTCTCACCAGGAAGACATAATTCACTGTGTATTATCACGTCTGTGCCATGAAAGTGTCCCAGGAGACAGAAAATAATGACCTAAAATGTGTACATGCACCGTATGTGTATGTTTTAATCTCGATCAGCAGATATTCAGATGTTTATTATACCATCAAATGCACTTTACACCAGCGTGCCATTGATTTGCCTTTTTCTACTTTCCATACATGTCGAAAGCATTTATCAAATCCAGTGTAAAACTACATTTCCACCATTTCATTGTCTGTCCAGGAGTGAAATTTAAACAAAACACAGGCTCAGAGCTTGAATACTTCCATGCCGGAATAACAAATCCAACATCAAGACACCTTAAAAGTGAACCAATTCAGATTTTAGAAGTTATTTCCATGACTTATTATTGATTAACTTGCAGCCAAAGGAAGACATCAGTACCTGGTAGGACAAAAAGGGGACAGTCTTGCTAATACGATGCTAAGAGGAGGTGAAAACGTGCTCCTGTCTTTAACCTTCAGGTACCTTCAGGTTTCTCATGGCAGGTCTCAGCTCAGCGTTGGCTTTTTGCATCCATCAGCGGCCCT
This sequence comes from Pempheris klunzingeri, assembly GCF_042242105.1. Taxonomy (NCBI): domain Eukaryota; kingdom Metazoa; phylum Chordata; class Actinopteri; order Acropomatiformes; family Pempheridae; genus Pempheris; species Pempheris klunzingeri. The sequence goes on along the minus strand of NC_092029.1, from coordinate 2,130,261 downwards.
GTGGTGGAAAATTACAACAGGTGTGTGTCCTTGAAGGCCACATCGGCAAACACCTTCATTTTCTTCGTGGCTAACGGCACCGTTAATCGATGTTTGGCCCGAAAAACATGTTATTGTTTTATCAAGTTGTTACGGCGGACGTGTTAGCAAAGAGCTGCATCCGTCCACATCTGGAGGAGGAACATGATCGTCCCTCTGGAGGTGAATCAAATCTCCCTCTTATTGCTCTGATTTTGGTCTCCACCACCTCTTGAGTAGGTAATGTGAATAATTATAAGCCACAGAAACAATGCCAGTTAAACCCAACAACCCACAGAAGTTTGTGAAATAGCCAGAGAATTTTTATGTGTTGGTTTGTGTTTTTTCATGTCAGTCAGCACAAATTTCAGACTAATTTATTTCAGCTGGATTATGTTTCTGTCAGCAGGACGTCTGTAGGACCTGGAGGCCCAGACGCTCTCGTTTTTTAACTATAAGATAGATTTTGACCCATTTTGGTTGATTTAAGTCATTTATCAAGCAAATCCGAACACTCTCCAGTTTCACTGCCTCCAGTATTTGATGTTTTTTCTTTCATTATAAACTAAATATTGTATCATATCATCACTCCAGGATCCATGACTGTGTTTTCTGCTGATTTATGGACTTAACAATGATTTAATTAACCCGATAAATAAAGAAAAGATGAATCAATAATGGGAATAATCATCAGCTGTGGCCCTGCAGTCTCCTCTCGTGATACTGACACTGAGTCCTGCTCAAACAGTCTTGTTTCGGTGGTTTTCTCAGAGGAGAGGGGGAATGGCGTGACTGCGGACAGGAAGATCATGCTCAGATGTGATTTTAATAATCCTCCTCAGCCTGTGATGTTGTTTGATCCTCCTAAATCTGTGCAGCAGCAGCAGCAGCAGCAGCCTCGGGGGGGCGAGTCACAGCCAACACGCTGCAGCTCACACAAAAACACCTCTCTTATTATTATGAGTCGGTGCTTTACACCGTCTTCGTGTTCACCCTCCTGTTTTCCAGATGCTTCTTCAGCCTCTCAGTCCTGTTTAATATCCCTCTCTCGCCCCCTTGGTTCCTCCCATCAGCAGTATTTCTCACTCTCTCTCACCCTCCTGGCTGTTGGAGGCTAATTAAGGCTGCACAGTTTGTTTTAGCTCCTTTAGGAAAACCTCCCCGCCTGAAGAAAATTATTAAACTGACTTTGCAGCCCTCAGAGGATGTTTGAGACATGAATCTAGTTTATGCATTTAGAGGTGTCAGGTTTCTTAATGGTGTGTAAGAAGAGTCTCACCAATTGTCCACGAGAGGGCGCTACATGCTAACTGAGTGTCAACATCAAATACAATGTTCAGTCAAATGCATTTCAACCACAGAAATGTGACATTATCGTGCAATAGTGGATCGTGAAGTCAGATTTCTTGGCAAAAACATAGAAACCAACTTACAAAATGTGTAATTATTCTCTTACTCTCTGCTGGAAACTTGTTTGTGTGCAGCTTTTGAATTTCTTTTTCTGTTTAAATGTTTTAAATGTGATAATTATCCGCCTGTGCTGATAGTGTTGATTGTATTTGTTGGACAGCTTATATGTCGTCCAAAGGTAAAAACACATTTCCCCCATGGAGTCAGCAAGGCCCCGACTTGAACACAGCTTTTTAGCTTTTATTTGTTGACATTAAAAGTAAGCCGAATTAGCTAAAAGTAGTTCCCGTTTGAGATGCACCCATGAAGTTTCTGATATCTGTTACTGAATTACTTTAACACTGAAGAAAACTTAAAAACGTGACAATTCTCAGGCAAGTTCTGAAGTTATAAGGGGCGTCAGATTTATCAACATTTAGTCACGATAGAAAAAGAAGTAATGGGTTCCTCCTGGAAGTGTAACTCACCTCGTGTCTAAGAATATGTGTGACATGTATGTGAGTAAAAGTTTGACCGAAGAAGGAGCGTTTATTTTCTCATATTGAATTCCTGTCATTATCTACCTTTAAGTCTGTCCAGTCAACACGATTTAGGCTTATTCATGAACTCAGTGCTGGAAATCATACACTTAATTTTGACTTTTATAGACCTTTTTCTACATCCATGACAGGTACTATCAATTTCACAAAGGCATTAAACATACATGAACATGTACGATCTGATAATGAGCGTTATGCTTAGCAGTATGGGTTAATTTCATGGACTCGCACGAAGCTCAAACACACCATGAACACATGAATGCTTTGAAGCAATGTCATACTTGGTTTGGAGATAAATAATAGTTTTATTTTGGTGCCTGTCACAAGTGATGATAATTCGTACGGTCACAAAAACAATTCACAGTGACTGGAAACCTCCAGAAGCAGTGGTGAAATATAAACACACGCTATGAAAAATGTAAATGATGACAACATGAGCTAGAGCGACTGCGAATATCACCAAGGTGAAGTTAATCACAATGCACTCAAATGCAAAAGGTGGAAATTAAATATCTCAGAAAACCTTAAAACATTTGCTCATTAAATTTCATACAATCTAACCTGAAAACATATAATTCCAAACTGAAGGTCTGAATGAAATAGAGTAATGGAAAGCTAAGCTGTTTCTGTGTATGTATGCTGATAATCGGCAGCAGATTTGGCGGCAAAATCAACCGTGTGACGTCCAAATTGAGCGGTTGCCATGGCGGCGTGTCCGGCCCTCAGCTCTTGCCTCCCGTCGCGGAGGCAGAGCCGCAAACCGCCGACTTCCTCAGCTCGATTTTCATCGACTGGCTCTCGGCCCTTGACTCTAACCTCGTCACCGTCGACACGCCCAGAACCGCCTTGCTGCTCGGTTTCATACCTTTTGACACCGGGATCCGTGTGGCGGCGCTCCGAGCTGACTGCACATCCGAACTGGGCTGGAAAACAAACGACAAAATCCACGTTAAGGCACAGATGAGGGTTATCTGGATCGTGGAAACACAAAAAAAAACAGTCGATCGTGTTGTAAATATGCTTAAACATGGTTCGCCTTGTTCACCAGGATCACCGTACTAAAAAACCACCATCTCAGACATTTCAGGCATTCAACGCTCATAAAATTGGTTACAAGAAGAAAATATGAACCAACAGGATGGCAGGAAATCTTCTTAGCGCTTATAAGGTGGGAAAAACGATGGCAGGAACGTGTAAAGTAACACGAGCCAATGCTATTTGCACCTGGTTGAATGTTAGAGAGAGTATATTTGGTGTTTAATGTCCTTTATGTTTTACATTTGTATGTGACTTATTATTTCACCCCAAACCATGAGTGTTTTTCTACATCTCTAAGTTTTGGTGCCTAAACCTAACCAATCTGACACTGAAAACTGATGATGATGATGAAAGAAAGCTGAAATAAGTTATTCAAGTAACTTAATCTCTGCTGCTGATTCTTTGAGCTTGTTTTTGTCTCCCAGTGTCTCTGCTTGTTGTTGCATCTGAAGTTTCTTTTGCACTTCATCACAGTGCTTTTAATGTTTTATGTAAATTGCCTTGCTGTTGAAGTGTGCTGTACAGATAAACTTGTCTTGCCTGGCATTCATGTTGTTTTCCCACCTTATAAGTTGCTAAAAAAAGATTGCTTTACCATCCATCCAGTGAGTTTTCAGTCTGAGTGACTGAAATATCCAAGTCAAATGTAAACAGAGCTTTGATTTAGTGACCTGCAAACCATCAAATCAGTGCTCAGTGGGTCTATTTATACGTGTGCGTGAGGGTTAACTGTGACTGAACCTCTTGGATATTAATCAACACCAGGTTGGGAAAGAATATGAGAGTTTGAACAAGGTTTCTTATCTGTAAACTTGATGTCTTCAAGTGAAGCATCCAAAATTAATCATTTCTCACCCGTGTTTGGTTAAAAGGAGTGAATTTGTCAGTGGGTAGATTTGTGTTTTGTCTTAGAAAGGCCTCTTTGGGACACGTCAGATCAGTTAGTTCATTCCAGTGGGATCACGTGTGTTTACGAACACACTGTTTTATACCTGGAGAGAGCGCTATCTAGGTAGCACACACCACCTGATTTCATTCTGAAACATTTCAGAAGCAACTGCAACGTAAAAGATTAGACACAGATTCAGATGTTATTATATTTCTGTCTCTGGATAAAAAGGTGAGGATGTCATCTACGCCTCCACACAGAAAGAAAGAAACCATCTCCAAAGCTCTCACCACTGACTGTGTCGGCCTGGCGGACGCCGAGGTGACGGGCGTGATTGTTATGCTGCTGGTCATTTTGCTGAGGGTCGTCTTCCCCGCGGAGGACTGGCGTGGGGAGCGCAGCACCGTTCCCGTCGACGTTTCCTTGCTGCTTTCTGAGCTCAGACCGAGCGTCAGCACCGGACTGCTGCAGCCCTCGGACGGCCTCTTAAACTGCGGACCCAAGTGGATGTGGATCTTGTTGTCCTCTGTTGTGATGATGTTGCTTTTGCCGTTGTACTTTCTGAAGAGTGCTGGCCCGGTCTGCTTCTCCGGGGTCACCTTTATCACGGTGCGGCCTGCGGTGATGTTGTGAGGCTCGGGTGAAGCACACGCTTCGGCCACAGGAGTGCTGCTGACCGTGATGGACACCGGCGACTGAAGGCCGTCCTGTCCGTCGGTCTTGTCTGGACTCTTGGCCCTGGAGATGGTGGTTATCGTGACCGGAGATTTGGCTCGATTGAGACCCCCCGTCAGCTCGCAGGCTTTGCTCTTTGACGCCACGGTTGTGGGCTTTGGGACGATTGTGATGCGAGGTTTCTGGAGGCCGAGAGTCGGGATGATGGTGGTGCTGGAGAAGAAATCCTCGGCTCGAGGGCTGGTGATCTCCAAGGTGGCGGTGCTGTTCTCGTGATCTGGGGTCACGCGGATGTGCAGTGGCTGGCCTGGCTTCTGGGACATGGTCATCTCAGGCGGATGGAGGATAGAGGATGCCCCGTTGGTCTTCTCAGGAGTGGTCTGAGAGAACGTCATGGCCTCCTTCTTTTTCATCCAGGGTATCCAGGATTTTCTTTCCTCGAGTTCTGCCGATGCTGGAGGGTATCGTTCCAGAACGGCCGGCTTTTTAAGACCTCTTTGCCTGAGGTTGCTCATTAAGTGGTTTTCCTCCAGGACTGATTTCCGAATAAATCCAGCCGCCGTCTCGTCCTCGGCGGGCTCGTTGGCCATCACGTCTGTCTGCACTGCCGTGGAGGTAACGGGGACGTTGACCATCCTCTTCCCGTTCATACTTGGCCTCAAAGCGCGACTGTAGCGCTTGGTGGCCTCCAGCTCGTTGGTAAGGTTGGCGACTTCCTGGCTCATGCTCTTCTTCTTCAGTTCCTCTTCCATGAACCTCTGCTGGAGGACAGAATAATCCACCTGCAGCTGGGAGAGCTGGTCCTCCTTGTTCATCAGCTCGTGGATCTTCTCCTTCAGGGCCTGGACGTCCACCTGCAGCTCTCTGGTCTTAGCCTCCTCCATCTTGCAGCGAATCCTGAGCTCGGCCTCTGGACTCGTGGCCTCGCCCTTCTCTATGGCTTTGTTTCTGGCGATCTGACTTTTCATCTCCTCCAGCAGCTTCGAAAGGGCATTTGCTTTGTCTTGCTCTGTTCTGAACTTCTTCTCCAGCAGATCATACTCATCCTCTGTTTTCATCAGATCTCCTTCCACCACCTCAAGTTGTTTGAGCCTGCTCTTAAGTCTTTCAATTTCTAGCGTGAGCTCTTTTACTTTGTTGTCTTCATCTGGTTTTCTGTTACTTTCCTTGTTGGCCCACTTTCTCTGCATTTCCCTGTCTGTCTCCTCTAGTCCGTCCATTCTTGTTTTCATACCGCTAATCTTGGTATTCAGCTCCCTACACTTTTCCTCTTCACTTGCAAGTTTAGTTTTTAACGCGTCTCTCTCTGTAATGAGCGTTGTCACTTTGACCTCCATCTCTGACTTGAATTTGAGGAGTCTTTTGCTCTCCTCGATCAGCTTCTCTGTGACCTCTGTGACTTTGCCCTGCTCTGCTTTGAACATCTTACTTAACTCGTCGCTTTTCTGCTCCTCCTGTTTAAGTCTCTCCGCCATGTTCTTCCTTTCATCTACCAGTATAACTGTAAAGGACTTCAGCTTCATAAGATCGTCTCTCAGGACCATTTCCGCCTTTTCAAACTTTGACTCCGAGCACTCGAGGTCCTTCAGCCGGGTTTTCACCGTCTCCAGCTCACCGGCCAGATCTTTCACAACACGCTTCTCCTTTTCCAGGTTTGTATGAAGCTGACAGCACTCTGTTTTGCTCCTGTTGAAAGCCCCCTCCAGTTTTTCCAGCTCAACCATTCTCTTCTGCAGTTTGTCCACCTCCAACCTCAGCTCCTTGCCGTGGTTCTCCTCATCCTGCAGCTTTTTCCTCAGCTCTCTGCACTGAGTCTCCGTTTTGGTTATCTCCTCGTCCTTGCCCTCCATCTCCAGCACTCTCTTCCGCAGATTCTCCAGCTCGGCCATGAGAGACGAATTCCCGCACTCCCCTTTGCTGATCTTCTCCCTCAGCTCCTGAAGGTCCTCCTCTGATTTACGCAGCACCTTGTTGCTCTCCTCCAGCTCCTCAATCTTGTTTGCGAGTCCGGCCAGCTTCAGTCTAAGCTGTCGGCTTTGGGACTCTTCGTTGGCCAGTTTGGCGGTCATCTCCTCGTGTTCCTGTGCAAACTTGGCAGCTCTGTGCTCCAGCTCGGCCTCCAGCTTGAGGACCTTCTGCCCGTCCTCCTTGGCGGTGTCGGTGACCGCCGCCAAACGCTGCTCTCTCTCCTGCAGCTTCTGAGTGAGGTCCTGGATCTTCTGGCTCTGTTGGTCGATCTGGTCGATATGCAGCTGCCGCTCGTCTACCAACATCAGGGCAAAGGACTTGAGCTTAACCAGCTCCGCTCTGACCTTCTCCAACCTCCTGCTGTGGTCCTTGTCCTTACGAGCCTGGTAGGCCTTCTCCTGCTCCAACAGCCTTTTCAGTCTAAGAGACAGACAGAGGGAAATACAAGATGGGTGTTAAAGGATGGGGTTTTGGGTTTGAAAGGACTGATAGGTACAAAAAGGTTTGGAACTGGCCAGTTGACCGCTTCCACCAGCAACTGAGAAAAGCTCAGCTACAATGGCTGTAATGTAATCCTTTACAAGCACCTGATCACAGTAGGTCCACTAAAAGAGCTTGTTTGATCCACTGACAGGCTCAGAGTGTTATTCTAAGTGTGTGACAGCATCATGGAAAGGATCCCTACAGAGAGAGACCTGGAAGATCCTTTTGGTTTAACCACAAACAGCACACACACCAGACTACATTCAGAAAAACAGTCATTTTACACAGGAGTAGCTGGTCTACCGCTGTTTCAGTCAGTTAGTTTCTTTTTGTTATTGTGTGACTTTGGTGTTTTAAAAAATTAGTTTGGATCCAATTAACCACACAACAGCATAAACAAACAAACCAATCAATGCAGAGGTAGATCAGCAACTCCTGAGTTCTGTGAGCTAAAATCCCTGTTTTAGTGAATGGAGTCTGGTGTGTGCGCAGAGAGTGATATAACAGCTGTTTGTGGTTAAACCAAAAGGATCTTCCAGGTCTCTCTCTGTAGGGATCCTTTCCATGATGCTGTCACACACTTAGAATAACACTCTGAGCCTGTCAGTGGATCAAACAAGCTCTTTTAGTGGACCTACTTTGAAGCATGCTTACAAATTTGAATGATTAGATTAGAAAAGGAATAGTCAGTCATTATATGTGACGTCCCAGCTCCTCCGATGACACCTGCTGTCAAACAGCATCTCGTGACCAAATTAAAACAACCACCCTGTCAACCACAGTTTGCTGTATTCCTCTGTCGGATTGGGGAAGACGGTTCATCTCTCCAGACAAGCCTGACCAGACCGAGAATGAGAGCATTAAGCCGCTGATCCTGGACGTGAATGCGGGCAAGCAGAATAAAAGGCAGCAGCAGGATAAGCGAGTGAACAAAGGAAATCAGAAAAGAGGCCGATAAGAGCCCGAACAGTTGTGATTGTCTCTGACAGAGCTTACCCTGTCCTGTCTGGAGTTCAGTTGAGGGAGAATTACAGCTGCAGGTCAGGATCTCCGTTAATATGCATGAGTGATGAGTTGGGAGTTTGTGGGTTTTAGTCATTTCTGCTGTGAGAGGCTGAGACTACCCCTAACAGTATTTATATGGGTATTAACAGGTCAAAAAGTTGTTTCAGACGGTTTTTTTCAGGGGTTTCAGGCGCTGGTTAACGATCTGTCGTTGCTCTGCTGTATGTTTGACACATACAGATGCTTTAAGTTAAAGGTCCCATATCATTTAATGTCCTTTCAGCACAAATACAGTGGAAAGTGTATAATGTATCTCAGCAGTGACAGTGTACTTTTGCTGTTTTTCCAAAATTAAACGAATAATAAAAGAAAATGGGGGTAACAGATACAGTGATAATGATATTGAAGTAGCAAAATAGATGAATAAACAGGAGAAGAGATAAGAAGAGACTTTATTTATCCCACAGTGGGATAAGTGCAAAAACAAGAAATATAACAAATATACGAATATGAGAAAAAATATAAAATATATACATGTGTATTGTACAGGATACTGTAAGAGAAGGCGGCTGCTGCTGATCTGTGTCGACCGAAACTTGGTTTAAAATGTAAAACTGGAAGAGAAGAAGTTTTACTTTTCACCCTGCACAAAAATATTTAAGTCTTTTAGAGTAAGTTAAATAAAATATTTTGTATTTTACAGTTTGTTTGTGGTTCACAGCTGTTTTGTTCACTGAAATAAAGATTAAACTGACTAGTTATTATTATTACTGTTGTTATTTCATTAATTTGAATTAAAAGAAAATAATTTGTATAATGGCAAGTATAAAATTAACTTCAGGTAAGTACACTTCCAGGTGAGAAACACGTGAGTTGCAGCCTGCAGATGTGTCCGGGGGTCCTGCAGCACATCTGTCCGTCAGCAAAAACATGATTTTCAGCAGCGTGAACATCTGGACGGATTTGCGTCCAATCGAACTCGTGTGTTTCCATCAACTTTGTCTGCGACTAACAAAGTTTGAAGTTGACAGCTGTGGACAGTCGAGGACAACGAAAGAGGCAAATCCAGCTGCCTTTACATACGACGTTTGGATTTCTTACCACTGTTCCTGGATGAGTTTTATTGTAACTCCACATCTGTAGATTTTAGGATATTTACATCTGTATATTTTCACCACAGTTTGCAAACTAGAAAAGAGCTGAAAACTAGCAGCAGCTACAAACTGATTCTCTGCATCTCGTCAGTTTCATGCTCAGTTTTCTGGGTGAAATACAGCTGCTGAGAAAAACCCTGAGAGTTCAGCCTGAGCTGAAGTCCTGTTGGTGGATGTTTAACTAATCTCTGCAGGAGTCTGTGTGTGTGTGTGTGTGTGTGTGTGTGTCTGCACACCAGCAGGTCAGAGCAGCAAGTGTTTCTGCAAAGTTTGAATTAAAAATCCTCAAACGCAAATCCTGACACGGGAGTCAGAAACCTTCCTCTCCCCCCCTGAAGTCGTTCAACTCACCAACAAGTCTGGATGCGGGGCAGGTTGATCCATATCTGAGTGTGTTTGTAAAAAGCCGAGCAGGAGCCAGACTGCTGCTGCTGAGTCTCTCACGGGGCCACAGAGGGAAGGAAGGAGGGGCCCCGAGTCAGCCGTCACATTCCTCCAAACATGTCATCAGTGGACAATGAGAAAAGGTGAATGTTGTGCTAAACAGCGCCGCCCGCCCCTCCATATACGGCCACGAGGCCCTGCCCTTGTCTGGACACTGAGGAGGAGGAGGAGGAGGAGGAGGAGGAGGAAGGGTTCAAACCAGGGAAGGAGGGAGGCTTTCAGCTCTTCCTCTTCTTCAACATAACCCACGAAGCCACTTTTAAGTCTGAGCATGTCTATTTTTTCTTTATTCTCTCACCCTAAAATGTCGCCCCCCCCCAGTCTGACCCTCATTATCTCCCGTCCGTCTTGCAGCCAGCGGCGTTTCCATGGTAACGAGGCGCTCACAATGCAAAGCCAGAGTTTTTTTTTTTTGTTGTTTTGCGAGAGGACAATGCAACAGCCTCTCTCATTATAATCCCCCCCCACACACACACCACCACCACCACCACCACCCCCCCACCCTGTATCGTGCAAAGGGAAGAGACGTGTGTGGATATAAAGTCTCCATAGTGGCCAGATTGTATGTGTGTGAGATCATAGCTGCAGACAGCGGAGGAGGCCTGTGGTTTGCATCGCAGAGCCTCCTAAATGAGCCAAATATGAGCAGTGCAAAGAGCTTACAGATGCAGGGGCTTTCTATCGCTGCTCTTCATTACTCCACATGCATGTCACACGTAGATACCACCGGGATGCGAGAGCACTTTTACATTAATTAGCTGTGTTCTGTGGCTGAGGGAACTTGCACTTTTGTTTTTTGGAGGTCGGTTCCTCTGCTGCACACATTTCAGCTCTTACTGGATAAAAACCACTAAGATATCTTCCATCCACTTTGAGCTACAAAGCTTGTGGTTTTGGAACGACATGTTGATGCCATTTCTTATAGAAATGAAAAAGCACCCAAGGGAGGAGGGTGAAATTGCGAAAGTCTACTCTCCTGCCATCTTTACCCAAATAATATAACTTTTCCTGGAATAACAATTTAATATTTATGTCCTTTCTTATATTTCCAACCTCTTAACACCCATGCTGTTTTATTCAGCATGTGGCTAAAATACATCATCAATCTATATCAGCTCAAACAGTCGTCTCTACTCCTCGTCTATAAGTCATATTTAATGAGAAATAACTGGGACGTCTGAGGCATCGTGTTTGGGGATGAAATCAGATAAACGACACCACGTGGTCTGGAGGAATACTCGACTCTGATTGGCTGCTGGGTGTCCGAGCTACCTGCCAAGTAGCTCAGGTGAAACTGCCTGTCCACCGTTTTAAATCCATCGCAACAGGGCCTCAGCAAGCTAACGTTAGCTTATTGCTAACAGCGAGCGTAGCGCTGCACCCCCCCCCCGACCTCACTGAGACTTTGGGTCACATGATCGCTCTGGGCTCACGTCCCTGAGCTGTTCAATAATCACTAATGATCAAAACCAGGGAACAGGATAAGCTGCAGCTGTTCTGTGTCTGAACGCTTCATGGACGGGGAGGTGGAGGTTTTCAGTCGGGGGGGCGGAGAGGAGGTCACATGATCAACAGATCTCCTTATGATGTCACAAACGGAGGCAAATCTAAACGGCGTGTTTTCCCACATATAGAGAGGAACGGAGAGAGGACGGCCTTCATGCATTTTGTATAATGTGGCATCCTGAGCTTGTAAATGTACGATAATCCTCCCTCATTTCCCCGACATGTAGCTGGGATCGCTCCGCCTCGCTCTCAGGACAGAGTGTCTGTCATTATAACCTCGTTGGCAGATGATGGCTCTGCAGAAAGCCTCTCTCTCTCTCTCTCTCTCTCTCTCTCTGTGCGGCTCTATTCATAGCCTCGGTGCTGACAGAGGCCTGTCAGAGAGCCCCGAACGCTCATAAAACCGAGCCGAGCTGAGCCCACAGCAAACACGTCAGGCTAAGAGATGCTAATCTGCAGCTAATTATAGTGGCAATAATTACCGTCCTTATTAACATTCTGAACAGACGAGTCTTTGACACCGAGGAGGCGCGTCTCTTCTTCGCTCTTTGGGGCATAAAAATGGGATTTGGCTGCGTCCACCGCTGTGAAATTACAGAGAATCAAACCTACATTTTTCTGAAGACAGACATGGTTTACTGGTTAAAATCCTGACTTCTCAAACCACACAAACCCCCATCAGACCGGGATCAGGGGCCTCGGGGTGGCACCGTCCCACAAGAAGCTCACAAATCTGAGCCCACGATGC